>NC_090329.1:53443010-53758406 GCF_035084215.1 Heptranchias perlo
TTTTGTAGTAGCAGGGCATCTAACAGCATCTGCCGTTAGTTAGACTTGCCCTTGCATGTTTAGGTTTTTACATTTTTCGCATGGCAATTTGCTGAAAGTGCGAGGTGATAATGTCTCATTGAGGGAAACAGGGCATCTGGGACCTGAGTGAACAGGGCAAGCAAAGGTGTATCTCCTTAACCAATCAGATTGAAGGATTGTAAAATTAACAGCGCAAGGACTGAGAAGGAAGTGTAAATTAGAGTGGGTGAATTCAAAATCAAATCAGATACAGAAAGAGAAATAAAGAGGGGGAAAGAAAGATTGGATTAAGAGAGAGAGAAAAAAGAGACAGAAAGGAAGCATGAAAAAAACAAATTTAATTTTAAATTTTACATTTTTAAAATCTCCAACAACAATTTAAACCTGAGGGAATGAGACTCCACACTTGCAATAGTTAATTTTCAGTGCCAGAGAGGTTGTTTGGCAGTAATTAACACTTAAAAGGGAACTTAGCCTTGAAATGACAAGACTTAACTTTCTGTGGCCAGTTTAGTTCGTTTGTACTGAGAAAATACAGTGACTTCACACCATTCAATGGATTTCAATGGTGAGGCAGACAGTGAGGTGTTGTTTTCACAAAGCTAACAGCGGAGCGGCGCGTCTCGGACAGCAACTTCTGGATATTTGAGTTTAACCGCACATCTGCCCCTCGCCTAAAGTTGCTGTACTATTTGCACATAAATAATGGCATGTGCCATTAGCCTCACTGTTATTTTGACAGGAAAATCTGTGCCATTCATTTATTTTCTTAGCCTATCTGATTGCAGTGCTGTGACATTTCTGCACAAAATATTTTCCGGTTCTTCTTTGATCTATAAATAAAATGATGTCTGCCATCTGCAGTACTATAATGTCTATTTGGGCTCCATTTACCCAACAGGCTGTACTTATGACAAAGCATGGGTTTGTTAAGGTAAGTCTTGTGTAAGTATGATCTAAAAAAATCTTTATTTGAAGTCAAATAAAGGCCGGTAAATATGTCATTGTCTACAAGATACAACAATACCATAATTGCTATCCTTATTAACGGTTGTGCTATTGTTCTTATTTTAAACAGCTATTGTCAATTCATCTTAGCAGCAAATAGAATTTTATAAAAATTGGCTCTTAACTGAAATTGTTATTGTTAGAATGGAAAACTAAGCTTTACAGAGCAAACTGTTGTTAAAATAAATTGATTTGTTCCTAAATGGCATAATGTGCACATGGTTTTGGTAGTATAAAACTCTTTCTTTCTTTTGAATAAATTAAACCTTTGAGCAGTGAACGACCACAGTAACTTTCAAAATGTGCGTCTAGTTTCCTGTATAAAATTGGAAAAAAATGATATTCTATGAATGCTGAATAAAGGGGTGAGACAAAACCACAGAACATCTCCATATACACAGCATTATCTCAATAAAGTTAGAAACAAATCCATAAGTTGTTACATTTTTATGTTATGAATGAAATACGACTACAGACCTCGCACCATTAAAGATATGCAACCTTTGCAACTGTATCTGCAAAGATTCCCTGTTTTATGTCCCTGCTAATAATAAACTGGACTTGAAATTTTAAAATAGAAATCTTTATGAACAAGACTGGAACGACTGATTTATGCTTTTTATATGGATTGTACTATTCAAGAATTACTGCAGTGACATTGTGCACCTGGTTGAAATTATGTTGTGAGCAACTGTACAACAGCCAGTATGGAAGAGCTGAGAGAAATGAAGTAAGTCCAATATAAACTCAATCTACTTCTGCACTTATTATTTATTTGGAATTTCTTTTTTTTAAATCGGGCATTAAGCATTTGACTTTATTCATATCCTTCACTGAGGGTGAAAGTGACTTAAATGAGCTGTGAACAAATTTAAACCTTTTATAGTGTTGAAAAAAATGTGGATGATTTTTGTTCGAGCTCTCTAACTAATTACAGTGTTAAATCAAAGAAAAGAGAATAAAGTTAAAAAAAAAACCCACACAACTTGGATAGTACTTAGACTGTAAATCATTGCAACTTTCAAACATGTCCTACTAAGGGAAAGATGTTCTGCAAGTGGCAGTCAGCGGGAGGTTTGGGTTGTGGGTTAAGTGAGTTGCAAATCAAAAACCCAACAAAATCTGCACCTTTGATCTTTCTTTCCTTTTGGCATGAACTTTTTTCTTCATTTTCCCCTTCTTGTATCACTTCTGGTTTTTTTTTTTGCTACTGGCAAGTAAACCTGACCATAGTCATTGACTTTTCAAGAGGTTTCAGTTTCTATAAAGCATGTGTTTCTGATTCAGATTAGTCAGTGGGATCCACAGCCCCAGATACCAGGACAGCAACACTGCAAATCACTGCTAGCAAACAAAAAATGCTACCTTTCTTTTTAAAAAGAGGCTAACATGGTGACCCTTTTAGGCCTGCAGTAACATTGTGAAACCATTGTTTGGGAAAAGTTGGCCTTTTGCAGTAAATTAGTAAATAATATTGATAATAGGTACAGATGTGTGCAAGGAACTACCTTATTGAAACTCTTTGGGTTAGAATCGAACATCTGGCCTCAATGCTCAATTATTTCTTTTGTTTAAAACAAATGATTGTTTTTGAAATTTATGCATAAACTACAGATGGAATTAAAATGGGCACTGCAAAAACCAGAACATAGGCTTGAGCATTGTCTTTTATCTTTTAAATGCACAGAAATGATGGCAACCAAGCAACCATGAATATTTTCATAGATGCTTAACTCTTCCTAGCCCAGTTGGAACTGTTGAGTAGAGAAATGGATTAACCTATATATGATTAATAAATGACTATAATTTTTTCTATGCCATGTAAATAGAGGACGTGTCATAGGCAACAGTGAAATATGATAAATATCTCCACAGGTGAAGCCCACTTGTATAATTCACAAGTGACACAGCAACAAATAGATTGTAACCAGCCTCCTCAGTAAGTATATTCATCATGTTACACTTCTGAGCAGTGAATATTTTTTATCCTAACAAAAATGCATTGAACCGTCTTGTGATGTTGCTTTACTCTTATGTCATAAAAATATTCTTATTTCCCCAAGTATTTTTCAAATAACTTATAAAATTAATTTGATACACAGAACTCCCAAATTTCAAATCAACTGTCTCCCAGTTTCATAAATTCCAGAAAGCTTATGTAATCTCTACAGAGGTTAATGATTGCCTTTAATCTTACACTCCCCTACTTCAATGTCTTCTGATAAATTCAATGTCATTCAAAAATGCCCGTTCTATAAGCAAATCAATTACGTGACTTTGTTGCGAAAAAGTATTGTAATTTCATATAATTTAACCCTTTTTTTCTTAGAACAAAGTTAGTTTATTCATTTTCTAACACAACAACCATTGCTGTCAGAAATTTTGCAAATGAATACTGTGCTAATTTAAAGGTATCCAAAATTACTATGGAAGTGAATAAGAGAAAAAAAGGTTCCAAACTATAATGCATCTTTAAACCCACTAGAATTAGGAATTCTGTATATTGAAAAGATACTACTTATGTTCCGTTTCTTGCAAGGCAACATATTATTGACAACTATATAGTACTCCAAATAACTCTTTATTGTTAATTATACAAATAATTATCTCAATTCTTATTTTTGGTTTGGATGTAATAGTTCACAATACTGTAAACAATCCATGTTTGCAGCACAACCAAATTGGTACTTGTTATTTTGCACAATGGTGCTTTTTTGTTTCAAGTAATAAGAAGTGAATGTTGGCTCCTTTCTGAATTGTTAGCCAGTGAAATCTATGAAAACAAGCTCTCAAATATAGCATTTACCTTGGTTCAATTCTCTGAAGTGTAAATCTTTTGAAAATTTCATACACGATTAAAACTAATATCATTCCATAGTCCTATGCAAAATGATATAGTAATCACACAACAAATCCCTTAATATCACAATTGTGGATTAAACATTGATGACTTTTTGAGAACATAAGAAATAGGAGCATGGTAGCCCATACGGCCCCTCGAGCCTGCTCCGCCATTCAATAAGATCATGGCTGATCTTCTACCTCAACTCCACTTTCCCACCCTATCCCCGTATCCCTTGATTCCCTTAGTGTCCAAATATCTATCGATCTCAGTCTTGAATATACTCGATGCCTGAGCATCCACAGCCCGCTGATGTAAAGAATTCCAAAGATTCATAACTTTGAGTGAAGAAATTTTTCCTCGTCTTGGTCCTGAATGGCCAACCCTACATACTTGTCTTAGTGAGGGTGAAATGAATGTTTACTGGATTGATTCCTGGGATGTCAAGCCCTCTAAGAATTTTATATGTTTCAATGATATCACCTCTCATTCTTCTAATCTCCAGTGAATATAGGCCCATTCTACTCAATCTCTCCTGATAGGACAACCCTCTCATCCCAGGAATCAATCCAGTGAACCTTCATTTCACCCTCACTAAGGCAAGTATATCCTCCCTTAGGTAAGGAGACCAAAACTGTACACTGTACTCCAGGTGTGGTCTCACCTGAGCCCTTTTTAATTGCAGCAAGACCTCCTTACTCTGGTACTCCAACCTCCTTGCAATAAAGGCTAATGTACCATTTGCCTTCCTAATTGCTTGCTTTACCTGCATGTTAACTTTCACTTCTGTGATTCATGTACAAAGACACCCAAATCAGTCTGACTACCAACATTTCTTATTCTCTCACCTTTTAAAAATTATTCTGGTTTTCTATTCTTCCTACCAAAGTGGATAATTTCACATTTCCCCATGTTATACTCCAGCTGCCACCTTCTTGCCCATTCACTTAACCTGTCTATATCCCTTTGCAGCCTCTTTGTGTCCTCCTCACAGCTTGCTTTCCCACCTAGCTTTGTATCACCAGCAAACTTGGATACATTGCACTCGCTCCCCTCATCTAAGTCATTGGTATAGAATGTAAACAGCTGAGGCCCAAGCACTTATCCTTGCGGTACCCCACTATTTACGACCTGCCAACCCAAAAATGACCCGTTTATTCCTACTCTCTGTTTTCTGTCCATTAACCAATCCTCAATCCACGCTAATATATTACCCCCAATCCCCTGAGCCCTAATCTTGTGTAACAACCTCTTGTGTGGCATTTTATCGAATGCCTTTTGAAAATCCAAATATACTACATCCATTGGTTCCCCCTTTTTTACCCTGCTAGTTACACCCTCAAAAAACTCTAAAAGATTTGTCAAACACGATTTCCCTTTCATAAAACCGTGTGGACTCTGCCTAATCAAATTATGGTGTTCTAAGTGTCCTGTTACTACGTCCTTAATAATAGATTCTAGCATTTTCCCTATTACTGATATCAGGCTAACTTTTCTTTCATTTGTTCATGGGAAGTGGGCGTCGCTGGCAAGGCCAGCATTTATTGCCCATCCCTAATTGCCCTTGAGAAGGTGGTGGTGAGCCGCCTTCTTGAACCGCTGCAGTCCATGTGGTGAAGGTTCTCCCACAGTGCTGTTAAGTAGGGAATTCCAGAATTTTGACCCAGCGACGATGAAGGAACGGCGATATATTTCCAAGTAGGGATGGTGCGTGACTTGAAGGGGTGTTGCTTGCATGTGTCTGCTACCCTTGTCCTTCTAGGTGGTAGAGGTCGCAGATTTGGGAGGTACTGTCGAAGAAGCCTTGGCGAGTTGCCGCAGTGCATCCTGTAGATGGTACACAATGCAGCCACTGTGCGCCAGTGGTGAAGGGAGTGAATGTTCAGGGTGGTGGTGGATGGGGGCCAATCAAGCGGGCTGCTTTGTCCTGGATCGTGTTGAACTTCTTGAGTGTTGTTGGAGCTGTACTCATCCAGGCAAGTGGAGAGTATTCCCACATTCCTGACTTGTGCCTTGCAGATGGCACAAGTCGGGAGCGTGATGGAATACTCTGAATAACTGGCCTATGTTTCCCCGTTTTCTCTCTCCCTCCTTTCTTGAATAGCGGGGTTATATTTAGTACCTTCCAATTCAGGGAGACCATTCTAGGCTGCAAAAATCTCACAAGTATGCCACCCCACAACAGTAGTGTTTTAAATTGTACTTCACAATACTTACGATAAATAATGGACTACGTATTTCACACAACAAGGATTCCATTGGTTATTGCTTTTTGGCCTGGATTTTCCTCTGCTTTCTCACCCGAAATTGGGCAGGATAATGTTAGAAACAGTGGGACCATTTGGGGCTATTTGTCTTTTTATGGTCTTTTCTATCTGTGCTCCTACCTTTAAAGATTTATGTACCTGCACCCTAAACCTTTATGTTTCTCCATTGTATTAAGCACCTTACCGTTAAGAGTACACTTTCTTTCACTATTCTTTTCCCAAAGTGTACCATTTCAGATTTCTCTATGTTGAACTGCATCTGCCCACTCCAGTAATCTGTTTATGGCCGGGAATTTCCTAGGAGCTGCTCCCGCTCCGCTCCGCTGTGGTAACTTTGCTGGAGCTGAGTGGCTCCCCACGAGCTACATGGCCTTGTGCTGGAAGAAGTTGATGGGTTTAAAGATGGGGATGCCCCCTCTGGTGGCCTGCCGTTGGGAGGCATTGTGCGCACAACTGGCCAGCCTCCCATCTTCCATCCTGCGTAAACTTAAGTTCATCAAAAACTCTGTTGCCTGTATCCTAAGTCAAACCAGGTCTCATTCACCCATCGCCCCTGTGCTCGCTGACCTACATTGCTCCCAGTACAGCAATGCCTCAAATTTAAAATTCTCATCCTTGTGTTCAAATCCCTCCATGTCCTCGCCCCTCCCTATATCTGTAACCTCCTCCAGCCCTATAACCCTCCGCGATCTCTGTGCTCCTCCAATTCTGGCCTCTTGTGCATCCCCGATTTCCTTCACCCCACCATTGCAGCTGTGCCTTCAGCTGTCTAGGTCTTAAGCTCTGGAATTCCCTCTCTAAACCTCTCCGCCTCGCCACCTCTCTCTCCTCCTTTGATACGCTGCTTAAAACCTACTTCTTTGACCAGCTTTTGGTCACCTGTCCTAATATCTCCTTATGTGGCTCGGTGTCAAAAATTTTGTCTGATAACGCTGCTTTGAATGTCGTTGAAGTTAAAGGTGTTATGTAAATGCAAGTTGCTGTTATTGAGGGGAGCTGGGTAGCCACAGTGCAAGATGCTGAGTTCGAGCCCCCATTAACCACAGAGAATTGTGGAGAGTTCATTGAGCGAGTGTTGCTTTAAGAGGGTGAACAGTGGACAAGGAAGAAAAGGGAGAGATGTGCCGTGTGTTGCCTTGCCTGCACTGCTGATGATGTGGAACTTTTGGCAGCAATATTCTGCAATCCTGGGTGAGAGGGAGTTTGCAGTTATTGCCAGTGCCATCTCCCTCCGGATGCATGAGTAATAATTTTTGGGTGACTTGACTGGAAGTTTATTTGTCCTGCCTTCAGTTCCCTCCAGGAGAGCTTGGAGGTTTGAACAAGCGAAGTTCTGTGTTCTTCTTTTCTGACTTAATGCTATACCATGATGCCTTCTGGATCCAGATAACATCTGAGTAATCATAATTCTGTACAAGTGTGATAAAAAAAATTATTGCCAAGACGTACAATGAAGATCTTAGAGAGTGAATTGAAAGAGTCAAGCATTGTTCCTCTCTTACCTGTTTGTCCTCCAGTCTGCTGCTGAAGAGAGTAGACTGAACTGTCTTTTGAAAGGCTGCACAGAAGTTTCCAGGCAGTTCAGCTGCTTCGACCAATTTTGCACGAGTTTTACACCAAAGCCTGAGCCAATGGGAGTGTAAATGAGCAAATCCAAGAAACGTTTAGAGGCCACTGGTGGACGTAACACATTTTTTTTAAGGTGTAATAGTGGAGTAACTCATTTTGAGGAAATTCTAGACCCTTGAATTTTGCTTCAGAGATTTGTTTAGTTTGGACTGCTTTAGTTTGACGTGTACCTGCCCCTTTTTTGAAAAGCTGGCACCTGTTTGAGGAAGGACAGATGCTCATGAACACAAACGCAATGTGAGTTTCCATATCCCACCACAAGCTTATTACTATCATGATGTTGTGGTCTAATGGAGCGACATCCAAGTCCAATCAACCAATCAATGAATATGCACTTGAATTACGCTGCATTCTCGTATTGCCTATAGCTCAAATGGTCGGATGCATGCATATTCTTTTATGGTCCAGTAATCAGTATATATCTCTCTTTCCCTTACCAAACTGATGGTCAATATCTCTTTTATACATGAGTGATGGATATGTGTCCGTTGAATACATGCTGCTTGACAGTGGAGGGAGCCGTCCTGCTTGATTGGGAATAGATATTGGGCTGGATTTTCCTGTGAAAATAACGGTGAGGGCTCGCTGTTATTTCTGTGCATCTGGTACAGCAACTTCCAGCGACTGCACATGCGCAGTCAAATACGGAAATCTGGAAGTTGCTGCACCAAAGGTGACCCTCCTCCGTAAACCCGGCGAGAACGGCATCGTGTCGGCTGGTTCCCCATTTGATTGAATGGGACGATGTGAAGTTCCTGCACTGACCTGATGGATACGAACTAATCTCACCAAAAAAGGTACATCAAGTCTAAACACACTTTTAACGGCGAGGTAAGTCCTAATTACTGCCAAACAATCTCTCTGGCACTGAAAATTAACCATTACAAGTGTGGAGTCTTATTTCTTCAGATTTTAATTATTGTTGGGCATTTTTTTTAAAATTAAAATTTTAAAATTTTTACTTTTTTACTTTTTCTTTCTGTCTCTTTTAACTCTGTCTCTTAATTCAATATTTCCTACCCTCTCTTTATTTCACTTTCTGTACCTGATTTGACATTGAATTCACTATTATACTTACACTTCCTGGTTCAGTCTCTGAGTGGCTTATTAATGATGCTTCAATCTGATTGGTAATGGGGATATACAGCTGCTTGCCCTGATCACACAGGTCCCAGAAGCCCAGGAGAGGGCGCCACATTGGATTGAGAGCCCCATGAGAGGAACGTGCCATGCAAAAGCCCATGAAAATCTATGGGCAAGTGCATGTCTAACGAATGGCGGGTGCTGTTCGTTCGCTGCTAACAGGAAAATCTGGCCCATTAGCTTTGGGTTCATAAAATTCCAAATAACAGGACCTCTTAAGCCAGTACTCTAACAAGCATCTATTGTTATTGGCACGGTTGATGAAAGTGAAAATGCCTATTCAACTTAGATCTTAGTCATTGGCAAATCAATTTTCCAAAAATGAGAAATACTGTAAATAGGCTGCCAAAACAAAATGAGTTGAGTTTGGTGTCCATTCGATTCAGCTCAAACTCAGGACCTGGCTTCTCCCGTTTGTTTATTCTCTGGTAGAAAACATCTACTTGGCACTTCAGATTCACTTAAAGTAATAGGAAGCTGATTTGTGAAAAACAGAATAAAGAATAGGAAATAGGAAGCTGATTTGTGATTTATATTGTAGGTCGTTCTTTTCCATGAGCAAGCCAAATATGAACTGCAAAGTGCTCTCAGAAGGCATTTTCCATTCAGGAAAAATAATTTTAAAACTTCATATTATCCTTTCTCATACAATTTACTACAAAAAATGTTGAATATTGCAGAACACAACCAGGGTAAAGTAAAAACATATAAAAAGCATTGGATAGATGGAAAAATATGTTATATAATATTTTAATATGATGATACATCAAAGTTCATTAGACTCAAAGTATAGCAAAGCTTGCATGATAAAGCCTTGACCTCTTGCACTGGGCCAAGCATAATGAATTAACTAGAGAACATTACCCTTAAGAACAAAGGGCTCAGAAATCTTCAAGCCCTCCGGCACACTGGGGACAGGAGTCAGGCACTAGATGCCCAGCAAGGACCGAAATCCAGGCAAATCCGAAAACACTTTGTGTGGGGGGGGGCAATTTTTGTGTTGAGCACACATCTGGCAGGCAGTGAGTAAGGCAACTGCTCTGCCTGCCCAATGATGTCGGCAGGAGGCCTAACCAATTTTCAGGTGGTCAGGCCTTATTTATATGCAGGATATGAGTTGCCAGCGCTAATCATGCTGCTTATAGGCAGCTCACCATTTGGGACAGTGGATAATCTGGCGGGGCAGACTCTGATTGTGGTCCTTTAGACGCATCTTAAAGGGGAGGGCTGTAAACATCAGGGGGTAAACGGAGCAGGATCAGTAAAGTTTAATGAGCACACCCAACAGCAAGGAAATGAACTTAAAGGAGTCCTTAAGATTCAAAACTCCCAAAAGAATAGGGAAAATATGAGTGCCTGACCTGCTTCCAGCTTTCTCTTATTTCAACTAATGATCCTTTTAAGTAGCGCTTTAAATGGCCAACTCCTGGCCTGTATCGCCCATGGTTTGTGGGTGGGTCGAAGAAGTAGCGGTGGTAACACTGGTTGGCATGAAATTTGCATTGGAAGACCTGACAACGTCAGTTGGCCCCATTAGAATATTTTAATTTGGCCCCTGCCTTTTTCCAGCGAAAGTTCTGGTTGCCAAAATCAAGGTCTGCCCAAAAACTGCAATGGGCCGACTTCCGGCCGTAAGTCACCAATTTTTCCCCTCAATTTTCACTTCACTGCCATCCTGTTTACAGGCGCAGGTGGTAGTGAGACAAAAACTAACCTCAAGTCTCTACCTAGAAGACTCATGGATGATAAATTTACAATGGCCTCTGATGTCAGAGGAGGCAGGGCTGAGGGGAGAGCCTTCCCACACTGGAAATTTACTTAACTCCTGCCTTCTTTGCAACTTATCATTTTTGGAGCTTTGCAGCTTCTCATCTGCTAATGCTTACACTAGCCACTATGTGCTAGACATTGTCCATCTCCCCTTTTTCTAGGTCCATCAGAAGTCTCAGGCCTTCCATAAACTGAGGGAGAGAACCTTCCCAAAGAGGCAATGTCACCCGCTCTTGCACTTCCAACCCCCAGCACAGAAATTTGCACCCTGTGTGGCATAGATAGTGAATTACAAGGGTCTGCAATGGGTGATTCACCAAGCACAAGTGAGCAGGAGCAGGTGCAGGTAAAAAGGATGCCCAGGAAACAACTCACCAGAGGGCCAGCTCGCATCCTAGCTCTGCTGAAGAGGACAGAGGTGCAGATTTTAGGGGTGCGGTCTTTAAAAGAAAGATGCTTGAAAAGGCTGGGAGACCAAATGGATAGGGGCTTCGGTCAGATCACAGATCTTCTACAGTCCGCTGTCCCTCAGATCAGTGAGAGTGGTGAGCCACAGCCACTGATAGCAGGAACAGTCATGCCATAGGAATGAAACATATTGCCATCTCTGATGAAATCTGCAGCCAGGCCCTCTCAGGCATGAACTCCTTGAGGTCATCAACTACGAACATCTTCAGAGCCCTTAAGTGAGCCCCAGCAGTCTTCCACCTCATGTGCTGAAGCCACTGAAGCACCACCTCATAAAAGCATTAAAGTAGGTCCCCCTATTATAGAAAGGATATTATTAAACTAGAAAGAGTGCAGAAAAGATTTACTAGGATGCTACTGGGACTTGATGGTTTGACTTATAGGGAGAGGTTGGATAGACTGAGACTTTTTTCCCTGGAGAGTAGGAGGTTTAGGGGTGATCTTATAGAAGTCTATAAAATAATGAGGGGCATAGATAAGGTAGATAGTCAAAATCTTTTCCCAAAGGTAGGGGAGTCTATAACGACGGGGCATAGATTTAAGGTGAGAGGGGAGAGATACAAAAGGGTCCAGAGGGGCAATTTTTTCACTCAAAGGGTGGTGAGTGTCTGGAACGAGCTGCCAGAGGCAGTAGTAGAGGCGGGTACAATTTTGTCTTTTAAAAAGCATTTGGACAGTTACATGGGTAAGATGGGTATAGAGGGATATGGGCCAAGTGCAGGCAATTGGGACTAGCTTAGTGGTATAAACTGGGCGACATGGGCATGTTGGGCCGAAGGGCCTGTTTCCATGTTGTAAACATCTATGATTCTAAGAGACCATTTAAGACAGGCACCAGTGGCTCACACCAGGGTGATCATTATCATAGAATCATAGAATCATAGAAGTTACAACATGGAAACAGGCCCTTCGGCCCAACATGTCCATGTCGCCCAGTTTATACCACTAAGCTAGTCCCAATTGCCTGCACTTGGCCCATATCCCTCGATACCCATCTTCCCCATGTAACTGTCCAAATGCTTTTTAAAAGACAAAATTGTACCCGCCTCGACTACTGCCTCTGGCAGCTCGTTCCAGACACTCACCACCCTTTGAGTGAAAAAATTGCCCCTCTGGATCCTTTTGTATCTCTCCCCTCTCACCTTAAATCTGTGCCCCCTCGTTATAGACTCCCCTACCTTTGGGAAAAGATTTTGACTATCGACCTTATCTATGCCCCTCATTATTTTATAGACTTCTATAAGATCACCCCTTAACCTCCTACTCTCCAGGGAAAAAAGTCCCAGTCTGTCTAACCTCTCCCTGTAAGTCAAACCATCAAGTCCCGGTAGCATCCTAGTAAATCTTTTCTGCACTCTTTCTAGTTTAATAATATCCTTTCTATAATAGGGTGACCAGAACTGTACACAGTACTCCAAGTGTGGCCTCACCAATGCCCTGTACAACTTCAACAAGACATCCCAACTCCTGCATTCAATGTTCTGACCAATGAAACCAAGCATGCTGAATGCCTTCTTCACCACCCTATCCACCTGTGACTCCACTTTCAAGGAGCTATGAATCTGTACTCCTAGATCTCTTTGTTCTATAACTCTCCCCAACGCCCTACCATTAACGGAGTAGGTCCTGGCCCGATTCGATCTACCAAAATGCATCACCTCACATTTATCTAAATTAAACTCCATCTGCCATTCATCGGCCCACTGGCCCAATTTATCAAGATCCCGTTGCAATCCTAGATAACCTTCTTCACTGTCCACAATGCCACCAATCTTGGTGTCATCTGCAAACTTACTAACCATGCCTCCTAAATTCTCATCCAAATCATTAATATAAATAACAAATAACAGCGGACCCAGCACCGATCCCTGAGGCACACCGCTGGACACAGGCATCCAGTTTGAAAAACAACCCTCGACAACCACCCTCTGTCTTCTGTCGTCAAGCCAATTTTGTATCCAATTGGCTACCTCACCTTGGATCCCATGAGATTTAACCTTATGTAACAACCTACCATGCGGTACCTTGTCAAATGCTTTGCTGAAGTCCATGTAGACCACGTCTACTGCACAGCCCTCATCTATCTTCTTGGTTACCCCTTCAAAAAACTCAATCAAATTCGTGAGACATGATTTTCCTCTCACAAAACCATGCTGACTGTTCCTAATTAGTCCCTGCCTCTCCAAATGCCTGTAGATCCTGTCCCTCAGAATACCCTCTAACAACTTACCCACTACAGATGTCAGGCTCACTGGTCTGTAGTTCCCAGGCTTTTCCCTGCCGCCCTTCTTAAACAAAGGCACAACATTTGCTACCCTCCAATCTTCAGGCACCTCACCTGTAGCGGTGGATGATTCAAATTAGTATGCAGGCATTTATGTAAAGTGGTAAAATGATACTACTCCTGCTGCTGCTCCTGCCAAATTATCACCCAGGCAGTAAAAATTTCTCCTATGTTCTCTGATTTACCATATACAATACCTTGGGAGATTGTCTAGTTGGAATATATTTTTCATAGGCAAAGATCCCAACCTCAGCCAAGCCTTTAGGAAAGCAATAATTAATCCAGCAAACAAATTACCAGAAGCACACATTGTTGTGAAGGGTTTCTTAACAAATCAACTGAGTGTTACTCGCCGGGAAGTTGGGGGGGTCCATTGATTCACACGATTCCCACCTGGTATCCATAGGGAGAAGTTTAACTTGAAGGTGGGAAGCCAGCAGAAGACGAGGGCCACATGGGCTGGCATTCTCCATGGGAGGCCCCGGCCAATATTAACGGCCGAACCTCGTTTACATCCCGCCGGCCAATGGCCCGTCAGTACTCAGGTAAGTCGTGAGGCTGGGGTTTTGGCAGAGTCTCGTGGGTGGGAAGGGAGGCAGAGGCCCAGACTTTCCTGGTGGGGCCTGGAGGTGCATTCATGCTCCTCCTGGCCCCAAAAAGAGAAGTTTGAAATGTACTTTTTAGGACCTCCACTTCTTCCCTGACACGTTTTACTGAGCGGACGGGGCGCATTGAGGGCCAAAGTACAACACAGGACCCTCCAAATGAGGCTCTCGCCTGAGACAGTCGGGCACCTGACTGCTGGCAAAAACAGCAGGGTTAAACCTGCTGTGGGGCAGAAATGGAGCAGCAAATAGAGTCATTCGATTTTAAGTACCGCTGGGTGGAGGGAGTTAAAATTCCCCCTTGTGTTCTGAAATTGTTGTATCAGTGTTGAGGTTGCTGTGTGCTACTGAACTTGAGCAGTGTGTTAGTCTTGTGTTCATTATTTCTAGGTTTATTGGTGATTTAAGGGGAGTACCCACAAAATTTCAATTTTCATACATCACACATGCTTCTCCTTCCAACTATATGAAACAAGTGCTTGCAGCTGAGGCATGTTGCCACATGTTGTGATTCAGGAGAAAACCACTGCTGTTTTACAGAGTTTGTCTAGTTAGAAAGCCCACCTAGAATGAAAATTTCTTTCAGTGCTGCCCTGGCACTTGACTTAACAGAAGAGGACAAACAGCAGTAGAAAACGGTTACTAAAGATGTCCGATGGCAGCAAAAGCCATACCCATCGGTGTGCTACCCATCGTATCCAAAGGCTCAGCCATCCATACCTGCCAAGGACAGAAGTGCACTACCTCTGGTTTAGCATGGAGGCAGGTACAGAGCTGTGCCATCTGCTTCACGAAGACCTGAGGGTGGATTATCCTGACCCTTGTCCCCAAGGAACATCCAGTTCACCAGGTCTCCACCCCTTTAATGTTGCCCCAAGATTCCCAGGGGCTTTCCTGGAGGTGGAGCAAGGCTTGCATCTGCAGTAAAGGACCCATATTAGTGAAGGGGGCATTCCCAGCCTGCAGACCCCACTGACCAAGAGGCAAACCAAAATATTTAAACCCATCCCAAGACGATCCAGTCTAATCAGGACCTTCTGGCTGCTGACTTCCATTCCCAACAATCTGATTTATCCTTCTCTTCAATATGGCTCAATGCCAGGAGTACTCACTTGTTTTATTCAATTATGGTCAGGGCCTTCATTTTATGGTGACTGAATAAGTCAACTTCCATTCTTCTTCCAGGATTTTGAGATTTTTGCTGGTATTTTGGGGATTGCATTACACATTTCCATCCATTTATAATGAGGGCCAATAGTTTGTGGTGGCTGAATAATCAAGTTCTGTTTTTATTACATGGGATTATGGATTTCCTAGAATTTGATTATGGTTACTTAAGTAACTTACAGCAAAAGGGATTTACAAAGAACAAAATACAAAGTACATACTGAGTAATGTTTACTGAAACCTGAAATTGAAGGATTCAATTTTGGTTTGTAATTATTTAGAACACCCAGGGGTAGAGTTTCTGCTGTGGGTGCAACCGGGAAATTGCGCCCAAAATTCACTTGAAATTGCGCTGGTTAAGTTACAGTTCAAGTTTCCGCTAAAATTCATTTGCATAATCACAGAAGTAAAATCTTCCATGAACCAGTGCAACCAGGTAATAGAACATAATCGTTTCTTTTTTTTTCCATTATAAAGCATTCCTTGATGTATTTAAGAATAGTAACCTGGTGCAATTTTATTAATACAGCTGAAATTAGGTTTATCACCAAAAATAAGCATTTTTACTCAGGGTGTCCAGTCCTCCACCTGTGAGTAACCTGATTTAAAATCATTGAAAATCACTTAAAAAAACTATACTGAACCATTTAATAGTTTCATTGGTGTACACTTGTCATTTTCTTAGTAAATTAAATATTTTTGAAATTAAAAAAACTTTTAAAAAGTGCCTACTAGTGCCTGTGCGCCTAAGAAAATGAGCACAATTTGAAGAGCCTTCCTGAACCAGTGCAATCAGAGAAATCTCACAATGTCGACCTGGGGGCATAGCCAGTTATGTGGATTGGGCCTGAATCGGATGAATTGAATCTTGAATCAGCGTAAAAGATCACAGAAAACACCACCTGCAACAAGAGAAAACTACTGTGCGACATCACAGGTGAGGCAGGAGAGTCCGAGAGGTGAGCACAGTATAAAAGGAGAGACCTAGAGCGGGAGGAGAGTCTGAGAGTCAAGGGCAAGTCATGGCAGTACAGCTCGCACCCGTGATATGCTCCTCCTGCACTATGTGGGAAGTCATGGACACTACCAGTGTCCCTGGCGACCATGTGTGCAGGAAGTGTGTCCAGCTGCAGCTACTGGCTAACCGCATTTCGGAGCTGGAGCTGCGGGTGGATTCACTGTGGAGTATCCGCGATGCTGAGACTATTGTGGATAGCACGCTCAGTGAGGTGGTCACACCGCAGGTAAAGATTACGCAGGCAGAAAGGAAATGGGTGACCACCAGGCAGAGTAAAAGGACTAGGCAGGTTGAGCAGGAGTCCCCTGGGGCCATCTCCCTCTCAAACAGATATTCTGCTTTCGATACTGTTGGGGGAATTGGCTTATCAGGGGAAAGCAGCAAGAGCCAAGTTCGGGGCACCACGGGTGGCTCTGCTGCACAGGAGGGGAGGAAGAAGAGAGGCAGTGCTATAGTGATAGGGGATTCCATTGTAAGGGGAACAGATAGGCGTTTCTGCGGCCGCAAACGTGACTCCAGGATGGTATGTTGCCTCCCTGGTGCTAGGGTCAAGGATGTCACGGAGCGGCTGCAGGGCATTCTGGAGGGGGAGGGTGAACAGCCAGTAGTCGTGGTCCATATTGGAACCAACGACAAAGGTAAAAAAAGGGATGAGGTCCTGCAAGGTGAATTTAAGGAGTTAGGAGATAAATTAAAAAGCAGGACTTCAAAGGTAGTGATCTCAGGATTACTACCAGTGCCACATGCTAGTGAGTATAGGAACAGGAGAATAGACAGGATGAATGCGTGGCTGCAGGGATGGTGTAGGAGGGAGGGATTTAGATTCCTGGGACATTGGGACCGGTTCTGGGGAAGGTGGGACCTGTGCAAGCGGGACGGGTTACACCCGAGCAGGACCAGGACCAATGTCCTCGCGGGGGTGTTCGCTAGTGCTGTTGGGGAAGGTTTAAACTAGAGTGACAGGGGGATGGGAACCTGAGCAGGGAGTCAGAAGTGAATAAAGTTGAGAGCAGCAAGAGAGGGGAAGACCCAGGGGAAATCTACAATATAAATAGTACAAACAGTTGTTCAAGAACAAGTGAAAGGGAAAAGCGTAGAGCAGCGGAAAGAAAGTGTACTTTAGGCACGACAGATAAAATAAAAACTAGAAGGCGTAAGGCGATTAATCCAGCATCAAAGCTGAAGGTCAGGCTATGGTGTGTGGCCCAACTAAGAGTTCGATATACAAATGCACGGAGTATAAGGAATAAATTAAATGAACTACAGGTTCAAATTCAAATTGGAGGGTATGACATGATAGCTATTACTGAGTCTTGGCTGCAGGATGGTCAGGATTGGGAACTAATTATTCCAGGTTATAAGGTCTACAGGAGAGATAGGGAAAATGGAAGAGGGGGAGGAGTTGCCTTAGTGATTAGAGATGAAATCACTTCAATGATAAAGGGGGATATAATGAGAGGTAAGCAGCCAACAGAGACCTCATGGGTTGAATTGAGAAATAGCAAAGGATCTAAGACTATACTGGGAGTTGTATATAGGAGCCGTGGCAGCAGCTCTGAAGTGCTAGATTGTATAAATGCAGAGATTAGACAAGCGTGTAAGAAAGGCATAGTGGTCTTAATGGGGGACTTTAACCTTCACATAGATTGGGAAAAGCAGACTAGCAACTGTCAGAAAGGTAGTGAATTTCTTGAGTGTGTCCGAGTTAGTTTTCTACAGCAGTATGTCCTAGAGGCAACAAGGGGGCAAGCCATACTAGATCTGGTAATGAGTAATGAACCAAATTTAGTTAACGGCTTAACTGTGCTTGAACATCTATCCAATAGTGATCATAACATGATCGAGTTCAATGTAGAGTTTGAAAGGGAAAAAAGTGAATCAGCTGCTAAGATTCTAGACTTGGGAAAGGCCGACTTCAATGGGATGAGACAGAGACTGTCCACAGTAAACTGGGCAAATCTGTTAATGGGTAAAACGACTGATGATCAGTGGGAAATGTTTAAAGAAACATTTAATGTGATACAGAATCGGCTTATACCCCTAAGGGGCAAGAACTCTACTTGCCAAAAAAAAAACAGCCATGGACAACGAAAGAGGTAAGGGACAGTATAAGACATAAGGAAAGGGCATACAAAAAAGCAAAAAATGGGAAAGATACAAAGGTCAACAAAGGGTCACAAAACAGATAGTAAGAGCTACAAAAAGAGAGTATGAAAAGAAACTCGCAAGGGATATCAAAACCAATACGAAGAACTTTTATAGTTATATTAGGAAAAAGAGGGTGGTCAGGAGCAGTGTTAGCTCCTTAAAAACTGAAAGTGGGGATATTGTCATTGACAATGGGGAAATGGCGGACATGTTGAACAATTACTTTGCGTCAGTATTTACAATCGAAAAAGAGGATAGCATGCCGGAAATCCCAAGAAAACTTACATTGAATCGGGGACAGGGTCTCGATAAAATTAACATAAGTAAAGCAACAGTAATGAAAAAAATAATAGTGCTAAAGAGTGACAAATCCCCAGGACCAGATGGTTTCCATCCCAGGGTTTTAAAAGAAGTAGGTGAGCACATTGCAGATGCCCTAACTATAATCTTTCAAAGTTCTCTAGATTAAGGAACTGTCCCTCCAGATTGGAAAATTGCACATATCACTCCACTTTTTAAGAAAGGAGAGAGAGGGAAACCGGGGAATTATAGACCAGTTAGCCTAACATCTGTTGTGGGGAAAATGCTGGAATCGAAAATTAAGGATAGGGTGACTGAACACCTCGAGAATTTTCAGTTAATTAGAGAGAGCCAGCATGGATTTGTGAAAGGTAGGTCGTGCCTGACAAACCTGATTGAATTTTTTGAAGAGGTGACTAAAGTAGTGGACAGGGGAATGTCAATGGATGTTATTTATATGGACTTCCAGAAGGCATTTGATAAGGTCCCACATAAGAGACTGTTAGCTAAGATAGAAGCCCATGGAATCGAGGGAAAAGTACGGACTTGGTTAGGAAGTTGGCTGAGCGAAAGGCGACAGAGAGTAGGGATAATGGGAAGGTACTCACATTGGCAGGATGTGACTAGTGGAGACCCACAGGGATCTGTCTTGGGGCCTCAATTATTCACAATATTTATTAACGACTTAGATGAAGGCATAGAAAGTCTCATATCTAAGTTTGCCGATGACACAAAGATTGGTGGCATTGTAAGCAGTGTAGAAGAAAATATAAAATTACAAAGTGATATTGATAGATTCGGTGAATGGGCAAAATTGTGGCAAATGGAATTCAATGCAGACAAATGTGAGATCATCCACTTTGGATCAAAAAAGGATAGAACAGGGTACTTACTAAATGGTAAAAAGTTAAAAACAGTGGATGTCCAAAGGGACTTCGGGGTTCAGGGACATAGATCATTGAAGTGTCATGAACAGGTGCAGAAAATAATCAATAAGGCAAATGGAATGCTGGCCTTTATATCTAGAGGACCAAAGTACAAGGGGGCAGAAGTTATGCTGCAGCTATACAAAACCCTGGTTAGACCGCACCTGGAGTACTGTGAGCAGTTCTGCGCACCGCACCTTCGGAAGGACATATTTAACTTGGAGGGAGTGCAGCGTAGGTTTACTGGAATGATACCCGGACTTCAAGGGTTAAGTTACGAGGAGAGATTACATAAATTGGGGTTGTATTCTCTCGAGTTTCGAAGGTTAAGGGGTGATCTGATCGAAGTTTATAGGATGTTAAGGGGAACAGATAGGGTGGATAGAGAGAAACTATTTCCGCTGGTTGGGGATTTTAGGAGTAGGGGGCACACAGTCTAAAAATTAGAGCCAGAGCTTTCAGGAGCGAGATTAGAAAACATTTCTACACACAAAGGGTGGTAGAAGTTTGGAACTCTCTTCCCCAAACGGCAATTGATACTAGCTCAATTGCTAAATTTAAATCTGAGATAGATAGCTTTTTGGCAACCAAAGGTATTAAGGGATATGGGCCAAAGGCAGGTATATGGAGTTAGATCACAGATCAACTATGATCTTATCAAATGGCGGAGCGGGCTCGAGGGGCTGAATGGCCTACTCCTGTTCCTATGTTTTGGGTAAAACTCACTTACATTTAAAATTCTCCGTTCTTTTGCGCTGGTTCAGCCGATTCCGCACTGATTGCGTTGATATTACAGGCGTAAACGAGCGGAAAATCGACCTCCAACTTTATTATTTTAATTATATCAAACAATCAACAGAATTGACAGTGTCCTTTTACTTATTTAACTTGGTATGTAAAGTTGAAGAAATAAATCTTCACCAAAGTGCAGTTGATTTCTAATGAAAATTTGGTTACAAAGATCCACAACTTTACATCAAGAACAACGTACACCGCGGGCTCGATATTACCAGAGCGGCGGGTTCGCGGTGGGGGGTCTATTGGGCGCATGGGTAACGTGCCCGGTGAAATCAGTCTGCCCCACGTACAATCGCTGGCTAATTGGATCCACTTACCTGGTCCTCCGGGTTCTCCGCTGCTGAGCTACGCGTCGGGCGGACTGCGCATGTGCAGTAAGGTCTGTCAGCTGGAGGAGCTCTATTTAAAGGGGCAGTCCTCCACTGACTGATGCTGCAAGAAATAGGAAAAATTACAGCATGGAGCAGCCCATGGGGAAGGCTGCTCTCAGTTTAATGATGCCTCACTCCAGGTATTATTGGATGGGGTGAGGAGGAGGGGGAGGACAGAGATCTTCCCCCCGGTGGGCGGGAGGAAGCGGCCTGCCTCTGCCACCAAGGAGGCCTGGCTCAAGGTGGCAAAGGAGGTCACCTGCACCACCAACATATCGCCCACCTGCATACAGTGCAGGAGGCGCTGCAATGACCCAAGTAGGTCAGCCAAAGTGAGTACAATTACTCATTCCCCGACACTCCGTCTGCCACATCACCGCCCCCACCCCACATCTCCTTCTGCACTGCCAACACTATTCTGTCACATCACCCACTCAAACCTCATCCTCATCTTACCTGCACTTACTCACCTCGCCACTACCACTCAACCCAATCCTCACACAATCTCATGGATCTATCTCATACTCATCCTCTCGTGCATCTCTTTCACGGTCAGCCTCACTCAACCTGCAGCCACAGGGCATATGTGCAGCAGGCAGCGTAAGGCAAACGTGTCGTGAGCATGAAGGGGATGCACAAGGGTGTTTGAGGGTTTGTCATGGTTTTTTACTTATATTGAATTTCTGAGCAACTCACATCACATATTATATTGGCACCACTACTGTCACGTCTTTGCGAATCTTGTCAGGTTTGTGCAATAATGCACTTTCCTGAGGATCATAATGAAGACCCACACCTGATGCCACCCATTGTGTCACTGCAGAGTGGGTGTAGGTGTATTTGCAGGGCTCTTTTGTGCAGACAACCGAGAGACATCGGCGATGTCCCCGGTGGCACCCTGGAAGGATGCGGAGGATAAGTTGTTGAGGGAAGTGGTCACTTTGACAGCGACAGGTAAGAAGATGGTGCTCAGGCCAGCCGGGAGCAGCTCGGCATGAAGGAGGCTGCAGATGTCCACGACTACATGTCGAGTGACTCTGAGCCTCTGTGTGCACTGCTGCTCAGAGAGGTCCAGGAAGCTGAGACTCGGTCTGTGGACCCAGTGGCGAGGGTAGTGCCCTCCGCAACGCATCTCTCTGTGTTGTGGAGCTCCACGTTTCAGAGGTGGACGGCGAGGCTGGTGATGCTGTTCGCCCTCCGAGGAGGTCATGACTGCAGCTACGGCGGCCCCCATCTGGAAGATGTACATCTGAGGGGGTCCGCAAGGTAGGTACATGTGTCTGGACACCGGGGTAAGTGTGCAAGTTGGTGAATGTTATTGTTAGGAGGAGGATGGTGGAGGCCAAACTTTGTCCAAAGTGACAGAGTGGCCTCCTGCAATGAGTGAGGGTCTGCCCCCACCACCTGTCAAATGGACCTTTGCAGCTGCCCCAGGCTGATGGCTGCAACACTTCCATTTGAACAGTATGGGAAACAGTCCCAGTTGCTTGCAAAATCCCACCCCATGTAAAATATCTCCTTAATCAGGGGCTTCATTTTAGCACCCGCTATAGGGTGCGTTCCTGGTGTGGGGGGCACCTGAAAATCGGGGAATTCCGGAGCGGGTCTGGAGCCCAGCTCCAACCCGCCCACTTCCGGGTTCCCCACAGACGCGCTGACATGCACGCGCAGCCCCCGCAGGTGGGAATCCCGCAGGCAATTAAAGCCAGCGGGATGCCACTTAAAAGTATTTACTGAGGTATTTCAGGTCATTAACTGACCTGATTAAGTGAATATGTGAGGAGGGGTGGGATTTCATAGACAACTGGGACTGTTTCCCATACTGGGGGAAACACTCCCAGTTCAAATGGAGGTGTTGCAGCCATCAGCCTGTGGCAGCTGCAAAGGTCCATTTGACAGGTTGTGGGGGGTGGGGGAGACCCTCACTCATTGCAGGAGGCCACGCTGTCACTTGGGACAAAGTTTGGCCTCCACCACCCTCCTCTTGACAAGAAAATTCACCAACTTGCAAACTTACCCCGGGGTCCAGAGACATGTACCTACCTTGCGGACCCCCTCAGATGTACATCTTCCGGATGGGGGCCACCGTAGCTGCAGCCATGCCCTCCTCGGAGGACGAACAGCATCACCAGCCTCGCCGTCCACCTCTGACACGTGGAGCTCCACAACACAGAGAGATGCGTTGCAGAGGGCACTACCCTCGCCACAGGGTCCACAGAAATTCAATATAAGGAAAAACCATGACAAACCCTCAAACACCCTTGTGCATCCCCTTCATGCTCACAACACGTTTGCCTTACGCTGCCTGCTGCACATATGTGATGCATGCCCTGTGGCTGCAGCACAGGTAGTGGCAGGTTGAGTGAGGCTGACTGTGAAAGAGATGCATCAGAGGGTGAGTATGAGATAGAGCCATGAGATTGTATGAGGATTGGGTTGAGTGGTAGTGGCGGGATGAGTACTGGCGAGGTGAGTAAGTGCAGGTAAGATGAGGATGAGCTTTGAGTGGGTGTGAGGGGTGATGTGACAGAGTAGTGTTAGCAGTGCAGAAGGAGATGTGGGGTGGGGGCGGTGATGTGGCAGTTGGAGTGTAGGGGAATGAGTAAGTGTACTCACTTTGGCTGACCTACTGAGGTCATTGGAGCGCCTCCTGCACTGTATGCAAGTGGGCGATATGTTGGTGGTGCAGGTGACCTCCTCTGCCACCTCGAGCCAGGCCTTCCTGGTGGCAGAGGCAGGCCGCTTCCTCCCGCCCGCCGGGGGGAAGATCTCTGTCCTCCCCCTCCTCCTCACCCCATCTAATGATACCTGGAGTGAGGCATCATTAAACTGGGAGCAGCCTTCCCCCTGGGCTGCCCCATGCTGTAATTTTTTCTCTTTTTTGCAGCATCTGTCAGTGGAGGACTGCCCCTTTAAATAGAGCTCCTCCAGCTGACAGACCTTACTGCGCATGCGCAGTCCGCCCAACGCGCAGATCAGCAGTGGGGAACCCGGAAGACCGGGTAAGTGGATCCAATTAGGCTGCGATTGCGCCGGGGGCAGACTAATTTCACCGGGCGCGTTACCCACGCGCCCAATAGCCCCCCCGCCAAGAACCCGCAGCCCTGCTAACATCGAGCCCCAGGTCTCTAAACGACCTGAAATACCTAAATAAATAGCTTTAGTGGCACCTCGCCGGCTTTAATTGCCTGCGGGAGTCCCACATGCGGGGGCTGCGCATGCACGTCAGCGCGTCTGTGGGAAACCCGGAAGTGGGCGGGTTGGAGGCAGGCTCCCGACCCGCCCCAGGAATCCCCGATTTTCGGAGCCCCCCCGCCACGATCGCTCCCGATAGCGGGTGCTAATATCGAGCCCCGCATGTTACTTCCACACAAATTCCACACAAACTGTACGAAAAGTTCAAAGTGAAATCAACACATCTCAGATGCAAATTGACATTGTACAAGCAAATTTCTGGTAGATTCCAGATATAAGTAAATGAAAGAAAGGTTATTACTAAAAAAACCCTTACAGAAATGTTAAGACATTAGTTAATTTGGTCTGAGAATTGTTTATTCTTTATTATTGCCATGACTGAAAACAGATGGATCACAATGAGTAAAAATAAATTCACAAATGTAATGAAAAAGTATTCAAAATGCAGATAACTTAATATCACTAATGGATTCAACCATGTGAGTTATTTCAGGTTTAAACATGACTTCTTATTCTAGTTATTTAGTTGCTGAATTAAATCTGATTATTAACAACAGCACGTCAGCAGCAGATGATGGGGGTGATTTTGAACCTCACTACCTGGGCAGCAATATGGCGGAGTGGATTGCCCATCCAATTTTCATCCCGTTGAAATCAAATATGTACAAAACAAATCAAAGTGAGGTACACTTCCCTTTATAGAAAAAGTGGGGCCAAGAATCTATGGGAGTGGGGTATAAGTGAGAGGATACGCTCACCCAGGACCTCCGCCATTGTCCCCACCAATGTTTGCACCCTCCTTGCCCAAGCGTCTGCCTCCCGTCCTCTGGGAAAAAGTGTCAAGTGCCCCCTCAGTCAAAGCGTGAAAATAAAATTAGAGATCCTTCAGCAGTCCAGGCCACGATCCAGGTGGGCTCCTCAACAGCCAAACATTGGCCCGATATGCCTGATCTTGATGAAGCATCCAGAATTAAGAGGCCCTGCCCCAAGCCCCAGCATCCCCAATACCAGAGGCTTTGTAAGGAGTGGGCAGGGGCTAGGCCCTTTGCAGGGCTACCCAGAGTCCCTAACCTAAGGCCAGGATCCGATATATTAGGGTCCGAGCCTAACTTCTAGCCCTTCCAGCACTCTCATCAGAGTTACAGCTGTGGATATTCAGTCCCACTCGATCTTGTACATAAGGAAGGGTAGAGTGAGAAAAAATCATTCAGCCCAATGGACCATGTGCAATCTACACCGTCAGGGGCTCTCACCAACTTCATTCACCTTGAAGTGAATAATCATGGATAAAACTTACAAGAAGACAAAACCGGAATTTCTTCCTGATTCCCAAAAGATATCCAGCAAAATATCCAGGATTTCAAGCTAATGTTAACAATTTAAATTGGTTGGCCCTAGCTATTATTTTTCAGTTTTGGATGTAAAGTTGACCACAAAATTGTTATGTTAGCATACGTTCAGTTTATATTATTCTGTAATACTGAAGAACTCACTCAGTCGCTGCCATTTTGGAAATGTTTCTTGACCTCAATGTATTGTATGTATTCATAGCTATCCTGCACTTGACTCTACAGCCCACGAGCAATCCAGATCAACAATACAGTTTCTTCTGGAACACAGAAGCCTAGGCTATAGTCCACATGGCAAAGAACTGAGACGCCTGTCTCGTTGACATCCATATATAACCTATTCTGTTGGTGCCAATAAACCTGAATTGCAGGAGCAATTTTAGTGCTGTTGTACAAGTGATGAAGACATAGTGCAGCTGTGCTGCAACTTGCAGAACACAAAATACACAAAAAATGTCCCTTGGCTGCCCTGGCACATTTACATAATTAACCTACTTATTTTAACTATGACATGTACTGAAGATGTGCCAGTAATGTGAAATGCTGTCACACTTGTTCTTTAAATGCAAGGCCATCACACTCTCCTTTTTCTAAATATACACCTTAAATTAGTTGGCACTTAAATACATAAAACTCAGTCCGAGATCTAATATAAAAATACATAAGTGGTTCAAATTTACAAACATAGGAAAGTTCAGGAATGGAACAGACTACGCATTCTACTTGACCAGTCCCAAAAACTAATAGCTCTATATCCCCCACTGCCTCAAATATCTATCCAATTCTTCTTTAATTTTCTCCAAACATCTACCTCCTTTTAAAGCCTATTGCACATTCACCACCCTCTCGAAGCCATCTGTCTACCTTCCCTGTTCAAAACTTGAGCCCATGTCTTCTGGTTCCAGAGTTTGTAACAATTTCAAACATATTGGGCAGAATTTTCACTTTGAGCTGGGAAGGGAGTGGGGGGAAATGATTTTCGGGTGCAAAACCCGGAACGTAAATTGGCGGATCGTGACATTAATGAGGCCAATAAATTTTACTTCAGGGTTTCACGTCAGGCAGCCAGCCTGATTGACAGGCTGGTTGGCTGTTGGGCAGGAAGGCCCACAGCAGTAGGCTGAGGGCGGGAGGGATCATGGGTCAGAGAGGAGATCAGGGGACCGGGAAGAAGATTGGAGGACTGGGAAGATCGGGGTGCTGGGAAGAAGATCGGATGGGCCAGCACTTGGAGATCGGTGGTCGCTGGAGGTGGGATGAAGAGTCAGAGGTAGGTTGGGGTCCACCATTGGGGGTGGGTCAACCCATCGGTGGGGGGTTGGGGGTGGATAGGCAGAGTCTTCGCCATTAGATTAGGAACTGGGTAACCAGGTCCCAGCCTTGTTCTTGGTCATCATATTGCTGCCAAAATTATGCAAGAGTACGATGGAGCAATAATGGATCGTCAAGGTCTACTTCTTTTAGTAATTCCTCTGCCTTTCCCTGAAATTCAACTTTTGTACTGGACAGATTTCCCATGGCCTCTCCTACGGAAAAGAAATTATTTAGGATATTTGCTATCCCTTGGTGACTTGGTATCATGTCACTCCTGGATCTTTTAATGGCCCCAGCCACTTACTTCAAATATATTTATAGAAATGTTTGGCATTTCTTTTAATATTCCCTGTTACCATAGGAACATAGGAACAGGAGAAGGATATTTAGCCCCTCGAGCCTGTTCCGCTAGTCAATGAGTGATTTTGTGACTGTAAGGCTGTTTCCAGTGGAGTTCCACAGGGCTCAGTACTAGGTTCCTTGCTTTTTGTGGTATATATTAATGATTTAAACTCAAATGTAGGGGGCATGATCAAGAAGTTTGCAGATGATACAAAAATTGGCCCTGTGGTTGATAGTGAGGAGGAAAGCTGTAGATATCAATGGACTGGTCAGGTGGACAGAAAAGTGGCAAATGGAATTCAATCCAGAGAAGTGTGAGGTAATGCATTTGGGGAGGTCAAACAAGGCAAGGGAGTACACAATAAATGGGAAGATACTGAGAGGTGTAGAGGAACAAAGGGACCTTGGAGTGCATGTCCACAGATCCCTGAAGGTAGCAGGGCAGGTAGATAAGGTGGTTAAGAAGGCATACAGGATACTTTCCTTTATTGGCCGAGGCATAGAATATAAGAGCAGGGAGGTTATGCTGGAACTGTATAAAACACTGGTTAGGCCACAGCTTGAATACTGCGTACAGTTCTGGTCACCACATTACAGGAAAGATATGATTGCACTAGAAAGGGTACAGAGGGGATTTACAAGGATGTTACCAGGGCTGCAGAATTTTAGCTGTGGGGAAAGATTGGATTGGCTGGTGTTGTTTTCTTTGGAACAGAGGAGGCTGAGGGGTGATTTAATTGAGGTGCATAAAATTATGAGGGGCCTAGATAGAGTGGATAGGAGGGACCTATTTCCCTTAGCAGAGGGGTCAATAACCAGGGGCATAGATTTAAAGTAATTGGTAGAAGGATTAGAGGAGAGCTGAGGAGAAATCTTTTCACGTAGAGAGTTAGGTGGGGTTCTGGAACTCACTGCCTGAAAGGGTGGTGGAGGCAGAAACTCACAACTCATTTAAAAAGTACTTGGATGTGCACTTGAAGTACCATAACCTACAGGGCTACGGACCAAGTGCTGGAAAGTGGGATTAAACTGGATAGCTTTTTTCGACCGGCATGGACATGATGGGCCAAATGGCCTCCTTCTGTGCTGTAACTTTTTATGATTCTATGATTCTATGAAATCATGGTTGATCTGTGACCTAACTCCATATACCTGTCTTAGCCCCATATCCCTTAGTACCTTTGGTTAACAAAAATCTATCAATCTCAGATTTAAAATTAACAATTGAGCTAGTATCAACTGCCATTTGTGAAAGAGAGTTCCAAACTTCTACCGCCCTTTACGTTTAGAATTGTTTCCTAATTTCACTCCTGAAAGTCTTGGCTCTAATTTTAAGGCTATGTCCCCTAGTCCTCGACTCCCAACCAGCAGAAATAGTTTCTCCCCATCTACCCTATCAGTTCCCCTTAATATCTTGAAAACTTCAATCAAATCATTCCTTAATCTTTTAAGTTCCAGGGAATACAACCTTAGTTTGTGTAATCTCTCCTCGTAATTTAACCCTTGGAGTCCAGGTATCATTCTAGTAAATCTACGCTGCACTCCCTCCAAGGCCAATATATCCTTCCTAAGGTGTGGTGCCCAGAACTGAACACAGTACTCCAGGTGTGGTCTAACCAGGGCTTTGTATAGCTATAGCATAACTTCTACCCCCTTGTATTCTAGCCAGCATTCCATTAGCCTTTTTGATTGATTATTTTCTGTACCTGTCCAGTGGTCAAATTATTGGAATCAATTCTGAGGGACAGCATAAATCATCATTTAGGAAGGCACTGGTTAACCAAGGACAGTCAGCATGGGTTTATTAAGGGAAGGTCGTGTCTGACTAACTTGATTGAATTTTTTGAGGCGATAACAAGGAGGGTCGATGAGGGTAATGCGTTTGATTGAGTCTACATGGATTTTAGCAAGGCTTTTGACAAGGTCCCACATGGCAGACTGGTCAAAAAAGTAAAAGCCCCTGGGATCCAAGGGAAAGTGGCTAGTTGGATCCAAAATTGGCTCAGTGGCAGGAAGCAAAGGGCAATGGTTGACTGGTGTTTTTGTGACTGGAAGGCTGTTTCTACTGGAGTTCTGCATGGCTCAGTACTAGGTCCCTTGCTTTTTGTGGTATATATTAATGATTTAGACTTAAATGTGGGGGGCATGATTAAGAAGTTTGCAGATGATACAAAGATTGGCCATATGGTTGATAGTGAGGAGGAAAGTTTAGAATGCAGGAAGATATTAATGGACTGGTCAGGTGGGCAGAAATGTGGCAAGTGGAATTCAATCCAGAGAAGTGTGAGGTAATGCATTTGGGGAGGGCAAACAAGGCAAGAGAGTACACAATAAATGGAAAGACACTGAGAGGTGTAGGGGAAGTGAGGGACCTTGGAGTACATGTCCACAGATCCCTGAAGGTAGCTGTACAAGTAGATAAGGTGGTTAAAAAGGCAAAAGTGATACTTTCCTTTGTTAGCCGAGGCATAGAATATAAGAGCAAGGAGATTATCTAGAACTGTAAAAAACATTGCTTAGGCCACAGCTTGAATACTGCGTACATTTCTGGTCACCACATTACAGGAAAGATGTGATTGCACTAGAGAGGGTGCAGAGGAGATTCATGAGGATGTTGCCAGGGCTGAAGAATTTTAGCTATGAGGAAAGATTGGATAGGCTGGGGTTGTTTTCTTTGGAACAAAGGAGGCTGAGGGGAGATTTAATTGAGGTGTATAAAATTATGAGGAGCCTGGTTAGATTGGATAGGAAGGACCTATTTTCTTTAGCAGGGAGGTCAGTGACCAGGGGGCATAGATTTAAAGTAATTGGCAGAAGTTTTAGAGGGGAGCTGAGGAGAATTTTTTTTCCCCAGAGGGTGGTGGGGGCCTGGAACACACTGCCTGAAAGGGTCGTAGAGGCAGAAACCCTCAACTCATTGAAAAAGTGCTTGGATGTGCACTAGAAGTGCCATAACCTATAGGACCACGGACCAAGTACTGGAAAGCGGGATTAAGCTGGATAGCTCCTTTTCGGCCGGCACGGACACGATGGGTCAAATGGCCTCCTTCTGTGCCGTAACTTTCTGTGATTCTATGCCATTTTAATGATCTGTGAAGATGGACCCCTAAATCTCTTTGGACCTCCACTGTTTCAGGTTTTGCACCATTTAGAAAGTACTCTGATCTATCCTTTCTAGGTCCAAAGTGGATGACCTCACACTTGCCTACAGTGAGATCCATTTGCCACAATTCTGCCACTTAATCTATTAATATCTCTCTGTAATTTTAAGCTTCCATCTACACTGCTTACAATGCTGCCTATCTTTGCGTCATCGCCAAACTTGGATATGTGACTCTCTATCCCATCATCTTAGTTGTTAAAAACACAGTGAATAGTTGAGGCCCCAACACAGGTCCCTGTCGGACACCACTAGTCACATCCTGCCAATTTGAGTACCTGCCCTTTATCCCTACCCTCTCTCTCCTGCTGCTCAGCCAATTTCCTAACCAGGTCAATAATTTGCCTTCAATTCCATGAGCTTCAACTCTAGCTAACAGTTTCCCATGAGGGACTTTATCGAATGACTACTGGAAGTCCATATAAACAATATCCATAGACATTCCCCTGTCCACTACTTTAATCACCTCTTCAAAAAATTCAATCAGGTTCGTCAGGCATGAACTACCCTTTACAAATCCATGCTGGCTCTCTCTGATCAGCTGAAAATTTTCAAGGTGTTCAGTCACTTTATCCTTAATTATAGACTGTAATAATTACTCAACAACAGATGTTAGGCTAACTGGTCTATAATTCTCTGGTTTCCCTCTCTCACCTTTCTTAAATAGCTTAATTTCCTATTGTAGCTCTACTGACCAATTCCTTAACCTTCCTTACTTTGTTTTTATATTTGTCGGACATCATCCAAAAACACAACATCAGATTCCACATGTACGCTGCTGACACCCAACTCTATCTCACAACCACCTCTCTCGACCCCTCCAATGTCTCTCATTTGTCACACTGCTTGTCCGAGCAAAAATTTCCTCCAACTAAATTTTGGGAAGACCGAAGCCACTGTCTTTGGTCCCCGCTGCAAACTCCGTTTCCTAGCCACCAACTCCATCCCTCTCCCTGGCCACTGACTGAGGCTGAACCAGACCGTTCGCAACCTTGGTGTCCTATTTGAACCTGAGTTGAGCTACTGGCCACTTATCCGCTCCATCACCAAGACTGGCTGCTTACACCTCCGTAACATGGCCCATCTCTGCCCCTGCCTCAGCTCCTCTGCTGCTGAAACCTTCATCCATGTCTTTGTTACCTCTAGACCCAACTATTCCAATGCTCTCCTGGCTGGCATCCCATCTTCCACCCTCCATGAACTTGAGCTCATACAACATACTGCTGCCTGTATCCTAACTCGCTCCAAGTCCCGTTCTCCCATCACCCCTGTGCTCACTAACCTATATAGGCTCCCCGTTTGACAACGCCTCGATTTTAAAATTCTTATCCTGTTTTCAAATCCTTCCATGGCCTCGACCCTCCCTAATTCTGTAACCTGCTCCAGCCCGACAACTCTCCGAGATCTCTGCGCTCCTCCAGTTCTTACCTCTTGTGCATTCCCAATTTTAATCTCTCCAGCACTGGCAGCTGTGCCTTCAGCTGCCTAGGCCCTAAACTCTGGAAATCCTCCCTAAACCTCTCCACCTATTTACCAAGCCTTTGGCCACCTGTCCTAATATCTCCTTACCAAAAGCTGGAAATCTGGAATAAAAACAGAAAATGCTGGTAATGCTCAGCAATTCAGGCAGCATCTGTGGAGAAAGAAACAGAGTTAACGTTTCAGGTCAAAGACCTTTCATCAGAACTGGAAGATGTTAAAGAGTTAAAGTTTTTAAGCAAGTACAGAGCCAGGGAAAGGGGGGGAGAGGAGCGGAGGGAAGGAAAGAACAAAAGGGAAGGTCTGTGATAGGGTAGAGGGCACAAGTGAATAAATGACAAAAAGTATGATGGTGCAAGGCAAGGAGGGTGGTAATGGGACAAGTGAAGAAACAAAAGATGGGTCTAGAGGAGCTGTAAATGGCAACAGCAGAACTATTAACCAGCAACTGCAGTCCCACAAAAAAAATGGGAGCAGTGGTTATGATCTGAAGTTATTGAAATCAGTGTTGAGTCCGGAAGGTTGTAAAGTGCCTAAACGAAAGATGAGGTGCTGTTCCTCGAGCTTACGTTGAGCTTCATTGGAACAGTGTAAGAGGCCGAGGTCAGAGTGGGAGTGGGAAGGAGAATTAAAATGGTAAGCGACCGGCAGGTCAGGGTCATGCTTGCGGACAGAGCGGAGGTTCAGCAAAGCGATCACCCAATCAGCGTTTGGTTTCCCAATTGTAGAGGAGACCACATCGTGTGCAGTGAATACAGTATACTAAACTGAAAGAAGTACAAGTAAATCGCTGTTTCACCTGGAAGGAGTGTTTGGGGCCCTGGACGATGCGAAGGGAGAAGGTGAAAAGGCAGGTAACCTGCACTCACACAGGAAGTTGCCGTGGGGAGGAGAGCGGGTGTTGGGGGAGATGAAAGATGGACCAGGGTGTCGCGGAGGGAGAGGTCCCTTCGGAATGATGGTGGAGGGGGGGGGGGTGGAGAGAAGTGTTTGGTGGTGGCATCGTGCTGGATGTGGCGGAAATAGTGGAGGATGATACGTTGAATGTGGAGGCTGGTGGGGTGGAAGGTGAGGACAAGGTTCTGGGAGGGAGGAGAAGGGGTGAGGGCAAAGGTGAGGGAAATAAGATGGACACAGTCGAGGAGCCTGTCAACTACAGTGGAGGGGAATCCTCAGTTGAGGAAAATGAAGACATATCTGAAGCAGTGATGTGGAAGGTGGTATCATCAGAACAGATGTGACGGAGTTGGAGAAACTGGGAGAAAGGAATAGAGTCCTTACAGGAAGCGGGGTGGAAGGAAGTTTAATCAAGGTAGCTGTGGGAGTCGGTGGGCTTGTAATAGATACTGGTTGACAACCTATCTCCAGAAACAGAGATAGAGAAGTCATGGAAGGGAAGCAAGAGTCGGAGATGGAGCATGTGAAGGCGAGGGAAGGGTGGAAATTAGAAACAAAGTTGATGAAATTTTGTAGTTCGGGGCAAGAGCAGGAAACGGCCCGGGCACATTCATCAGTGTACAGGAAAAAGAGATGAGTGTGGGGACCTGAATAGGACTGGAACAAAGAATTTTCCACGTATCCCACAAAAAGGCAGGCATTGCTAGGACCCATATGGGTTCCCATAGCGACACCTTTTATTTGGAGGAAGTGAGTAGAGTTGAAGGAGAAGTTGTTCAACATAAGAACAAGTTCAGCCAGGTGAAGGAGGATGGTGGTGGATGGGGACTGGTTGGGCCACCGTTCAAGGAAGAAGTGGAGGGCCCACAGACCATCCTGGTGGGGGATGGAGGTGTAGAGGGACTGGATGTCCATGGTGAAAAGGAGATGGTTAGGGCCAGGAAACTGAAAACCGTTAAAGTGGCGGAGGGCATCGGAAGAGTCACGGATATAGATCGGAAGAGTCGTGAATGTAGGTCAGAAGAGACTGGAAAGGGGAGAAAAAAGAGAGTCGAGATAGGAGGAAATAAGTTCCATGGGGCAAGAACAGGCTGAAACGATGGGTCCACCAGGGCCAGTCCTGTTTGTGGTTCTTGGGAAGGAGGTAGAACTGTGCGGGGTCTGGAAACTGTGAGGTTGGAGGCCGTGGGGGGAGGACCTCCAGAGGAGATGAGGTCGGTGACGGTCTGGGAAACTATGGCTTGATGTTCGGTGGTGGGATCACGGTTCGGGGGAGGTAGGCAGAGGCATCGGTGAGTTGGCACTCAGCCACCGCAAGGTAAAGGTCTTTTTTTTTTTTATTCGTTCACGGGATGTGGGCGTCGCTGGCGAGGCCAGCATTTATTGCCCATCCCTAATTGCCCTCGAGAAGGTGGTGGTGAGCCGCCTTCTTGAACCGCTGCAGTCCGTGTGGTGACGGTTCTCCCACAGTGCTGTTAGGAAGGGAGTTCCAGGATTTTGACCCAGCGACGATGAAGGAACGGCGATATATTTCCAAGTCGGGATGGTGTGTGACTTGGAGGGGAACGTGCAGGTGGTGTTGTTCCCATGTGCCTGCTGCTCTTGTCCTTCTAGGTGGTAGAGGTCGCGGGTTTGGGAGGTGCTGTCGAAGAAGCCTTGGCGAGTTGCTGCAGTGCATCCTGTGGATGGTACACACTGCAGCCACAGTGCGCCGGTGGTGAAGGGAGTGAATGTTCAGGGTGATGGATGGGGTGCCAATCAAGCGGGCTGCTTTATCTTGGATGGTGTCGAGCTTCTTGAGTGTTGTTGGAGCTGCACTCATCCAGGCAAGTGGAGAGTATTCCATCACACTTCTGACTTGTGCCTTGTAGATGGTGGAAAGGCTTTGGGGAGTCAGGAGGTGAGTCACTCGCCGCAGAACACCCAGCCTCTGACCTGCTCTCGTAGCCACGGTATTTATATGGCTGGTCCAGTTCAGTTTCTGGTCAATGGTGACCCCCAGGATGTTGATGGTGGGGGATTCGGCGATGGTAATGCCGTTGAATGTCAAGGGGAGGTGGTTAGACTTTCTCTTGTTGGAGATGGTCATTGCCTGGCACTTATCTGGCGCGAATGTTACTTGCCACTTATGAGCCCAAACAACAGCGCTGCCCTTGTCAGCAGGTTTAATGACAATGTCAGGGTTGAACCTGAGAGAATGGAGTGCTGCAAGTTCAGAGGGAGGTAGGTTAGAGTGAGTGAGGGGAGTAGAGAAATTGAATCGGCCAATGTCACGGCGGCAGTTCCCAATGAAATGATCAAGAGAGGGTAAGAGGTCAGAGGGAGGGGTCCAGGTGGAACGAGAATTCTGAAGACAGGAGAAAGGGTCTGCTGTACAGGGGGGGGTGGGGGGGAGGAGAGTCCTGACCAAAGAAGTGGGCGCAGTGATGAAGGCGACGGAAGAAGAGCTCAGCTCGAGCTCGAAATTCATTGAGGTGGGGGTGTAAGGGGATGAAGCTGAAACCTTTGCTGAGGACAGATTGTTCGGGGTCAGAGAGGGGAAGGTGAGAGGGGATAGTGAAAACACGACAAAGGGTGAGATTGGAGGGTGGGATGGAGTCAGAGGAAAGTGAAGGGAAAGAAGGATCAGGAGGGGCGTTAGTATCTAAGAGTTGTTGAAGCTTGCGGTCCTTGACACATGAAAGGAAGAAGAACATTTGTTTGTTAAAACGCTGGATGAGGCGAATGATGAAATGGAACTGCAGAACAGGACAACTCTAAAAGAGGGTGAGTCGTGCTGCTGGAGAGAAAGGTCAAGAGCGTGTGTATGCCGGTGCATGGTGATGAGCACGGATCTCAGGAAGCGGCGAGAGTAGTGGTTTGAGGAACACTGAACATCATGGAGATACCTGTAATCACAAGTGTATCCAAAACATAAAGGATTTCTTCTTATGTGGCTCAGTGTCAAATTTTGTTTGATTGCTCCTGTGAAGTGCCTCGGGACATTTAACTATGTTAAAGGCGCTATATAAATGCAAGTTGTTGTTGTTGTCTTTGTCCAACCTACTACCTGTAGCTTTATACTTGAGGGGCAATCTCTCTTTCCCCCTTATTCCTGACATTACTTCCATTGCTGTCCAGATCGGTATTTTCCCTCCATTGCTCTTCTTCCTTAGTATCTGTTCCATTCTCTATGTGTATTAGGGGAGACTTTCCTGAGTCTGTGCCCCATCGCACTGGATTGCCTGAGCGCAGCAAATATTGGAAAATTGGGTCGGTCGGATTGTATCTGAGTAAAGGAACTCGCCCAATTTAACTCCATTTAAATTAGTGAAAGAATAAATTGTGACTGGTGCTCTGCAGGAACAGAAAACACAGGGCTGCACTTTCATTGATGGAAAGGAAATTTAGGTGGGGTGTGTGACAGATGGCCAATCCACCAGTTCTCCCATGCCAAAAGTGAAAATTACCCCTGTGACATCAATATGCATTATTTTATGTCTATCTGGAATTTGTTGGTTGTTCCAGGCAATTAAAGATGTAATGGGACAATTAAACCGCTGGTCTGAGAGAGAAGATAGAGAAAGATGAAACCATTGGGGGACTAGGATGGCCCTGGGTGAAACAGCACTGAAGGTGAGTGCTGGAGTGTGCTATAGTCTTTTGATATCGCGATTGACTACATTCATTGTATCAGGAGCAGAATATCGTTCTAAAAGTTCAACACCTGGAATTTCCACAGGGATTCTTCGACAGGAAATTGGCAGAACCCCTGGAGAAAGGGCGTAAACAGCTAAAAATGGCAGTTTACATAATTTCACCAATCGTCTGTCCAAGTTCCAGCAGGAGATTGGGAGAGTCCTGTGGAAATGCAAGGCCTATGCTTTTTATTGCTGTCATTGTATCGAAGCTTGCACTGTTCTGAATGTGTCATATCTGTAAGTAAAATTAATTAATTACTGCTGAAACATAGTCAAGCTCAGGTGTAGCGTTTGGATAATAGAAACCTTCTGACTTGGAAAGAAGTAAAGTGCAACAGGTATTAGTAATCTAGGATTGTGTGAATCCTAAGGGGTACGAGATCTCTGCAGGGAGAGGAAACTACACAGGGCTGCAGCTTCAGGTTAATAGAAAATGCAAGATTTGCTTACAGGAAGTGTGATGAAATATTACCAGAGAGATAGGCTCTTTAAAACATCCTAAAATTACAGCTCACCAATGGCAGTGAGTTCTGAGAGAAACTTGTTTCCATCACATTCCCTCTACTCTAAAACTTGTATCAATGTCCGAGGAATATGAAGACCTCCTTTCCAACTATCCTTCTATCCACACAATGAGCTGTCTTATTTGCTTCTCTTTAACTTAACCAGCGCATGGCACCAGGTTTGTGGCTGGCTTTAGTTAAAAATGTCAGTACAGTCGTAGTGGTTTCACTGCAGTATGAAACCACCCAAACACCTGTAAAATTTACCTCATGAAAATAAAGTGAAATAAAAATATTGTAAAATTCCGAAAATGCTCAAAAAAACGATACAGAAAGCAAGTTGTGATTGTGTTGGGTATCAAGAGACTGCTGGGTTGAATAGATAAAGGGCAAGAGGATAACTAAGGAAAGAGTAGGGCCTATTAGAGTTCAAAAAGGTAAACTACATGTGGACGGGAAGATGTGGGTATGGTTCTTAATGAATACTTTGCATTTGTCTTCACAAAAGAGGGGATGATGCAGACATTGTAGTTATGGAGGAGGAGTGTGAAATATTGGATGGGATAAATATAGTGAGGGAGGAAGTATTAAGGGGCTTAGCATCTTTGAAAGTAGATAAATTACCAGGCCCGGATGAAATGTATCCCAGGCTGTTAAAAGAAGCAAAGGAGGAAAGAGCGGAGGCTCTGACCATCATTTTCCGATCTTCCCTGGCTACAGGCCAGAGGTTTGGAGGACAGCTAATGTTGTGCCGTTGATTAAAAAGGAAGATAAGGATAGACCTAGTAATTGCAGGCCAGTCAGTCTAACCTCGGTGGTGGGCATATCAATTCTGAGGGACAGTACAAACCATCATTTAGAAAGGCACGGATTAATAAAGGACAGTCAACATGGGTTTGTTAAGAGAAGGTCGTGTCTGACTAACTTGATTGAATTTGTTGAGGAGGTAACAAGGAGGGTCAATGAGGGTAGTGCATTTGATGTAGTCTACATGGATTTTAGCAAGGCTTTTGACAAGGTCCCACATGGCAGACTGGTCAAAAAAGAACCAGTCCATTGGATCCAAGGGAAAGTGACAAGTTGGATCCAAAATTGGATCAGTGGCAGGAAGCACAGGGTAATGGTCGACGGGTGTTTTTGTGACTGGAAGCCTGTTTCCAGTGGGGTTCTGCAGGGCTCAGTACTAGGTCCCTTGTTTTTTGTGGTATATATTAATGATTTAGACTTAAATGTAGGGGACATGATTAAGAAGTTTGCAGATGATACAAAAATTGGCCATGTGGTTGATAGTGAGGAGGAAAGCTGTAGATTGCAGGAAGATATCAATGGACTGGTCAGGAGGGCAGAAAGTGGCAAATGGAATTCAATCCAGAGAAGTGTGAGCTAATGTATTTGAGGAGGTCAAACAAGGCAAGGGAATACACAGTATAAGGGAGGAAATTGAGAGGTGTGGAGGAAGTGAGGGACCTTGGAGTGCATGTCCACAGATCTCTGAAGGTAGCAGGACAGGTAGTTAAGGTGGTTAAGAAGGCATACAGAATACTTTCTTTTAATAGCCGAGGCACAGGCGGGGAGGTTATGCTAGGACTGTATAATACACTAGTTAGGCCACAGCTTGAGTACTGCATACATTTCTGGTCACCACATTACAGGAAGGATGTGATTGCACTAGAGAGGGTACAGAGGAGATTTACGAGGATGTTGCTAGGACTGGAGAATTTTAGCTATGAGGAAAGATTGGATAGGCTGGGGTTGTTTTCTTTGGGACAGAGGAGTCTGAGGGGTGATTTAATTAAGGTGTATAAAATTATGAAGGGCCTAGATAGAGTGGACAGGAAGGACCTATTTCCCTTAGCAGAGGTCAATAACCAGGAGGTATAGATTTAAAGTAATTGGTAGAAGGATTAAAGGGGAGCTGAGGAAAACATTTTTCACCCAGCGGGTGGTGGGAGTCTGGAACTCACTACCTGAAAGCCTCATCACATCTAAAAAGTACTTGGATATGTACTTGAAGTGCCATAACCTACAAGGCTATGGACCAAGTGCTGGAAAGTAGGAGTAGGCTGTGTAGCTCTATTTCGACCAGCACAGACATGGTGGGCCGAATGGCCTCCTTCTGTGCCATAAATTTTCTATGTTTCTAATAGGATTTTCTAAGCATGTTGCTTGATTTTGCTGCATTGAGTCGATTCCTTGCTGTTGAGAACTTTGTGCTGTGCAATATTTCACTCACTTTCTTGATAAATTTACAAGGCTGGTATTAGATTATGGTTCTGCACTGTAATTAACCAAACCAAGCAGTCCTGTTTAAAAATGCAGACCATTGTGTTTAAGCTCTAGCACCTTATCTTTATTGTAACATTTCCTGTGTCTGCCATGGATGTCAAGTCTGTTGTCTACATTGTGACTATATAGTTTGAACAATCTCTTGTTTCTCATTATGTCTGTTTTTACATACTTCTTAATTGGCTATTTTGTACTTTCATTAGTCACCAATCATATTGTACAAAACTTTCATTTTTCACAATAACATGATTAAATCTATCCATTGAACTATCTTTTAATGCCTTCATTAAAGTTTTTAATTGAAGGCCATTGCATCTTCCAAAAAATTTCCTCTACTCTGTTGGGTTTCATCCAGACTGGACTTGATCTTTCATCCCAGAGCTGTGACCATATTAGCTGAATTTGAATTGTGCTGTCTGAGCATGTGCAGTACACTCAATTTCCCAGGATGTATCAGTGCTTTTCAGTAGTTGCAGTGTTGGAATGATTTTCTTCAGCAGATTCTATTCAGTTGTTTATCAAGATTATTTGATGAAAAGCAAAAAGGAACAATTTCAAAAATCATATTCAGGTAAACTTTATGTTGAGTGTTTTTTTAAATAAGGAGGCTCTGTATTTATGTGTGTGTGATTGAGAAAAAAATTGATTATACACCTATTGTACCTTTATGTGTTTTATAAACTTCAGACAACCCAATAAACTCAGACAGAGGCCCCACCATTGCACTGGCCAGTTACCCTAAAGAAATGCTGCTACCCCAGTATTTGTACCTGATGGACCAGTCCAGTGCTGACCCTGCCATAGTTCATGGAGTTAGTTCAATAGAGATGGTGTAGAGCAACTCCCGGGAGGGGGGAGGAAACTTCACGTGCAGCCTTTTAAAAAAACATTCTCAGGATGTGGGTGATGCTGGTAAGGCTGTATTTATTGCCCACCTCTAGTTGCCCTGAAAAGATTGTGCTGGGCTTTCTCCTTGAACCACTGCAGTCCTTCTGGTGATAGTGCTCTCGCAATAGTGTTAGGTAGGGAAGTGCAGGATATTGACACAGTAATGAAGAAATCGTGATATATGTCCAAGGCTGGATAATGTGTGACTTGAAGGGGAACTTGTAGGTAATGCTGTTCCCATAACATTGTCTGCTCTTGTCTTTTTTGGTGGTAGAGGTCGCAGGGGAAAGAACTGATGCAGATCATACATACTGCAGCCGTAGTGTGCAGCTGGTGAAGGGGATGGATATTGAGTTCAGGGGCGTCGATAAGTAAAATGCTCTTTTCTGAATGGTATCGAGCTTCTTGAGTGTAGTTACACCTGCGCCCATACAGATGAGTTGTGAGCATTCCACAAAACTCCTGACTTGAGTCTTGTAGATGGTGGAGATGATTTGAGGGGTCAAGAGGAGACCCACTTGTCAGAGTGCTCAGCCTCCGCCTTGTTCTTGTAGCCACAGTGTTGAAATGTCAGCTTCTGGTCAACAGTGACCCACAAAATGTTGATGAAGGGAGAGTTGATGATGGTATTGCTGTTTAAGGTCAAGAGCAGATGACTGGACTTTTTCTTGTTGGAAATAGATAAATTGACCTTGGTGGGGATGCAGTGCAAATTCACCAAAATGATACCGGGGCTAAAATGGTTAAATTATGAGGACAGGTTGCATAGGCTAGGCTTGTATTCCCTTGAAAGTGGAAGATTAAGAGGTGATCTAATTGAAGTGTTTAGGATGATTAAAGGATTTGATAGGGTAAATAGAGAGAAACTATTTCCTCTGGTGAAAGAGTCCAGAACAAGGGGACATCACCTTAGAATTAGAGCTAGATCGTTCAGGGCTGATGTCAGAAAGGGTAGTGGAAATCTGGAAGTCTCCCCCCAATTGAAAAATTCAAAAATGAAATTGATTGATTTTTGTTAGGCAAGGGTATTGAGGGTTAATGAACCAAAGTGGGTAGATGTAATTAAGATATAGATCAGCCACGATCTAATTGAATGAAGGAACATGCTCAAGGGGCTGAATGGCCTATCCCTGTTCCTATGTACCTGGCACTAATGTGGCATGAATGTTACGTGCCACTTGCCAGCTCAAGCATGAATGTTATCCGGGTCATGCTGTAAGCTGGAATGGACTGCTTTATTATCAGAAGAGTTGTGAATGGAGCTGAACACTATGGGATCATTAGCAGACTCTAGGAGCTGCAATATCAGGCTTCTGATAGCCACAGCTATTTGCATCAGGTATGACTCCAACCACTGCAAGGTTTTCCCTTTGACCCCCATTGACTTCAGTTTTGCTGGGGCCCCTTGGTGTCATCCATTGTCGAATGATGTCTCGACGTCGAGGGCAGCTATTCACCTTTCTTCTGACATTCAGCTCTTGTGTCATAGTGCTTTTTATTTTATATTGTATTGCCTAGATCTGATTATAGTCTTTGTTTTTACATCATCAAAATTTTTAACACTAGTACAAATCTTTGTGTCATCTGCGAACTTGGAGACAGTTCTCCCAATGCCTTTATCCAGATCATTGATATTGATAGTGAAGATCAATGTTCCTAACACTGATCCCTGTGGGACTTGACTAGCAACCAGTCTCCATGCAGAACCATTATCATTAATAACAACTCTGCCTATGAGAATGTAACCAATTCTTGATCTAACTCAGGATCTGCCCTCCATTTCCACAGGGCTCTATCTTATAAAGTAGCCTATTGTGTGGCACCTTCTAAAAAAAAAACTTTTGAAAATCCAAGTATATTATGTCGATTGGGCTACCTTCATCCACCAAACCAAGTAACCACCTCAAAAAAATTCAACCAGGTTGGTGGTTCTTTTCCAGTAGCCATGTTGACAGTCTCAGTGATTATTTGATTTCTGATTTCCCTTTGCAGCCATGACTGAGGAATCCTCCAAATGCCAATCATCCCACTGCTCCCCTTCCTGATTTTCTGCCTCCAAAGCTGCTTGGCCACCTCCTCGAGAATCTCTGGGTTTGAAATTTGATCATATTGCTCCCGTTTTCCAGGCAATAAACAGGTGCAAAGAAGTCCAATTTAGGGAGCTGATCTCTCATCCCTAAACAGCTTCAGAAACACATCTGATGTCATATTGGTTTGGGGCGCTGTAGGGGTTTCCCTGTTGACTGCCTAAAACAGCTGTTAGGCCTCTGGAATATGCTAATAAGGGGTCTAACTTCTGTTTTAGGACCCAAACCAGAAATTGGTTGCATGCAGCATATGTTGAACTTGCTGGGTTCAGGATTACCAGGTCTACATGCAGCCTAACCAGCGGACCTTAAAAGGACCACTGGAAGTGGCCATCAAAAAGGTAAGTTTTCAAAAAATACTTAGTTGAATGTGGAGGAGGGAGGAGAAGGAGTGCTCCTCCCAACCCCACATTAAAACTGCGGGCTGCTGCTGGCCACTGCTCCCTCCCTCCCTCCAGACTCACCTGAAGCCCTTGGCCAGAGTCTCAGCTGGCAATCTCACTCCCCCTGCGACTGCAAGCTGCCTCTTGGGCTGTGACTTGCATCTGCAGGTACTATGCTAATGATGCTGGAAGACCAATTTTCCGTGGTCCTGCCACTGGCTTGATTTGGGTGAAATTCAGCTTCCAGGCCCTCCATGTCCAAGCCTTTTGGACTGCAAAGCTGTGTAGGGCTTAGCAAGCTACAACTATTCAGGTACCCACTCGGGTATCAAGCATATTACAGATATATTAAGGCACCCTTTAAGACCCCTATAGGTCTCACAGTTACTCTTCAGCTGCTGTTGTTTTTACACTTCCCATAGGGGTCATCATCTATGGCAGTCGGGTTATACTTTGTTATCCAGTTAGTTCAGATTCTTCCTTGAAGACATCGGGGAGGGCAAAATTCCTGAGGACCAAGATATCATGGCAACTTCCAGCCAATCTGGCACTGACATGCAGAACTCTTTGCATCTGGTTGCGCACAATCTGTACATTCACTGTGTGGAAATTTAGGGTGTTACTATGGGAGCTCACAATGCTGTGTGACTGACATCTATTGCAACCTGCACTTTTGGGAATCCAGAAACTTGATAGAAATGCATTGTCCCATCAGACTACTACCTGGCATTCATGCCAAACTGAATGAATGAATTCCCCTACTCTGCTAAACATGGTGCCAGTAATCTGATGAATTCATGCCCAGATGGCACCTGGCCGATATTGCATGGATCCTCTGTTGCTGCTTGAAATGAGCTGCTGGCATAAAAATTGAATGGCTTTGTTACTTTTATTGCCACCAGCAGAGCTGTCTGGGCAGATGATCTTGGCTCTAGCTCTTCATACAGAAGCTGGCGCAGCTTTCCGATTGTCTTTTTGGTTGGTGCATGTTTCTCACTTAGATTTTCATAAGATTTGAGTGGCCTGTAAATCATTTGAGGGAGGTAATATCTTGTGGGGTGCAATCTTGTCAAATGCTGTCTCACCCTTCCTTCTTCCATCCTGTACTACTACTCCTCTTCTTCCATTAAAATAGCAAACAAGGGCATTAATATGTCATTGGGAATCCCACAACTGTAACTCAAAACCTCTTGCTTTGCAGGGATGGAAAATTTTCCTGGTGGTCTCACAAGCCCTCAGGCTGCCAGAGGCAGGGTCAGCTCTATTCAGGTGCAAGCAAAAAAAATAACTGTCTAGTACGTTCAGCAATCACTTTTTAAAACTGTTCCAGGCTGCAGGCTCCAAAGTAAAGTGTGACCGTCGGTATCTGGTGATAATGGCAATGCTTTTATCTCATTGTGAATTTCCTTTGTTGCAATTGGGATGCTAATCACAGAATTTGGGCACTTCTCCACCGTTCCCGGTCATTTCTGTATAATATAATGAGCTCCCAGCTGCGTCAGAAGGCCCCATATATGGCTAGAAACAGCAGCGCGTCATTACTGGACACAAACCTGATAGAAATGGGATCTGCCCCGATTTGCAGGCCTCAGTGAGTCCAAATGTCATTCTAGCCCCAAAGAAAGACTAAAAAAGTCAAGCACGTTTACAACCAGAGTATCTTTACTCAGCATTTTATTTTCCAAAATAAGTTGAAATTTGAAGTAAACAATCTCTTGGATTATGATGACAGAAAATCTAAACATTCTAATTATAACCAGCTGTTTGACAAGAGAGCAAGAGAGACAGTGAAAGACACATAGGGGTAGATCTTTATTTTTAGCTAGAATGTAAAATGGGCGATAGCAAATCGGCAGCCAGTTTTACATCTCTCCCGACTTTTATTTCCATTGACTACAATGCCAATTCGCTATCATCCATTATATACTATCGCACAAAGTCAAGATCTACTGCCCTTATAGCTGTGTGTGAGAGAGAGGCAGAAAGAAATAGAAATAGAGACAAAAGGTAGATTTTCAACTTCCTGCCCAGGCGTAAAACTGGCTTCGGAAATGGGCCACCTAATATGGAAACCACCCGATTTTCATTTTCACTGAAATCAATAGAAATAAAAATCAGTTGGATTCTGTTACGGGCAGCCCATCTACAACGCCAGTTTTGCGTTCGGTCGGCAAGTTAAAAATCTACGCCAGAGACACACATCCAGGAACCAGTCACATAACATCAAATTCAATATTTACAGGGCTCCCTTAGAAAGTCACAGACCAGAGCTGTCAGACATAGGAGCACATCACTTAGTGTTGTTAGGTCCATTTCCCTGCCCTTTCCCTTGTTGTTGACAGACACCAGGGAATCCTCCAGTGAACCAAAGTTCACATTCACCCCTCAGTTTTTAAAAATGTATTTCTTCTCAGGATGTGGATGATGCTGACAAGGCCACATTTTTGCCCATCGCTCATTGCCCTCAGGAGGTGGTGCTGAACCTGCTCTTAGAACTGGTGCAGCCCTAGTGACTGTGGGGCTCCCATGATGGTGCTATGTAGGGAATTCCAGGATGTTGACCCAGTGGTGATGAAAGTATAGTGATACATGTCCAAGTCATGACAGTGGCGACTTTGGAGGTGATGATTCCATAACATTGCCAGTTGTCCCAAGTCACAGATTCATCTTCCAAATGTCTGCCAAACACCATAGTGATACTAAATCGAAGGACCCACCAGGCTGCTAAACTTCAGCAGTGCCACTGTAGTCCTGTCAAATTTCAGGACTCCTACCCCAATTCTGCCAAACTCCAAGATCATTCCCAAATGCTCCAAAGCCCCGGACCATCCCCCAGTACTACCAAAGTGCAGGATTGCCGTCATATTCATATCCCATTCTTCCTCCCCAATAATGCTAAATACCAGACATTGGTGCATGTTGCACTCCATCTTACTGTGTATCCTCAGTTTAAAAATAGTTAGGTGCAAAAGTTAAATACAGAGATAAAGTAATATATATGCAATAAAGGGCACTCAATTTCCTGGAATAATGGGCAGTCACAGAATTCAATCTCCAAAGCACTAGTAAAAATCCCAGACTGTCATTTAATGAAAATGGAATTTGATTAATTCAGTCATTGTAAATCATTGACCCTGATGTTATCCCCTACATAAAGGCACCCTAATGTTACAAAATGGCAAATCCCCTGACTTGCCCTGAGCAACACCATGGGTCATCTACAAGCTTTAAAATAGCAACGCAATATTACCAAAAGTAGTTTCATAACTGTAATATTTTCCCTTTACAACTAAAATAGTGCATTAAATACAATTTTAATTTGTAAAATATTAAGTACTTTCATTCTCTTCACCCTGACTTTTTTTTCTGTCCATTCTCTTTGTTCTGTCCTATTTCTATTTTTTTATCTTTAATTTTGCTCTTTTACTATCAAATCTAACCCAACGTATCTGATCTTACTTTTGTAAAAAAAAATACAAAATCCTTTATTTACTGTTTCTTTTACTTCTCGGTTCCAACTCCCCCCCACCACCCCCACCCCCAAATCAATTTAAAAAGTTCTAAAAGTTGGACTTCCATAGGCTGAGATTCAGCTCCAGAGGCTAGTTTCTCAGTTGCTTAAAAGTCCCAGCCTTAAAGATTAATATTGTTGCATCTTTGATGATAAACAGTATGCCCAGATGAAGAAACTCATTTGCAACTCATTTACAACACAGCTAAAACAATCTGATTGACTTTAGGGTTATTTTTGACCTCCTTGAGGTAAGAATTCCTTGGGGCTCCACATGTAGAAACACTGTAAATGCATTCAGAAATTGTGTTCATGTTTTTGCCAAAAACACTAGAGGAAATATTCATGTACCGATTTTCAATAAGTGCACAAAGCAACCAGAGGAATCTTTACTCTCTTATTTAGTTTCTGTGACCTTAGTCTTGTTATGTTTCTCCTTCCTTCTCACAGGGATATACTTACTTTCCACATCATTAAAGTGGTCTTTAAAACAGTCCATTTTCCTTCTGTTTATTTTCTAGTTCCACTTTCCGGTAATCCTCATGTGGTTTGGATTGTAACATTTCACAAATAAATGTAAGTATTTGTCATATGTATAAATTTTCTCAAGCACATTTTTTTTTCAAAGTCCTAGTAATGCACCAATATAGTTGTCCTGACCAGATTTATGTTGTGCAATCTTAGCACTCAGCAATGTTCAAAAATGTCATTGGTTTACGGCTGTAGTTAGTTTTATATAATTTTAAAAAGTTGAAATGCAATTTATTAGAAATTTAGGGACCGAAGTTCTACCCCAAAAAATGCGAGTAAACAATATTTCACTACTTTTACTCACAACTGTACTTTTGTTAGCATTAGCGAAGATGGGAATTTCATCCCTCTAACATTAAGTTTGTAAAAATGTCTTTTGTTTTCCATCTTATAATCTTTACAAGGGTATATTTTCTGGCTGGTGGGCTCAGTCCTTCCAGCACAGGAGATGCAAGTGGGTGTCAGGAAGTCCGACCTTTCCCGGGATTCCCGCCCGATTTGTACTAGCTTCTGGCTGACCTTTTAGGCCACTGTGCGAGAGCATATTTTAAATGAGGCACAGCATGATTTCCCTTATGTTTAGGACTTCAGTACTTTGCTTGCCCATCTGGGAGTTGGCACAAAGGGATGTTCCAGGTGCGATGGAACTCGTGAAGTGACAGACATTTTTGTATACATATTCATTTTTCCTGTTACTATTTAGTACTGTGTTTTTTTTGTTTGCTTTTTGTTTAAATTTTTTTCTCTGGAATTTTTTACATTTTTTTTTGAAAGCATGTTGATGTTGAAACAAAAAGAGCCAAACGACTGTAAAATCACCTGAAAACTGACTGTAACTGCAACATTTACAAGGCCTCAACAGGACAGGAAGAGCTTAACAAAGAGGAAATTTTATAAAGAGGCTCTTACAAAATTTCACTGGAGCTCTGGGAGTAACAAGGCATCTAAGTGCAAGCTGCAGAGTCCCATGGCAGTCACCAAGTCAAGTTAAAATTAATGATAGGGATTGCTTTTAAAACACCTTAACTACAGCATTTTTATGGTTGAATTGATACAAATGAAAGAATTCATGCCAGGGAGATCAGCTGCCACCAGCGATAGACCATCTACACTCATCATTATGCCATTAACCATATCTGCATGGCCTGGCAAGGTAACCGACTCCAGAAGCTCCAGATCATTAGGGAGCTGGTTGCAAAGCTGTGGTATCTACTGCAAAGAGAACTGTAGCCAGCCTAAATCTTAGGAATCGCATTGTCAGTGGCAATTGAGTTCACCACCACTCTCAACTTTTCTATCTCCGCCTCGTCAATTGAGACACTCTCCATCAGCAGATATGTAAAACATAGCCAATGTCAACGCCACAGCTGTTAGAAGACCATGGATTAGCATAGGGATCATCTGCAGTATCAGCTAATAAGCCCAAACAGGGGCTGATGCACTGGTGAGTATAGACGACACTTTCAACAACACCTTGATTTTTATATAGCATCTTTAACCTAGAAAAAAAATCCCAAGTCTCATAGCTTTGAGAGGTAAATGAATGCTGAGCTAAAGAAGGCGATATTAGGGGGGTGGTGACTAAAAGCTTGTTTAAAAAGGTGGGTTTTAAGGAGGATCTTAAAGGATGTGAGGGAAGTGGAGAAGCGGAGAGGCTTATGGAGGGAATTTCCAAGGGAACTAGGCACCTGGCTTCACCTTCCCATACTCTCTCCACCAGATCTAAAAACGTTACCATTCAGAGACAAAATTTTCAGGAGTCATTGTACACTTTGCAGAGTGCTTGTGGGAGGTGTATTGGTATATTCGGTTTATTGTCATGGTTTTGCATGTGCTGGGGCACCTATTTTACGGTTGGAGCAATTTGTTTGGTCCCATTCTATTGGATTCGATAGGCTGGTGGGAATCAGCTCCTGGGGAGAAGCGGACATCACGGACCAGTAGCCCCTGAACTTTGATCCGTATAGATTTTTATTCACCCTGAATGGGTTTTTAAAAAGATGCCATGCAATTAATGGGCAGTATTATCTACATGGTCCAGAGGTCAAACCTAGATCCACAAGAAGAAGAATGTTCAATCCTACAGAGTGTCACTGCATTTTTGTGCACTATTAGTAATGTAACTCAAACCTAAACTACAGAACATAGGTCCAAGTATAGTCGTCTTGTAGGAGCAGCACAATTTATGCTATGTATCTTATACATTCTGACAGCAGGTATCAGTCATCATAATGCCGCGATGCAAGATGTCAGTTAACCTGGAAGCAATGAAGGATGCTAGCATAATTTCCCTGAAGCTGCACTGGAACCCAGTCACACTTCCGGCTTTTCTGTGTGAAGCCATTGCTGAACTCATGACCCCTGTCTAGGAAGGGATAAGAGTTCAACAATTTAATGGGCTCCTAAGTGTGACTCAGATTACTGCAGACTGATTCATAAGGTTCTGTAGATCATCAGGGCACATAAACACATCCTCTCTCCTATTTTAATACCAGGGGATATATTTTCCTCTGTTAAGGAAATAATCCTTGAATAAACTATCATTTATTTATAATGAAAGTTTAGTAAAAGAATTTATCTATAACTTTATACACAGAGGAAAATATATGCAAATACACATGCAGATCCAGTACTAGACTGCCAAGAAATTGGACAGAAACTGCCAGAGAACATAGAATGCAGCCTCATTGTATAGCTTGCAAATAAGTAAACATACTCACCATTAGACCATCCAGAAATTAATTATAACTCTCCAGGAAGTCTTCAGTAAGCCAACAGGTTTTTTTTATAGAATTTTTAAAATATAACAAAAATACAAATGTAATTTCCTTTGTTTTTGCTCCAGCCACAGAGAGCTATTCACCAGCCAATCATGATGCCATGGAAACTTGCCATTGGCAGGTAATATGGCACAACCATGATCATTTACAAAGAGACATTGAGAATCAGTGAATGCACTCCCATCTTTTTAAGAAATTTTGTTAAATGCTGGTAGGCATATTCTGCATCTGAAGTGGGACAAATTTCAAGCATTCCACAAATTAATTGGAACAGACCAGTTTAATTCAGACCATTTACTCATTTATACCTAGTTTGGAATTGAGTTCACAGTTCTCATGTCTGCTCCATTTATTGGTACTTCACCAGAATAAATGTTTTCATAGTTTTTAGCTGGAGACTTTAAAATCTATACTCTGTTTGTTTTAGGAGTGTCTTCCATTATAATACCAAGTGATTAACAGGACTTAGTACATTTTCTTCAGTCCTGCCAAACAGACATAGATTTGCAAAGTTTTGACTCTCTTCCAGTTCTGCAAAACATATTTTGCACCCTGGCATAGAACTGTAGGCTGATCTGTAAAACCACACCTGCCCATTACAAACGAAGAGTTTCTGTACATCTGGAGGAGAAGAGGTTTGATCACTGAGAGCCTGACCACCATGAAAGGGTATTAGTTTCAATCTGCACATGGAAGTCAATTAGACTCTTAAATTGCAAACGAATGTGATGTCTGTCTGGTATACTTGTCTTTTGGTCACACAATACCTTGGGACCCTGCTGAGGGGTAAATGCTCTTTTATGGCTTTAGCTGCAGTTATTGTGTAAACACAGTAAAGTTTTATGAGGAAAATCACCAGTTTACCAGTGAAGCTGACAGCTATTTGCCTACATAACAGAAACCAGCTATGGTATAAATGAGTAAATGTAGGTCTTATTCAGTTCTGTGTGAATGGCAGTCATTAGAAATCTTCAGAACTTCCTGGCTTTGGTAAAGCAAGACAGTTTGGATCTACAGCTGGCAGGTCTCAGTACTGATAATACAATACAACAGTTAATGCAAATGCCAACCAGTCCCCACAAATCAGTCATCTGAAGGGGAGTGATAGAATTGAAAACAGCATTTCATATTTGTACATGGTGCAGTATTTTATAAGAATGACTAATTTATCTTGTAGACAATGTGTAAAATATACATCAGCCGAGAATACTAATCTTTATCTATAAAATGCTATTAGAATTTAAAAATTAACACTAGTCAACAGACGAGGACCAGCATTTTTAGCTGTAAACAAGTGACACTGAGAGTGTGATGATTTGATGGCAGATGGGACAGCAAAAAATATCTTTGTTTAAATGTCATGCATAAATTTTAAATCAACAGTGGGAACTGGGACGAGTTAGGAGAAATTTTCAATTTAAACATCACAGCTCTGGAAGGGCAGAGCGCATTGATATCAGCTGTTACTGTCAGCTGCTCTCCTGTACTCCCTAGTACTGTTATATTTGAATGATAATTCTCCATCCTGACTTAAAACTTAAATGGCTGATCATTTATTACTCTGTTTTCTTTAGTCATCAGCCCATACATCAGATTCTGAGTTGCAAATTGATATTCCTAACAAATCACTCGTCCAATTGTGTTCAGTCCTGATTAACAACGTTCTGCTATCATAATTTTTTGAAAGCTGTCAACCTTTTTCTGCCAGTCTTTCTCTTCCGGTTGATTTTGACTCAACATTTAGCACTTAACCATAGTGTGTTCAGTCCATCCCTTACTATCTACTATAACAGATCTCAACAGCCAAGAGTTTCCCCCATCCCCTCTCATCTTATTGCAGCCAAATATGCAGTCCTGGTGCAGTTGGGCAAGATGATTTTGCGCCATAATGCAAGAACTGCTAGTTTAAGTAAATATTCAGAGCTCCAAGCTCACAGAGCGTAGAATCATAGAAAATTTACGGCACAGAAGGAGGCTATTCGGCCCATCGTGACCGCGCCGGCTGGGAAACGAGCCACCCAGCACGGCAAGAGTGCCACTGGGGCAAGAGCTATATTATCAGCTGCCAACAATTTGTAAAGCACTGCTGCTTGCTCTTCGAGTGGAACTACACAAAAAAAAATTAAATAGCTAAGGAAAGGCACATGGAATATAGCTTCAAGGGCTTTTGTACCTAAGCAATCAGAACAGACAGATAGATAAAATAACCTGCTCTCAGCTAAGAAGCATTATTTTATCTGGGAAAATCATTAACAAGTTATGCCATCTATTTTTTTTAAAAAAAGGAAGCCCACTTCAAAAAGGCAGTTTTGACGCAACTGCCTCCCTTGGCGAGCAATTTCAAATGGGCGGGGTGAAATTCAACTTTGGTGGGGGCAGTAGCGAATCAGCCGCCTATTATATACCCCGCCCAATTTACCATTACATTTCCTCAGCACCCAATAATATGGGTACTGGTGCCCAAAGCACAGTAACGTTATGCAAACTACAGATCACGTTATCAACCCAGTGACCAACAAGAGCTAACAGCGTCCCATAATTATATATTTTAAGCATTGCTGTCACTAACTCACATTAGTTAATTGCATAAGGAGTTAATTGCATTTGTTACTAACCAACCACAAATCAGGAATTAAAACAATAATTAGTGGGTGGGACACACTAATGTAAGCACAACAACCAACTTACGCCCAAAGCACCAGCATTATAGAAAGGGAACATAAAGGTTTATCTGTTGATTTTGTGTTGAACAACATTTTCATTCATAGCAGCTTCCAGTGCTTCACTTACTTATAATTGGTGAAATATTGCTGGTACAGATGATGGCTTGAGGCTTCAGTAGTTAGAGCATCTGAAGATTCAAAGCCCTAAATAGCATGTTTATCACAATAGTATAAACCCAGCTTAAGTGTGAACTCTCCATTTACTTGAGAGCAAATGCTCACTAGAACTAGCAGGAGTTTTCATGGAACGAGGACCTTGATTCAATGAAGGATTTACATATGGTGACCTGACATCATCACACTGGTATGCCATTCTGCTGTCTCTGCATGACTTAGTTCCACACTTTGAGCCATAGATGTAGTGATTATTAATTCTGGAATTCATGACAATGAAGCCAATGCCATTGAACTTCCATCCAAAATTACTGCCTTTTGCCACGTTAGAACCTTAATGACCACCTTCAAAAGCAGTGTTTTTAGCAAATTTCTAATTTGTTTTGTTTTATTCTGCTTTCAAGTGGAGCTAACTGCTGTTCTACAGCACTAGTTCTTGGCCCGATAACTAGCAAGAGCTAACAGTGCAACTGGAGATCGGCAGTGTTGGTCAATGAAACGTGGCTGAGGAATCTGATTTTACCGCTCAAATGTAAAAATCACATTGGGCCCATTTTAAATGGATAATGGCAAACACGATTTATAGAGTACTTCCAGTGCATTATATATTTTTATCTCTATCAACTGCTTATTTGTTAAAGATTTGCAAAGTATTACACTGTCCCAATGATGTAGGTGTGTGTTTTTAGATGTTTATCCGGTATCTATTTAAAAGTAACAATACATCTTGTTTAGGATTGAAATGTAATTACTCCAATCCCTAATTTAAGGCTGTGATTACCCTATGTGTGGTAATGTTTTTGGCCTATTAGGACTCAGAAGATAATTATATATTGAACATTCCTACCAATAAACAGAAAGGCCTAGAAATTCGGTCGCGCGGTGCCCGTTTTTTAGATGCTAAGCAGCCTACTAAGTCCCCGATATGGCTGGCCGGAAATGCGCCACCCACCATATTGGCAGAGGAGGCCGCACTGGCAGCAGCACCATCATTCTAAGTGGAAAGCAACATATGTAAATTAGGGCCCTGCGCTTCTTGCAAGTCCTGTTTTCCATTTTGGACTGTGCTAGTGCTTCACTCACCACATGCTGACCTCACTCAGCACAACGTGGCTCTAACCGGCATGAAGGTCCCCTCACCATAAAGACATCATGCAATACTTAGTTAGTTGCTGGTTTACTATTTCTGGCTACTGCTTGACTTCCAGGTGTGTTTTTTTTCTGTGTTGTATCAATCTGGAAAGTTCACTTTGTCTGCACAGAGAGAGGTTTTTTTGGTCTTGCACTGTTGCTCTTTGCCTCGCAAATAGTCTGGCTGCATACAAGGGTGGTCTGGTAGGGCTGCCTTTGGGAATAGAGGACAAGGGGGCACAGCAAGGAAGACACCGAGCAGGAGAAGCTGCCAGAAGAGGGAGGAGGGGGAGGGCAGTGAACAGGAGGCCGTATCCACAGAGGGTCTTCAGGGGGCACGTCTCCTGCATCAACTTACCTGAACAGCAATGTATGAGGTGGTTTTGCCTCACCAAGGAGGTTTTCACCGAGCTACGTCACCTGCTGCAGCCATAGTTCAAACCAAGGCATTGTTTGCCTGTGGCTGTCAAGGTCACCATCGCCCTCAACTTTTATGCCGTGGGCTCCTTTCAGGCTGCAACACCTCACAGTTCGCACTACACAGAAAGCAGCAGGACGAGAGAGCACCAGGCTTCGCATGCATGGCAGGCTTCCCCAGGGTGCAAGGTGCCATTGACTTACATGCACATTGCCTTACATGCTCTCTGTCACCAGCCTTTATCTCTTTACCAATCGAAAAGCGGCTTCACTCCCTCAACATAAAACAGGCAGTGTATCATGCAGATCTGTGCCCACTATCCCGGTAGCAGTCATGACTCCTTCATCCTGTGCCAGTCTTCTGTGCCACCTTTATTCCAACCAGGCCACCAAGTGACAGGTTGGCGAGTGGACGACAAAGGATATCCTCTCCAAACATGGCTCATAACTCTAGTCAGGAACCCACGCACGGCTGCGGAAAGCCACGATGTCACAAGGATCATCATCGAGCAAACAATCAGCATGCTGAAGCAAAGTTTCCACTACCTGGATCGTTCTGGAGGTGCTTTGCAGCAGGTATCCAGATTTGTTGTCGTCTGATGCATGCTCCACAATTTTGTCATCATGAGGGATCAGCCTTTACTATCATCTGAGCAGCAACAAGTTCAGGAGGAGGAGCAGGAAGTGGAGGAAGAGGAGGAGAGGTAGTAATCACTGGAGCCCCTATATGCCTGAGCTCTCAGAGACAAGCCAATCAAGAAGCATTTCAACTAAGGCAGCCTTCCCATTCCCCATTCAACAATATTCCTTACCACTATCTGATTGCTTTCCATCAAGCCAAACTTACTGGTTTTGTCCTCATTTCACTACAAAGACAAATAACAACACCAAATCCAGATCAACAAACAAATTTATCAAACAACTCATGTCAGCATCGACCAAAAAAATTGATTAATCAGCCCTTAGTGCCTGTCTTGTATGTTTGTTTCCTATCCTGATGCAGGCATGAGGTGCTTCCCCAGTGGCTGCAGCTTGGGAGGTGAAAGGCTGCTGATCTTCCATTGAGGACACTTCAGATGGCTATGGAGGACAACCTCAAACAGCTCTGCCCCTGGAGGGCTAGCTGCAGACTGCACCATCTTGGCATGGACTGCAGCAGGTTGAGTGTCACCAGCAAGGGGACTGGTAAAGTGGCTGCACGTCTATTGGGAGGGGGGGGGTGATATTGAGAGGCCAGGACACTACTTAAAGGCAGCCAGTACCTCTTAAAGGGGAGGTGCATTCTGACTGCAAAATCTGTACAACAAGTTCTGGAGGAAATGGCTGAAGGAGGGACCGGTGTCAGTTACTACCAATGCAGACAGCACAAAATATCCATGCTGCCTGCTGATTAGTATGATTTGTGCATCATGGTAACTTTACCCCAGTGAGAGTCAACACCATGGGATCCATAGACCAGTGAGAGTCAACACCATGGGATCCATAGACCAGTGAGAGTCAACACCATGGGATCCATAGACCAGTGAGAGTCAACACCATGGGGTCCATAGACCAGTGAGAGTCAACACCATGGGATCCATAAACCAGTGAGAGTCAACACCATGGGATCCATAAACCAGTGAGAGTCAACACCATGGGATCCATAGACCAGTGAGAGTCAGTGCCAAGGGAACTATAGACCAGTGAGAATCAACATCGGGAGATCCATAGACCTGTGAGAGTCAGTGCCAGGGAAATCATAGACCAGTGAGAGTCAGTTCCGGGGGAACTATAGACCAGTGAGAGTCAGTGCCAGAAGATCCATAGACCAGTGAGAGTCAACACCGGGAGATCCATAGACCAGTGAGAGTTAGTGCCAGGAGAACCATAGACCAGTGAGAGTCAGTGCCGGGGGAACCATAGACCAGTGAGCGTCAACACCGGGAGATCCATAGACCAGTGAGAGTCAGTGCCGGGGGAACCATAGACCAGTGAGAGTCAGTGCCGGGAGAACCATAGACCAGTGAGAGTCAGTGCCGGGAGAACCATAGACCAGTGAGAGTCAGTGCCGGGAGAACCATAGACCAGTGAGAGTCAGTGCCAGGGGAACCATAGACCAGTGAGAGTCAGTGCCAGGGGAACCATAGACCAGTGAGAGTTAGTGCCGGGAGAACCATAGACCAGTGAGAGTCAGTGCCAGGAGAACCATAGACCAGTGAGAGTCAGTGCCAGGAGAACCATAGACCAGTGAGAGTCAGTGCCAGGAGAACCATAGACCAGTGAGAGTCAGTGCCAGGGGAACCGTGGACCAGTGAGAGTCAACACCGGGGGAACCGTGGACCAGTGAGAGTCAACACCGGGGGAACCGTGGACCAGTGAGAGTCAACACCGGGGGAACCGTAGACCAGTGATAGTCAGTGCCAGGGGAACCGTAGACCAGTGAGAGTCAACACCGGGGGAACCGTAGACCAGCACGAGTCATAGTATCATCGTAGGTACAGCACAAAGGACGCCATTTGGCCCATCGTGCCTGTGCCGGTTCTTTGAAAGAGCCTTCCAATTAGCCCCACTTCCCTGCTCTTTCCCCATAGCCCTGTAAATGTTTTCCCTTCGAGTATTTATCCAATTCCCTTTTGAAAGTTACTATTGAATCTACTTCCACCACCCTTTCAGGCAGTGCATTCCAGATCATTACAACTCGCTGCATAAAAAAACATTTCCTAATTGTCGTTTCTGGTTCTTTAGCCGATCACCATGAATCTGTGTTCTCTGGTTACCGACCCTTCTGCCACGGGAAACAGTTTCTCCTTATTTACTCTATCAAAACCGTTCATGATTTTGAACACCTCTATCAAATCTCATCTTAACCTTCTCTATTCTAAGGAGAACAAACCCAATTTCTCCAGTCTCTGCACATAACTGAAGTCCTTCATCCCTGATACCATTCTAGTAAATCTCCTCTGCACCCTCTCTAAGGCCTTGACATCCTTCCTAAAGTGTGGTGCCCAGAATTGAACACAATACTCCAGCTGGGGCCTAATCAATGTTTTATAAAGATTTAGCATAACTTCCTTGCTTTTGTATTCTATGCCTCTATTAATAAAGCCCTGGATCCTATATGCTTTTTTAACAGCCTTCTTAACTTGTCCTGCCACCTTCAAAGATTTGTGTTTGTACACCCCCAGGTCTCTCTGTTCCTGCACCCCCTTTAAAATAGTACCACTTAGTTTATATTGCCTCTCCTCATTCTTCCCGCACATCAGTCCCATCAGATCCAGCTCCACACAAACAAGCTGGCCAAACCTCACAGGGAGTCCCGTTCAGACTCACAGTACAAGGAGTTGAACTTGTATCAAGAAATGCCACCAGTCTGTCTATGTCTTCCTGAAGTCTGTTGCTATCCTTCACATCATTCACTACATTTCCGAGCTTCATGTCATCTGCAAGTCAGTGCCGGGGGAACCATAGACCAGTGAGAGTCGACACCAGGGGAACCATAGACCAGTGAGAGTCGACACCAGGGGAATCATAGACCAGTGAGAGTCGACACCAGGGGAACCATAGACCAGTGAGAGTCAGTGCCAGGAGAACCATAGACCAGTGAGAGTCAGTGCCAGGAGAACCATAGACCAGTGAGAGTCAGTGCCAGGAGAACCGTAGACCAGTGAGAGTCAGTGCCAGGAGAACCATAGACCAGTGAGAATCAGTGCCAGGGGAACCGTGGACCAGTGAGAGTCAACACCGGGGGAACTGTGGACCAGTGAGAGTCAACACCGGGGGAACCGTGGACCAGTGAGAGTCAACACCGGGGGAACCGTAGACCAGTGATAGTCAACACCGGGGGAACCATAGACCAGTGAGAGTCAGTGCCAGGGGAACCGTAGACCAGTGAGAGTCAACACCGGGGGAACCGTAGACCAGCACGTGTCATAGTATCATCGTAGGTACAGCACAAAGGACGCCATTTGGCCCATCGTGCCTGTGCCGGTTCTTTGAAAGAGCCTTCCAATTAGCCCCACTTCCGTGTTCTTTCCCCATAGCCCTGTAAATGTTTTCCCTTCGAGTATTTATCCAATTCCCTTTTGAAAGTTACTATTGAATCTACTTCCACCACCCTTTCAGGCAGTGCATTCCAGATCATTACAACTCGCTGCATAAAAAAACATTTCCAAATTGTCGTTTCTGGTTCTTTAGCCGAACACCATGAATCTGTGTTCTCTGGTTACCGACCCTTCTGCCACGGGAAACAGTTTCTCCTTATTTACTCTATCAAAACCGTTCATGATTTTGAACACCTCTATCAAATCTCATCTTAACCTTCTCTATTCTAAGGAGAACAAACCCAATTTCTCCAGTCTCTGCACATAACTGAAGTCCTTCATCCCTGATACCATTCTAGTAAATCTCCTCTGCACCCTCTCTAAGGCCTTGACATCCTTCCTAAAGTGTGGTGCCCAGAATTGAACACAATACTCCAGCTGGGGCCTAACCAATGTTTTATAAAGATTTAGCATAACTTCCTTGCTTTTGTATTCTATGCCTCTATTAATAAAGCCCTGGATCCTATATGCTTTTTTAACAGCCTTCTCAACTTGTCCTGCCACCTTCAAAGATTTGTGTTTGTACACCCCCAGGTCTCTCTGTTCCTGCACCCCCTTTAAAATAGTACCACTTAGTTTATATTGCCTCTCCTCATTCTTCCCGCACATCAGTCCCATCAGATCCAGCTCCACACAAACAAGCTGGCCAAACCTCACAGGGAGTCCCGTTCAGACTCACAGTACAAGGAGTTGAACTTGTATCAAGAAATGCCACCAGTCTGTCTATGTCTTCCTGAAGTCTGTTACTATCCTTCACATCATTCACTACATTTCCGAGCTTCGTGTCATCTGCAAGTCAGTGCCGGGGGAACCATAGACCAGTGAGAGTCGACACCAGGGGAACCATAGACCAGTGAGAGTCAGTGCCAGGAGAACCATAGACCAGTGAGAGTCAGTGCCGGGGGAACCATAGACCAGTGAGAGTCGACACCAGGGGAACCATAGACCAGTGAGAGTCAGTGCCAGGGGAACCATAGACCAGTGAGAGTCGACACCAGGGGAACCATAGACCAGTGAGAGTCAGTGCCAGGAGAACCATAGACCAGTGAGAGTCAGTGCCGGGGGAACCATAGACCAGTGAGAGTCGACACCAGGGGAACCATAGACCAGTGAGAGTCAGTGCCAGGGGAACCATAGACCAGTGAGAGTCGACACCAGGGGAACCATAGACCAGTGAGAGTCAGTGCCAGGGGAACCATAGACCAGTGAGAGTCAGTGCCGGGGGAACCATAGACCAGTGAGAGTCAGTGCCGGGAGAACCATAGACCAGTGAGAGTCAGTGCCGGGGGAACCATAGACCAGTGAGAGTCAGTGCCGGGGGAACCATAGACCAGTGAGAGTCGACACCAGGGGAACCATAGACCAGTGAGAGTCGACACCAGGGGAACCATAGATCAGTGTGAGTCAACACCAGGGGAACCATAAACCAATGAGAGTCGACACCAGGGGAACCATAGACCAGTGAGAGTCAGTGCCAGGAGAACCATAGACCAGTGAGAGTCAGTGCCAGGAGAACCATAGACCAGTGAGATCAGTACCAGGAGAACCATAGACCAGTGAGAGTCAGTGCCAGGAGAACCATAGACCAGTGAGAGTCAGTGCCAGGAGAACCATAGACCAGTGAGAGTCAGTGCCAGGAGAACCATAGACCAGTGAGAGTCAGTGCCAGGAGAACCATAGACCAATGACAGTCAGTGCCAGGAGAACCATAGACCAGTGAGAGTCAGTGCCAGGAGAACCATAGACCAGTGAGAATCAGTGCCAGGGGAACCATAGACCAGTGAGAATCAGTGCCAGGGGAACCATAGACCAGTGAGAGTCAGTGCCAGGAGAACCATAGACCAGTGAGATCAGTACCAGGAGAACCATAGACCAGTGAGAGTCAGTGCCAGGGGAACCATAGACCAGTGAGAGTCAACACCAGGAGAACCATAGACCAGTGAGAGTCAGTGCCAGGAGAACCATAGACCAGTGAGAGTCAACACCGAGAGATCCATAGACCAGTGAGAATCAGTGCCAGGAGAACCATAGACCAGTGAGAGTCAGTGCCAGGAGAACCATATACCAGTGAGCGTCGACACCGGGGGGACCATAGACCAGTGAGAGTCAGTGCCGGGGAACCATAGACCAGTGAGAGTCAGTGCCAGGAGAACCATAGACCAGTGAGAGTCAGTGCCAGGGGAACCATAGACCAATGAGAATCAGTGCCAGGGGAACCATAGACCAGTGAGATCAGTACCAGGAGAACCATAGACCAGTGAGAGTCAGTGCCAGGAGAACCATAGACCAGTGAGAGTCAGTGCCAGGGGATCCATAGACCAGTGAGAGTCAGTGCCAGGGGATCCATAGACCAGTGAGAGTCAACACCGTGGGAACCATAGACCAGTGAGAGTCAGTGCCAGGAGAACCATAGACCGGTGAGAGTCAGTGCCAGGAGAACCATAGACTAGTGAGAGTCAGTGCCAGGGGAACCATAGACCAGTGAGAGTCAGTGCCAGGGGAACCATAGACCAGTGAGAGTCAGTGCCAGGAGAACCATAGACCGGTGAGAGTCAGTGCCAGGAGAACCATAGACCGGTGAGAGTCAGTGCCAGGGGAACCATAGACCAGTGAGAGTCAGTGCCAGGAGAACCATAGACCAGTGAGAGTCAGTGCCAGGGGAACCATAGACCAGTGAGAGTCAGTGCCAGGGGAACCATAGACCAGTGAGAGTCAACACCGTGGGAACCATAGACCAGAAGCTTAACTGCACCAGTGGCTTCAAGAGTGCGGCAGAGGCTGCGTACTCTGCAATGAGTTGCTCACCTTCTGTGTCCCTCAGTGGCTTTCTGCCATCTACGTGGCTAAAGTCAAGAGTGTGATGGAATCCTCACCACTCAGCTGGAGGGTTATGCCGCAACAACTCTCAAGAAGCTTAACACCATCCAGGACAGTACAGTTTGCTTCATTGGTGTCTCTGCCACTGGACTCAATATCCACCCCATCCATGAACAAAAAGAAAAAGTACCGAAGATGCAGGAAATGTGAAATAAAAACAGAAAAGGCTGGAAACACTCAGCGGGGTAGGCATTATCTGTGGAGAGAACAGACCAGATGTTTGGGGTATCGACCCATTCTCAGAAGTGGAAGGGTCCATATCCAAAACATCTTGTCAGTTCTCTCCACAAACGCTGCCTGACCTGCTGAGTGTTTCCAGCATTTTCTGTATTTGTCATTGGTGGACTGTGGCTGCAGTATGTATGATCTACAAGATGCATTTCAGCAACTTAACAAGGTTCCTTCGATAGCATCTGCCACCCTTGCAACCTCTACAATTGAGTAGAATGAGATAAAAAATATCATGGGAACATCAGCACCTTCAAGTCCCCTTCCAAGTCAGACACCATCCTGATTTGGAGGCAGATTGCCATTCCTTTATTGTTCCTGGGTCAATATCCTGGATGTCCCTATCTGACATCGTTGTAGGGAGTACTATCACCGCAGCAGTTCAAGGAAAAGGTCCAACATCACCTTCTCAGGGCAACTAGGGATGGGAAATAAATGTGGCCTTAGTTGCATCAACCACATCTGAGAACAAATAAAAACCATGTACCCAGCCCTACAAACGCTCAACGCATGACTCTTTCATTCTGCCTCAATCTACAGTGTCCATGATGTTTGAAAGAGATGACAGACAAACAAGAATGGCTAATGTGGAGAGTGTGGCTATGAAAGTAAGTTGTGACTGGTGATTCCACTGAAGTATGTAAAGTACAGATATAATGAGCACATAAAATCAAATGTGCTATTATTGAATATTATTTAGCATAATAATAAAATACAATTCCACCGTTCAGAGAGATCTAGCGGTGCTCTTCAAACGCTTCACAAAAGCTATGCAAATCTTTGTCTAGTGCAAAATCCTTCACAGTATGGTATCGCTGTGGAACTATCTGGAGAAAGACTATAACCTAGCCATCGAGTATGCAGAATTACAACAGCTAATGATGGGCAGTTTGTACGAACTGTGAAATAAGAGTAAACCTCATGTAAACCTGCTCTTCTTGAAAGACCACGCACAAATACAAGCAATATAACCGTTAAGTCAATTACCTGAATTATTCTCACTTTCTGAATGTAAAAGTGCATTGAAGCTACCTTGAACCAAAGTTTGCATTTTATAAGAATAAATCAGTCAGGATTCCTATTGCTGGTGACTATCTTGTGACTTTTGCTGGAAACTATGCAAATGAACATGAGGGCAGGTTTGGGCACAGCTGTGATGCCCCCAAAGTTAAATAGCTTGTGGATGTCACTGTCAAGGCTCACACATGAAGAACAGCCATTTGGCAGAGATTCCAGAGACTGACTGGCATCTGTGGAACCATATCCCAGGTAAATTAGGGCCTTTGGGAGGGGAGCAAATTAGGGAGGGGAAGAGCTTTCTGTTATAGCATTCAGACTTTCAGAGGCACTGAATTTTTAATTTTTATTAAATCAAATTAAGATTTAGCACACGTTTTATTCATTGCCTATAATGGTTCTACTTTCATGATGTGCAAGATAGCTGAGAACTTCTCCATGGTGAGATAAAATATAGCTGAGTACTTTTATCATTAACTCTGTTCTACCCTCCCCCTCTTGTTTTGTTATTTCAAAGTGCATCTTCAAAGGGGATTTCCTCACAAGAAAGTGACTGGGAAACTCAAATGACTTTCCAAATACTATGGTACATTTTTTTTCATGGTCATCTATGCCTGATAATGACAGACTCCTGTGCCCTGAGAAACTACTCATAAATTAACACAAAGCAAACATGTATGTTGTATATATATTACATAAAATAACAGTGAAGTTGGAGTATGTTACAGGCATCCCAGACTTATGATTATTGTACTACATAAAACACTCAAGATTTAGTTTTACAGCTCATGACGTCAGATAACCGCATTGATTATGTTACAACCTCAAAACACACACCAACTAGCTCTCCATATATCAAGCGTAGAAAACCGACACATGGTCAAAAGGAAGTCAAACAGAATGTTGGGGAAGCATTGAATGATTAGATGGATTTTAGTTAAGGAAAGTAATTATAAAACAATTCTTTAGCTTTTAGTAATTAATGTTGGAGTTAGTTTGAATTGCCATGGAATAAATGTTGAAGAAACTGCCGTGTTTAATGAAAAGTAAGGAAACAATTCTTGTAATGTTAATAAATAGCAATGCGGTTGTAAAAGTTTATGTTGCGTGAAATGCTCTAATTGATGTCAGATTTCTGAGAAATGTTTAAAGGAGCGACGAAGCAGCAAACAGAGGCAGGGGTTAAAAATTAACCCCAGGTTTAGACTTGGCTGAAGCAGGAAATATTACAGAAGTAACATTTTCAGTTGAAAAAATACATAAATCGAACAGTTTGTAATTAAAGTCTGTAAAAGATATAAAAACTAAAACTCACATTGCCAATAAATCTCAGGGTTCTCACATGCATAGTTTCTCGGCTAATTGGGTGCAATCGGAATTTACTGCATAACATTTTTACTATAAATGCAAGTAAAACTTTATTACCCTTGTAAAATACAAGCTGTGCATTCTGATGCTCCTGTGTACTGAAGACTAATCATTCCCTTTGCACTAAACTAAATGAATCTAGTTCGTGCAAAGATACATTCTAAATATCCTTTAAGCACCTATAATGTGGCAACGAAGGAAGGCTATCAAGGAAATCTGAAAAAAGTCTGACTATAACCAAATTCTTAGGGTTAGGTAAAAATTCTGAAATAAAAACAGAAAATGCTGGGAATACATAGCAGGCCAATTCAGCATCTGAAACAGAAAACATAGGTTAACATGTCAGAAACAGAATTCTTCAACTCTTGGGTTATGTTCTGGTTTGTCACTGTTAAATGGGACTTTTCCAGACTGACTATACTAGATCTGATGATTGGCTACCCTCAAAATATAAGCTTATTTTTCTCTTTCAGATACCAGTGGACTTGCTGTGCAATTTCTGCTTTTACTTGAAGAACTCAAGTTCAGGCTACCCTCTCTGTCAGAGTATTGTGTATAGTACAGGGAAGACTAAAGAAATAGAGAAATCACAGTGTTATATCTATATATTATTGAAAGTATTGGGAACGGCCGCATTCTGTCCACAAGTTTTAGTTTCTGTAACTATTTTTATGTCAATATTTATAATGGAAACTGCCTATAGAAACATTTATAATGGGAAAAACTCATCTAAACATGTCAACATTTTATAACGGGAGAAACCTAGTAAATATTTCACTTTCAGCGTTTGTTGATGAAGCAGTAAAATCATTCAAAATGTTTTTGAAAAAATAGGATACATCAGTAGCGTTTAAAGAAAGATTTGCATTTGTATAGCTCCTTTCATGACCTCAGGACGTCCCAAGGCTCTTTACAGCCAACTAAGTACTTTTGAAGTTTAATCACTGTCAAATGATAGATTGCTTCTCTTGATTCTCTAACCAAATCTATTGGGTTACATTTCAGAATTATTTGAAGAAAAGCTGGAAGACAAATTTCAAAAGCTTTATTAGCATGACATTTATATTGAGTGTTTTTTTTAGAAAAGACAGTGAGAGCCTGTGTGTGTGTGTGTGTGTGTGTGTGTGTATATAAATGTGTGCGGTGTGTAGGTGTGTGTATGTGTATATATACGTGCACGTGTGTGTGTGTGTGTGAGTGTGTGAGAGTCCCACCTCTGTCCTGCTCACAGCCTATCATCTTCCATGTAATGGGCAATGGAAGTTCTGCCCCTTTCAAGGCACTAGGAAGCTCTTCGACTCTGTGACGACCAGGCGTGCCTGACTCTCTGCCATTTCCTTGGGGGCTCCGCTGTACTTGGGTCAGAGGTACGGTAGGAGATTGGCAAAACCTCCTGCAGTATTTTAGGCCCAGTATCTTTCATGATCCTAATCTTTTCAAGCTCTTTTTAAAAAGAAAAATTAATTGAATTTTGAAAGAAAATAGAAAACCTCTAATTATCACTTATAATTTGTTCGCAGTTAGAAAATGGAAATATTCTAATTGCTGACACCTGAGATACAGACAGAGAAAGTGAGGAAGAAATGGAGAGGGGCAGACAGCAGAGAGATGCAGACACGGTGATACACTCCCATGAACCAATCTCAAAACACCAAATTTAATGTTTTCTTAAGCCTCTTAGAAAGTTACACACCAAACCTGGTGTGTAACTTTCTATGAGTGCTGTCCTGGGACCCTCTCACCCATCCCCAGTGCTGTCCTGGGACCCCCTCACCCATCCCCAGTACTGTCCTGGGACCCCCTCACCCATCCCCAGTACTGTCCTGGGACCCTCTCACCCGTCCCGAGTACTGTCCTGGGACCCTCTCACCCGTCCCCAGTACTGTCCTGGGACCCTCTCACCCATCCCGAGTACTGTCCTGGGACCCTCTCACCCATCCCGAGTACTGTCCTGGGACCCTCTCACCCGTCCCCAGTGCTGTCCTGGGACCCTCTCACCCGTCCCCAGTGCTGTCCTGGGACCCTCTCACCCGTCCCCAGTGCTGTCCTGGGACCCTCTCACCCATCTCTAGTGCTGTCCTGGGACCCTCTCACCCGTCCCCAGTGCTGTCCTGGGACCCCCTCACCCATCCCCAGTGCTGTCCTGGGACCCCCTCACCCATCCCCAGTACTGTCCTGGGACCCTCTCACCCATCCCCAGTACTGTCCTGGGACCCTCTCACCCGTCCCCAGTACTGTCCTGGGACCCCCTCACCCATCCACAGTGCTGTCCTGGGACCCCCTCACCCATCCCCAGTACTGTCCTGGGACCCTCTAACCCATCCCTAGTGCTGTCAGGCCTGGGACCCTCTCACCCATCCCCAGTTCTGTCAGGCCTGGGACCCTCTCACCCGTCCCAATTCTGTCAGGCCTGGGACCCTCTCACTCATCCCAGTTCTGTCAGGCCTGGGACCCTCTCACCCGTCCCCAGTGCTGTCAGGCCTGGGACCCTCTCACCCGTCCCCAGTGCTGTCAGGCCTGGGACCCTCTCACCCGTCCCCAGTGCTGTCAGGCCTGGGACCCTCTCACTCATCCCAGTTCTGTCAGGCCTGGGACCCTCTCACTCATCCCAGTTCTGTCAGGCCTGGGACCCTCTCACCCGTCCCCAGTGCTGTCAGGCCTGGGACCCTCTCACCCGTCCCCAGTGCTGTCAGGCCTGGGACCCTCTCACCCGTCCCCAGTGCTGTCAGGCCTGGGACCCTCTCACCCGTCCCCAGTGCTGTCAGGCCTGGGACCCTCTCACCCATCTCCAGTGCTGTCAGGCCTGGGACCCTCTCACCCGTCCCCAGTGCTGTCAGGCCTGGGACCCTCTCACCCATCTCCAGTGCTGTCAGGCCTGGGACCCTCTCACCCGTCCCCAGTGCTGTCAGGCCTGGGACCCTCTCACCCATCTCCAGTGCTGTCAGGCCTGGGACCCTCTCACCCATCTCCAGTTCTGTCAGGCCTGGGACCCTCTCACCCGTCCCCAGTGCTGTCAGGCCTGGGACCCTCTCACCCATCTCCAGTGCTGTCAGGCCTGGGACCCTCTCACCCGTCCCCAGTGCTGTCAGGCCTGGGACCCTCTCACCCGTCCCCAGTGCTGTCAGGCCTGGGACCCTCACAGCCATCTCCAGTGCTGTCAGGCCTGGGACCCTCACAGCCATCTCCAGTGCTGTCAGGCCTGGGACCCTCTCACCCGTCCCCAGTGCTGTCAGGCCTGGGACCCTCTCACCCGTCCCCAGTGCTGTCAGGCCTGGGACCCTCTCACCCGTCCCCAGTGCTGTCAGGCCTGGGACCCTCTCACCCGTCCCCAGTGCTGTCAGGCCTGGGACCCTCACAGCCATCTCCAGTGCTGTCAGGCCCATATCCTCTTCCTCCGCTCACTGCTGACACAAGAAATCCACCAGTGGAGAAACTGGTAAGCGATAAAAATTAATTACATAGGTAAAGGAATATATATAAAATATAAAGACCACTCATTTGGAGTTTTCACAGAATAATGGACAGAGTCATGGAATTCAATCTCCAAAGCACCAACCAAAAACCCAGACTACCATTTAATAAAATGGTATTTGATTTATTCAGTCACTGTGAATCAGTGGCCCTGGTGTTATTCTCTACATGGCAGAAACACCCCTATTGTAATAAAACAGCATATCCTCCAACTCACCATAAGCAGTGCTACAGGAAATCTGTAATATAATACAATGGCATGAGATTTTAAATAGTGTATTCTGTTGGTGCTGTGTAAAAGATAGCAAAATTCACTGCCTTTTATGCAATAACAATGCTATTGAAAGCTTCAGAATGAGATTTTCATATATTTGTGAGTTTAAACTGTTTTAAAAATGGTGAATGTTTGTACTTTGGCCATTAAATGTTTCACAGTTCTCCTCTTTGAATTTGAAATTTGTTTATTTGTAATGATTGGACTTTTGAAGTTTATTAAGAGAAATGACATGGTTTTTTTTTTACACACTTCCACAGTGATGGTCCTCTTGACACTCCTGGACCAATTTCCTCAGTCCCATTAATCTGTGCATAGTAACAATGTGAAATAATAGAAAACAGCACAAAAGGTGCAAATGGGCCCCACTTAAGTGACTCCCATACTTAATAAGGGAAAGCGGGACACCCTCACATTTTGCAAGGGAGGACATATCCATTTGGAATGCACAGAGGGAAAGTGACATGGAGGAAACTTCCTAAATAACCTCTCATTTATAAACAAGGGAGGAAAAACATCAAAGACTTAGGGGTGGGTTGGGGGCGGGTGGGAGATTAATATAACAGCTTTTTGGAGCGGGACCGCATCCCGGCTCCAACTCACTCACTTCTGGGTTTAACCCAGGCAGGTTTGTATGCTTGTGGACAGCAGACACCAGGAAGTCCTGTCCCCATTTAAAGCTGGCAGGCCAATACTTACAAGGGCAATGTACCTCATTGAAATACTTGAGGTACTTAATATTTTGTGTATTGGAACATTAAAATGAATTTAGCCATACCTATTCGGGTTTCCCAAGACTTCCGAATCACATCAGGTGAAAGCAGACGGGAAGGGCCGGATCCATGAGGTGAGTGCGTTCATTGCACTGCTTGTGGGCCCAGAGGAGTAAGAGTGTTTCATCCAGGCCCAACAAGCTGACCTGGCCGACAGGATCCCTGCGATCATCCGCCTCCGCCCCACCCCCCCCCTCCGATGGTGGTCCCACCACACCACGATGGATCCCCATCTACCTCCGACTCTTCACCCAACCTCCAGCGACCCCCGATCTTCTTCCCTGCCCCCTCTCCCCGATCTCTTCCCTGGCTCGTGATCCCTTCCTCCCTCTGATCCCCAGCTGTGGTCTGCTGCCACAGGCCTTCCTGTCAATCAGGCTGGCTGTCGGACGCAAAACCCAGAAGTAAAATTTATTGGATCGCGACCTTCCCGCTTACCTTCCAGGTTTCACACCCAAAGATCTCCCCCCCCGCCTCCGCTCCCTTCCCAGCAGGAAGTGAAAATTCTGCCCTTAGTCTGGTTAAAATAAATCAAGAGTAATCGTGATGAACAGATTGTTGCTTAAGAAACTCTTTGGTGTGTTTTAAATATGATGGGATACAGAGCATATTAACTGAGTTAGGTCTTAATTCCTGCCATACTGTAGTTACCGCTGAGTTGTTTAATGGAACGTTCCAGGATTTATAATACAAAGCCTTTTAAGATGATCACCATGCATAATGGCTGAAACTAATATGATCAAAATGTCCTATATGTTTTGGAGTGTGCTATAAATAGAAACATGTTTCACGTCTTCTGTACTTTATTTCAGTTAAGCTCTGCGACACTTACCTCTTTAGATTTTTCACAAAAAAAATAAGGAGAAAAATACATGAGGGTTTAATTCCTTCAGGTAGTGCATGGCTGATGCATTTGTGTAAATTTTCTTTGTGCAGTATTTTAATGTGCTTGTTAAAAGCACTTTAAAAAGTTAACTTTTTAAAAATAAATATGTTAACAACATTAAAATAGCACACAAAGGAATTTTACATGAATGCATTAACCAGTTCATTGTCAGAAGAAATTAAATTCCATGTTTGAAAGTAGGCATGGTAATACTCCTTTGCAGCACTCAAAGTGTCACAACATATTTCTGTGTTACCACTGGCTTTATAAATAGACAGATTTCAGTTCAGGACCAGTTTGGATCTGTGCCAGACACATTCACATAACTCAGTGACCTGAACTGTGCTGGACTGGGTCTGAGTCTACTTGAACTGTCCTGGGTCCAGTCCATCTTATTGTACCGAAGATTTGCCTCTCGCTTCACATGGGAAAAACCTGGTATGTCACATTTTGGCATGCGTAGCTCAGAGCAGCTGTCCCAGCCTCACTAATGAAACTTTAGTGATTCTAATTCTCACATGAAACAAACATGGGGCTTGATCTTCTTAGCATGTGGAGATCAGACCAGGCTTTTGCTAACAAAGCACTTGGCCTTCTTTCTGCTGACTCCAACCATTTCTGAAGCAAACATTCAGGCCAACATGATTCTAACGCAGTGGGAATAAAGCATTAATGCAGAGTAGAGCTTCCATTCCTTCTTGGGGTGGAAGTTAATGTGGCAGCAGCAGGGGATCAGAAGTGTCTGGGTATTTCTGGACTCTACCTGGTTCTTGCCGGATACGCCGCTGTAAGGCCCAGCAGTGCATACGCCTGCAGAACTTAGGCATAAATGCTATTTGGGGGTCACAAAAGGCCCACCAAGCAGAAATTAAACAGCAATAGATTTCAAGGGGGTTGGAATACAAAAGTGAGGAAGTGACTCTTCAGTTTTACAGAGCCTTAGTCAGATCCCATCTACCGCACTGAGTTCAGTATTGGGCACCGAACCTTGGGAAAGATATATTGGCCTTGGAAGGAGTACAGGGGAGATTCACCAGAATGATACCAAGGCTTAAAGGATTAAATTATAAGGACAGGTTGCATAAATGTAGCTTGTATTCCCTTGGGTTTATAAGATTGAGGAATGATCTAATCAAGGTGTATAAAATAATAAAAGGATTCGACGAGTAGATACAGAGAAACTATTTCCTCTGGTGGGGGAATCCAGAACAAGAGGGCACAATCTTAAAATTAGAGCAAGGCCATTCAGGAGTGAAATCATGAAACACTTTTTCACATAAAAAATAGTGGAAATCTAAAAACTCTCTTCCCCCAAAAAGCTGTGGATGCTGGGTCAACTCAAATTTTCAAGACTGACATCGATAGATTTGTGTTGGGTAAGGGTATCAAGGGATATGAGGTACAGATCAGCCATGTTCTAATTGAATGGCAGAGCAGGCTCGATGAGCTGAATGGCCTACTCCTGTTCTTACATTCTTATTTTGTTTAATTCTGGGCCCACAAACGAGGGAGCACCGACGAAATCCATAACAAAGCAGTCAATCTTTGCCCAGACTAGCCTGTGTTCCAACCTCCCTCAGAATGGCTTAGATTCTACCCTTAATGTGGTGATGACCCCATCCTTGGGATTTAGGACAAGGTCATGGCAGGGACAAAGCAGCAGGGGGAAGTTCTGGGCGATTGAGTTTGCATTTACACACCCTGCTCTGAAATTTAGATTATCCAGATTTATGTGAAATGAACACATCAATAGATTAAAGCCAGGCAACATCATATTATTGAAACCGTATGATCCTATTGCATGAGAGAAGTTACAAGTAGTTGTATTCGTAAATGGACTGAAGAATGAAAAACAAGGTTTATCGAAAAATAACAAGCAACTTGCCCACATAAATAGGATTAAAGTAGAAAGCTCCAGTTGAAGAGCTAGCACTGACCCAGGCAAAAGGAGCCAAATCGCCTCCTTCTGTGCTTTAATTTCTATAACAGCAGTCACTGACTTCAAGGCGATATGTGAAGTGCTCTGAGATATTTCTGAGAGATGTGATATATAAATACAAGTCTTTCATTTCCCTTTCTTTAATTTGGGAGAATGTTTCCATTATGGCAAATTCTAAATCTCCAGCACATGTAAAACATATTTTGGAAGAAAATTAATAAGCTATTCAATAAAATCATAATTTTAACATTAAAACACCAATAACTCACAACTAAATAGTGTTTGAAAGAGTATGCAAAAGAGAAAGAAGCCCAGTTATTTCCTACTTTTTTTTGGCCTTAATTAACTTGGTGATTTTTTTGTTAGATAACAAGATGAGAAACCAACATGAGGGAAACTTCCAACAACAATATTAATTAGCCTCTGATTGACCTCATGACCCATTTAGGCCACTTCCCTTAAAGAGACAGGCCATATTAGCAGAAAGAAATTACAATGATATTCCAGACCCTATCTTAAATATTAAACAGAAGTCAAATCCATGTGTTCAAGTCGAATTTAATGATTCAATGGCACTATGTAAATGCACGAAGCATAGTAAACAAGGTTGGTGAGCTGTAGGCGCAATTAGCCACATGGGAATATTATGTGACGATAATGGAGAACTAGCTCAAAAAAGGGCAGGATTGGGTACTAAATATTCCTGGATACAAGGTGTTCAGGAAAGAAAGGGGCGGGGGGTGGTGGCAGTATTGATTAAGGAGAATATTGCAGTGCTGGAGAGAGGGGATGTGGTCAAGGACAGAATCTATTTGGTTAGAGTTAAGAAACAATAGAGGTGCCATTACACCACTGGGTGTATTCTATATGCCAACAACTAGTGGGAAGGATTTAGAGGAGCAAATTTGCAGGGAAATTACAGAGAGTTGCAAGAACCATAGAGTAGTGATGTTGGGGGACTTCAACTATCCTAATATATACTTGGATAGTAATAGTTTAAGCGGCAAAGAGGGGGAGGAATTTTTGAAGTGTGTTCAGGAGAACTTTCTTGACCAGTACATTTCTGGCCCAACGAGGAAGGAGGCATTGCTGGATCTAGTTCTGGGAAATGAGGTGGGCCAAGTGGAGCAAGTGTCAGTGGGGGAACATTTAGGTAACAGTGATTATAGTATCCAAAGGACAAGAACCACTCCAAAGTAAAAATTCTTAATTGGAGGAGGGCCAATTTCAATGGGATGAGAACGTATCTGGCCTGGGTAAACTGGAATCAAAGATTGGCAGGTAAAACTGTAAATGAACAATGGGCGGCCTTTAAAGAGGAGATGGTTCGGGTACAGTCTGGATACATTGCCACAAGGGAGAAAGGTAGGGCAACTAAAACCAGTGCTTCCTGGATGACAAAAGAGATAGAGAGTAAGATGAAGCAGAAAAAAGGGGGCGTACGACAGGTGTCAGGTTAATAATACAAGTGAGAACCAGGCTGAATATAGAAAGTTCAGAGGGGAGGCAAAAAAGGAAATAAGAGGGGCAAAAATCCAAACATCTTCTATAGGCATGTAAACAGTAAACGGGTAGTAAGAGGAGGGGTGGGACTGATTAGGGACCAAAAAGGAGATCTACGCATGGAGGCAGAGGGCATGGCTGAGGTACTAAATGAACACTTTGCATCTGTCTTTACCAAGGAAGAAGATGCTAAATCACAGTAAATGAAGAGGTAGTTGAAATACTGGATGGACTAAAAATTGATAAAGAGGAGGTACTAGAAAGGCTGGCTGTACTTAAAGTAGATAAGTCACCCAGTCCGGATGGGATGCATCCTAGGTTGCTGAGGGAAGCATGGGTGGAAATTGCAGAGGTACTGGCCATAATCTTCCAATCATCCTTAGATAGGGGGATGGTGCCAGAGAACTGGAGAACTGGAAATGTTACACCCTTGTTCAAAAAAGAGTGTAAGGATAAACCCAGCAACTACAGGCCAGTCAGTTTAACCTTGGTAGTAGGGAAACTTTTAGAAACAATAATCTGCGACAAAATTAAGAGTCACTTGGACAAGTGTAGATTAATAAATGAAAGCCGGCATGGATTTGTTAAAAGCAAATCGTGTTTAACCAACTTGATTGAGTTTTTTGATGAGGTAACAGAGAGGGTTGACACGGGCAATGCAGTTGATGTGGTGTATATGGACTTCCAAAAGGCATTTGATAAAGTGCCGCATAATCGGCTTGTCATCAAGGTTGAAGCCCACAGAATAATGGGGGCAGTTGCAGCATGGATATGAAATCGGCTAAGTAATAGGAAACAGAGAGTGGTGGTGAACAGTTGTTTTTCAGACTGGAGGGAGGTATACAGTGGTGTTCCCCAGGTGTCGGTACTAGGAGCACTGCTTTTCTTGATATATATTAATGACTTGGGTGAACAGGACACAATTTCAAAATTTGCAGATGACACAAAACTTGGAAGTATAGTGAACAGTGAGGAGGATAGTGATAGACTTCAAGAGGACATAGACAGGCTGGTGGAATGGGTGGACATGTGGCAGATGAAATTCAACGCAGAAAAGTGTAAAGTGATACATTTCGGTAGGAAGAATGAGGAGAGGCAATATAAACTAAAGGGTACAATTCTGAAAGGGGTACAGGAACAGAGAGATCTGGGGGTACATGTGCATAAATCATTGAAGGTGGCAGGGCAGGTTGAGAAACCGGTTAAGAAAGCATACGGGATCCTGGGCTTTATAAATAGAGGCATAGAGTACAAAAGCAAGGAGGTTATGATGAACCTTTATAAAACACTGGTTCGGCCACAATTAGAGTATTGTGTCCAGTTCTGGACACCACACTTTAGGAAGGATGTGAAGTCCTTAGAGAGGGTGCAGAAAAGATTTACCAGAATGATTCCAGGGATGAGGGACTTCAGTTACATGGATAGATTGGAGAAGCTGAGATTATTCTCCTTATAGCAGAAAAGGTTGAGAGGAGATTTGATAGAGGTATTCAAAATCATGAAGGGTCTGGACAGAATAGATCGAGAGAAACTGTTCCCATTGGCGGAGGGTTCAAGAACCAGAGGGGACAGATTTAAGGTGATTGGCAAAAGGTGAAAGGCGACATGAGAAAAAACGTTTTTACACAGCGAGCGGTTGGGATCTAGAATGCACCGCCTGAGGAGGTGGTGGAGGCAGGTTCAGTTGTGGCTTTCAAAAGGGAATTGGATAAGTACTTGAAAGGAAAAAATTTGCAGGGCTACGGGGATAGCACGGGGGAGTGGGACTAGCTGGATTGCTCTTGCATAGAGTCGGCACGGACTCGACGGGCCAAATGGCCGCCTTCCGTGCTGTAACCATTCCATGATTCTATGATTCTATTAAAAGAACTTGTATTTGTCTTTGCCAGCATCCCTTTTCCAACCAACCCCACGAAAAATAAATTGATTAGTCATCCATGTCTTACAAGATCTTGCTGTGTGCAAAATGGCTGTTGCATTTACCTGCATAACAACAGTCACTGCACTTCATAGTGATTTGTTGTATGTGAAGTACTTTGAGAAGTTTCAGAGACACAATGATGTGGTATATAAATGAAAGCCTTTCATTATTTTCTTCCAGTAAGTTGTAAATAATAAACGGTAACTTCCTTGTAATGTCAGCCTCTGAAAACATTGCAGCAGAAATATTTTTGGCAATGACTATAACCCTAAGGCTCAGGTTTCCCTGAATTTTTTTTTTTTTTTTAATTCGTTCACGGGATGTGGGCGTCGCTGGAAAGGCCGGCATTTATTGCCCATCCCTAATTGCCCTCGAGAAGGTGGTGGTGAGCCACCTTGTTGAACCGCTGCAGTCCATGCGGTGAAGGTTCTCCCACAGTGCTGTTAGGAAGGGATTTCCAGGATTTTGACCCAGCGACAAATTTCCAAGTCGGGATGGTGTGTGACTTGGAGGGGAACGTGCAGGTGGTGTTGTTCCCATGCGCCTGCTGCCCTTGTCCTTCTAGGTGGTAGAGGTCACGGGTTTGGGAGGTGCTGTCGAAGAAGCCTTGGCGAGTTGCTGCAGTGCATCCTGTGGATGGTGCACACTGCAGCCACAGTGCACCGGTGGTGAAGGGAGTGAATGTTTAGGGTGGTGAAAGATATGATGCTGTAAGTATGGCTATGTCAGGCTGTTGCTTGACTAGTCTGTGGGACAGCTCTCCCAATTTTGGCACAAGTCCCCAGATGTTAGTAAGGAGGACCTTGCAGGGTCGACTGGGCTTGGTGTTTTGCCGTTGTCGTGTCCGGTGCCTAGTGGTCCGATGCCGGGTGGTCCGTCCGGTTTTATTCTTATTATGACTTTCCGTAGTGAGATTTTACAACTGAGTGGCTTGCTCGGCCATTTCAGAGGGCAATTAAGAATCAACCACATTGCTGTGGGTCTGGAGTCACATATAGGCCAGACCGGGTAAGGGCGGCAGGCTTCCTTCCCTAAAGGACATTAGTGAACCAGATGGGTTTTTACGACAATCCGGTAGTTTCATGGCCATCATTACTGATACTAGTATTTTAATTCCAGATTTTTATTTAATTAATTGAATTTAAATTCGCCAGCTGCCGTGGCGGGATTTGAACTCATGATTCTGGATTTTAGTCCAGGCCTCTGGATTACTAGCCCAGTAACATAACCACTATGCTACCGTACCCCTTCCAGCAGCATGGAGGAAAAGAAATGTATCCCCACTTAGCAAAACACAAATATGGATACAACTTTCTCCAATTCCCAATGGTCCACTAGCATTAAGTTTAAAATAATGTGCTTCCATTCATTTTTAAAATGATAGTAAAAGAACAATCCTTGGTGTTGGAGTTCCAGCTGTAGGTGCTGGATATAGCCCTCTAATTGCCATGGCATTGGAAAACTAGTTGCAAGACACATTTAATGAAATCACATATGCATATTAGGACATTTTTTGTCAAGATTTTCTTGCCATGCAAAGTGGTCTGGACTTTTTCAAATAAACCAAAAATGATCCAATACAAATTATTTTGGGCCTTGTATTTGGCTCCATGCTTGTTTATGCCCAATCCAAAGTCTGACATGCCACTTCAGCATGTGGCCCCCAATGGGTGAGCAAATTAACCTTAAATGTTACTGATTTAGTAGTTAAAGCATACATAAATTCTGGAAATTCCACTTTAGATCTGCCTATAAAACAACTGCCAGTTAATCAAAAACAAACGTCCATGCTCTTTTTTTTCCTGTCTCTGTACTTTTTCCTCATCAATGTCAACATGAAAGACCTGCATGCTCTGACAAATTCACTGGTCAGAGCGTTAACAATTCCTGCATCCCTATAGAGCAGCACTGCGAAATTGGAACTTCCAGGCATTTGAAGATGATAAGCAGAATCCCTGGATCCAACTAGTACCAGTGTTGACAAGGCTGCCACATACCACAGAAATTCCTACATGCACAGAAAAATCCCATTTTGTTGTCCACAGACAATTTCCTCCCCGACTCTGGTTTGGGTTAGTCCTATTCTCACAGATCCGAGCACTCTTGGTCAGGAGCAGTGGGTGGTGCTTGATCTTGTAGGCTAGTGTTATCTTCAAATTACATTTAACTGAATAGTACCTAGCTGTAGAACAGTCACATATCTATTTATTACTTTTGCAAACATTTGATTTTTTTTAAAAGAAGTATTTAACTTTGACTGCACACAGGAAACACACACAGCAAGATGTTTAAATCTGCTTAAGAACAGAGGAGTGTTTTAATAAATGACCAGTCAGGAGATGGGAGTTATGAGTTGATCCCCCAAAAAAACAGGCCTCCCTTTCTTCATTCATAGTCTGAGCGATTGGGTTGGAGAATGATTTAGATGACGGGACATGTTACAATAAGTCTGCTTCAGATTTGGAACCTCCAATGATCTACATGTAAAGATTGTACTGTTGTCAAGATGAATTTCTGCCACTTCTGAGTGTTGAACAAAAAAATAAATTTAATAATTTCAAGAGTTTGCTCAGTTTTACCGCTCAGATAATTATGATAGTTATTTTAGAGCCTCGGAGGAGTGACTGAATTTGTCTTTATTCCAGTTCTAGTCCACGTCAGAAAAAGGGTTGGTTTCATTTACACAAGACTATTATCTCATTGCTTTGTGGGCCACCTCTGATTACAGATAATGGTTCACTGCTTTTACATTTCCTGTCATAAGAAACCTACCAGAGAGACAGACCAAGATTGACATTGGGTATCATTGATGTTCCCTCTGGTATGACATCTGCATTGCTGGGAAAACACAAGCAGTCAGATGTGAACTTTACAGTGACCCCAGGCCAGTGAGAGCTTCAGGGACAGCTATGATCATTTTTATCAGGCACAAATCATGATTCTAGTTATTAACTGAACAGTGGGATTGTCTTTGGTGCAGCCTTATCCTGAGAATTGTTCTTTATCTTTTGGTTCCTAACAACACAATATTAGTTGTTTCAGAAATTGATAGCTTAATTAAAGAGAGCATTATAAAAATTGAAGAAAATTTCATTCTTTTCAGATTTTCAGCCCTGATCAGAAAGAATAAAGTGAGAATTTTAACTCCCTCCACATGGTGGAAACCGAGCAGAATGGAAGTTAAAATCCAAGCAGTGCACTCACCACTCTGTTTCTGCCCCACAGCATGTTTTACACCGCTGCTTTGTTGGGCAGTTGAAGTGCCCACTTAACTCAGGCAGGAGCTTTATAAATTTTAATGGCCTACTGACCGGACGCTTCGTTAAGTAGAAGCGGTTGGAGCAGAAGCGGAGGCCCAAAAGGTAAGTACAAAACTTATCTTTGTGGGGCCAGGAGGAGCAGGAGCACTCCTCTGGGCTCACAAAGCAAGTTTGGACTACCCTGCCCATCCATCTTCGGGAAAGCCTTCCGGACCTCCCGACGACTTACCCGAGTGCCAGGGCTGCCCGATATTCGCTGAATGGATCATGGCGAGCTGCCCTTGTACGTCCGTTTCGGGTGGGAACTTGCCGTTTCTATGTTAATGAGGCCTGGTCGTTAAAATGGAACGGGCCTCCTGTAGCACCTCCCAGGCAGCGGGCCTACGCATCCCACCGGCCGAATGCCTGGGACTTAAAATTCCCCCTTAAATACCGAACCAAGTCTCAGCATCTAAAATGACATGAACTGAGTCATTTTGGATTCATTAGTAAAATACTTGTTTTAATTTGTTTGTATTTTGTGGTGAAATTTTGACTCACCAAGGTGAGGAATGCTGGTTCTCAGACTCTTAGCACAAAGCCCTTGGTCACTTGCAATACTTGACAAGTGCAGAACAAAAATTTCTCTGTTCTTCTTCTTCCTTGTACCTTGACTCCAGCTTCAGAAGAATGCCCTAACCAAACCTCTGTGATTTTCTTTCAATTTTCTTTCAATTTCCCAATGTTATGATTTCTGCCAATTTAGTGACAGTCTGTGTTGAATTGGGGGCAGTCTTGGGAAGCTGAACTGCCTAATCTCATTTCACATAATATTCTTGCATCTGGCAGCAAAAGGATACTTGAATCCCATCAATCTGTGTTGTATTTAGATCCAGGTCACAGAGGTAAAAGAACAGTACACCACCCAAAACTCATACTTTGGGTCACTTTGGATTCAGTTGCACAGACTATTTTTTTATATATGTTATTTGTGGTATCTCTGTGCAAGTGCACTGCCATTTTTATATTCCTAAAAAGATTAAAAAGGAGGTTGTGATTATTGATCATTCTCTGGATGTCTTCAGTCAACATGAAGCTGCTATCAAGCAAGCTAAACAAATACAGTGCATTTGACTGTAAGTCAACGGACACCTCCCGATCCCCCGACCCCCTACTCCGATCCTCCTCATCCGACCTCTGACCCCGATTCCCCCGACCCTGATCCTCCCCCCTGATTCCCTGACCCCGATCCTCCTCCCACTCCGATCCTCCCACCCCCGACCCTCCCCCTCAATGGTCGCAGACCCCCGTGATGACCCCCGATCCCGACAACCCCTCGTGGCTGACCTCCAATCCCATCCTCTATGACTCGCGACCCCTGTGCCCACCCATGCCCCCGTGCCCACCTGTGCCAACCCATGCCCCCCCCCGGGCTCCCCCCCACCATCCATACAAACAAAGACTTACCTGCAGACTTACCTGAAGATGTCCTCTCCCTGGCTGGTCTCCCGTCTGACTGAGACCAGCCTGTCAATCAGCCGGTCAGTCGGACGGGAAACCGACAAAAAAAATAAAAGACGTCCTTGCATCAAAATCGTAAGGACATCTGGGAAACCCGTACTCATGGGTCTCCCAGCCTCAATTTGACCCCCTCGCCCCCTTCCCGGCTCTGTTTGAAAATCACCCCCATTGTCAGCAATACCATACACAATAGAAACACAGTCAAATGATGAACTCTGGAGACTCTATGCTGATGGTACGTAGAATGCCCAACCTAAGACAGGCAGTAATGTCATTACTTCACTGATCCTCTAGGATCCCCTCATGTACCTTGAAAGCCCATGGATGCAGTTTGAAATCTTATGGTAGGAGCAGTTATGCTGCAATTTCTATGTTAATGTAACACAGTTTTCACAATATAAATCTAGTTTGGGAGTTTTTGGGAGTTAGGACTATTGAACTGTATGAGAGATGAAGTGTGAAAATTGAGGCATACCAGGGGAAGGGGAATTAGTTAAGTACATCTAGCGATGCATCACTGTTAAGAAAGAAAGACTTGCATTTATAAAACAGCTTTTACCACCTCAGGATGCCCCAAAGCACTTTACAGTCAATGAAGTACTTTCTGAAGTATAGTCACTGTTGTAATGTAGGAAACACAGCAGCAAATTTGAGCACAGCAAGGTCCCATGAACAGCAATGTCATGATGACCAGATAATCTGTTTTAGTAATGTTGGTTGAGGGATAAATATTGGCCAGGACACGGGACAGAGCTCCCCGGCTCTTCTTCGAAATAGTGTCAGGGGATCTTTTACATAACCAAAGTCTCCTTAATTTCCTTAAGGAATTCCCAGAGTTTTTCCTGAAATTAATCAAAGGTTTCTTTTCCCTGTTTTTTGTTGCCTTCCCCAGGAGTTTGGGACGGTGGTGTAAGAGGTTGCACTGTCTAATGGACAAGGTGAGCATCAGTGGGTCTGATGGTATTTTCTCATCCTTTTCCTAAGTTCATTTCTGTAAGCGGTGAGAGATCACCTGAGAATAACTGACCTGTCTTTTTAAACTTTAAACGTTTAATGTTAGTTATGGGTAATGGAGCAGGCTATTTTTACTATCTTGAGCAGGTTCCATGCATGCACTTAAATACACAAGTGCAGAGCCTCACTAACCCACACACAAAGCATGTGGAGCTGGCAGTATAATTTGGCCTGCACCACACTAAAGCAAGTACCAGTGTCAAAACAGTACGTGGGCTATAACTGCCTTTGTGCTTTTAAAAGTTTAAAATATTATGGTAGTATGAAACATATCACTCCTACCAGTCTTTGGAACAATCCTTATTGACACTTCCATTCATGTATACTTTTATTGCCTGCTGCATTAAGTAGATAGTATCTGAGAGTAGGGTGACAGCTAGTGAACAAATTGGTCCCCTAGGAGAAATGACCCAGACCTACAGTCTCCTCCACTCACAGAATGACAGTATGAATTAGGGATGTTTATTTATTATCAATCTCTTTGCTTTGTTTGTTTATTTCAGTCAGCTTAAAATCATCCTTTTATTTTAGATTTTCACTACAAGAAACATGGCTGTCACTGATGAAGACATTAGTCTAGAAATTATTTTGCAATATTATCAAAAAAATGTCAACATGTTTGTATCAAATTCCTCTGTCCACTGCTTTAGCAGAGGTGTTAACCTGTTTATTATCATCATTCATATAACAATATCATACAAGGTCATTTCCAGCCTATTATAATTAGCACGGTATTGTTGGTCCTTGATTTCAGTGGGACACAGAGCACTTTCAGAGTTACAATTGCACTTGTTTTCATCCGGCCTGGGTTATTGGAGGTGGGAGGTGACCATGAGTTTCATTTGGAGCAACATGGATTTTGTATCGATAGTTCTGTAACTTAAGCATGACTCAAAGATTTATTGATTCATTTGCTACAATTACTGTAGGGATAGAAATTTGTTGTTCCTGTTTTATGGGTGTAAAATGGGCACCACAAGGGCCAATTTTGGAGACCAATGTCTCACGTACAAAGAATGCCTGAAAGACCTCCGACCCGATTTTGGGTCGGGCCATTTTTCAGATGTCCCTGGTAGCCACTTTAAACAGGTGTTAGGCCCTGTATATGTTTTTTTTAAAAAGGGGGGCCTAACGCCTGTTTTAGGGCGTCTCTGGGAAATTGGACATTGCAGAGCGGAGCAGGAGTGGGACCTCTTCCGCTTTGGATTCTTCAGCAGCCACTCAGGTCTCAGAAGTGGCCGCCAACAAAAGGTGAGTTTTAATATTTTTTTAAGTGTTCCTGTGAAACCAGGAGGAGCAGGAGTGCTCCCCTTACTCCACAGTATTCTGATTCGCCCCCCTCCATCCCCCTCCCGGGATTTAACTGCAGCCCAGAATTTATCTTTAAAAGTTAGTGAGGTCCAAGGCCCAATTTTAGGCCACCTTTGGGCCTCCCAGTTGTGGCACAGGCTCCGTGTGCGGTGCCCATTTCATGCCCAAAGCAATGGGCCTAAAGCAATTTCCACCCCATAGTTTTTAAAACACAATAAACATGGGGCACTAGGCAGGTCAAGCCTTAAAACTTTTCAAGGAGGTTTCGAGCCTCCATTTTCTCACAGTTTCCAATTTCAATCCCGGGGGGCCGGGACTCCCAGGCCTTCTCTTTTTTGCCTCGTGAAAGGAGGTGAGAAAGCCTGAGACTAACAGGTAGGTGCCTTTCTGGCACAGTTTGTGGTCCAGGAGGAGCAGGAGTGCTTCCCCCAGGCCCAACAAGCCAACTGCAGCGACACCCCAACGATTGCAGACCTCCCCCCAGATCACGGACCCCCGACTCTGATCGCAATTGCGGATCCCTGACCCTGATCGTCGATCACGGACCCCCCCCGATCCCTGATCGTGGACCCCCGACCCTGATCCTCCCCCCCCCCCCCACCCCAACGATCGTGGACCCCCGCGATGACCCCCAATCCCGACACCCCCACCCCGGTGACTGACCCCCGATCCGTCCCCCCATAACTGACGACCTCTGTGGCAAACTGTGACTCATGCCAACCAATGCCCCCGTGCCAACCCATACCCCCGTGCACCGTTGCCTTCCCGTGCCCACTCATGCCTCCCCCCAGTCCATACAAACAAAGACTTACCCAAATACTTATCTGAACACGTCCCCTCCCTGGCTGGTCTCCCGTCCAACTGAGACCAGCCTGTCAATCAGGCCGGTCGGTCGGACGGCAAACCAACGAAAATAAATAAAAGACGTCCTTGCGTCAAAATCGTAAGGACATCCGGGAAACCCGTACTTCCAGGTTTCCCGTCCGCAATTTGAAACCCCCGCCCCCTTTCCGGCTTGGGGTCAAAATCATACCCGTGATTTTCCCAATTCTTCTGTCTACAAATTGGCAAAACTTTTCTGTCATTCAGATAAATTCTACTTGTAATACAAACTGAGTGTGACAGCGTGCTTCTCTATATCAAATTCATTTTTCACTGATGGAGCAGTAGACAGTGCTGGGTCACAGAGAATTGTGTTCAGATTAAAACCAGGTGGTCAGTTTTTTAGAACACATTTAAAAAAATGTGGAAACATTGAACCTGTTTGACAAAAGACTGTCCAGATTTATATTCTAATGTTAAAATCAAATTCAACAGGATAGCTTTAGAATAACATTTTAATGGAATAGCTGTGACCTTTGAAAGTGTCAGTACTTCAAAATACTCTAGCAAAGAAATACAATCATAATGATTGCATGGTGTAAAGTCCATTGGGACATATGTGAGATGTAGAAGATGAAAGTCTGATGAAAAGTTAATGTTGTATAGTTAGAAAAGACTTTGAATGCAAAGCAGGAAGTCCGTGAAACACTATTTTAAATATAATGAAGTTAAAACACAAAAACAAATTAGTAATTTCAGATACCACCATTATATGGTAAATTGGGAAAAAACTTTTGTTTTCTAATTTACATTTATATTTGCCCTGGTTACACATTTGGGTGATTTTCATCTCCTTACTGCCTTGTTTGTCCTCAAAAAAAAAGGGCCAGTGGTGAGCGGAAAATAAAACATCTGTCCCTCCTGCTCATTTACATTACTTTTACAATTGGCCTGATTTTTTGGGGGAACATCCATCTTGGTGGTCAGAGCTCCTGTCTGAAACAGGTGGGAGACTCATGAGTAAATATTCAAATCAGGGTCAAGTGATGTCATTAAGACTCCAACCTTACCGCCTGATTAACACTACTTCTCTGTTCCCACCCACCAGAGATGGCAGTCCAAGTCCTGAGGCGTTATTTAAAGGGATCATCAGCTAAAGCTATTAAGAGCTTTTGGAGACATTTTTCTTGCAGCAGCTTGTGGGGTTTTTTTGACCTTAAAGGATTTTGAATTGCTTGTAGTTGCTATTGTAGATGCTGAAGTGTTAAGGGAGTTCTCGCATTGCAGTTTCTTGATGGGGGTCCTTCTAGGAATCCCACTTTGGGAGGAGAAAGAAGAGCAGGATCAGGATCAGGAGGAGGAGGAAGGAACAAACAAAGCTGCAGCTGGAGCGACAGCAAATAGAAGGAGGCACACTTAGAGGAATCCTGACCATCCTAACAGTGTTTATAAGCCCAGAACAACATACATGCAGTTCTCTGAAGACCAATGTAAGAAGGCAGGGACAGAGTTATGTCACATTCTGCAATAAGACCTGCAGCCAACTGCTGCAGCTTGGGCAATATTGCCTGTTACAATTAGGGTCTGCTGCCCTCAACTTCTTCGCCTCTGGCTCCTTCCAGGCTGTTGGCAACATCACTCAGTCTTGTATTAAACAGATGACTGATGCCTTGTATGCTAGAGCAAACGCAGGAATCAATTTCTCCATGGACTTCTGGAAGCAATATGATAGGCCCCTGGGGTTTGCACAGATTACAAGATCCCCCCAAGTCTAAGATGTCATTGACTGCACCCATGTCGCCCTGTGGGCGCCTTCACACATTGTTACTGCCTTCATGAATTGCAAGGCTTTCCCCTCTATTAATGTGTAACTGGTGTGTAATGGATGACCAGCAGCACATCATGCAGTTCTGCTTTTGCTTTCCTGGCAGCTGCCATGATGTTTTTCTATTAGGAACATAGGAAGATAGGAACAGGAGTAGGCCATTCAGCCCCTCAAGCCTGTTCCACCATTCAGTTAGATCATGGCTGATCTGTATCTTAACTCCATCTACCCGCTTTGGTTCCACAACCCTTAATACCTTACCTAACAAAAATCTATCAATACTCAACAAGTGAGGCAGCATCTGTGGAGAAAGAAATGTTAACTCTATTTCTAGCTCCACAGATGCTGCCTGATTTACTGAATATTTTCAGCATTTTCTGTTTTTATTTCAGATTTCCAGAATTCGCAGTATTTTGCTTTTGAATAATCTATCAATCTCAGTTTTTAAATTTTCTATTGACCTAGTGTCAACGGCTTTTAGGGGGAAAAAAGTTCCAGACTTCTTCTATCCTTTGTGTGAAGAAATACTTTCTGACATCACCCCCGAATGGCCTAGCTCTAATTTTAATGTTATGCCCCCTTGTTCTGGACTCCCCCACCAGAGGAAATAGTTTCTCTCTATCGACCCTAGCAACTCATTTAATCATCTTAAACACCTCAATTAGATCACCCCTTAATCTTCTATATTCAAGGCAATACAAGCCTAGTTTATGCAACCTGTCCTCATAATTTAACCCTTTTAGTCCCAGTATCATTCTGGTGAATCTGCGCTGCACCCCCTCCAAGGCCAATATATCCTTCCTGAGGTACGGTGCCCAGAACTGAATGCAGTACTCCAGATGGGGTCTAACCAGAGCCCTGTACAGCTGTAACATAACTTCCACCCTTTTGTATTCCAGCCATCTTGAGATAAAGGCCAACATTCCATTAGCCTTTTAAATTATTTTTTGTACCTCTTCACTAGTTTTTAGTGATTTCTGTACATGGACCCCTAAGAAATCACTATAAGCCAATATATGGAGCCAACGTTGGAGGAGGACCTTCAATATGATGAGGGAGGGGCCATTGATGACATAGAGGATGGCGGGAGGAGTCCAATAGTTAGCTGCAGCCAGAGCTATTTGGCAGCAGCTCATTAAAGACAACTTCAGCTGAACAATCCATGCTCTTCTGCATTAACAGTCATGTCTACCCTTCAAGCAACACCATCTGCCTAAAAATATTCATGTCAACTAACATTGCAGGATAACAGCTAATACAGGAAAACTCTGCACACAAAAGTTTCAAACAACATTGTGGTTTTACTGGCTTACAAAAGGCCAACAAACTATTTCTCACCCCAGTGTGAGACCCTAGTGACTGTTTGAAGTGTTATTTTATCTACTCCAGTGATTCTATGAGGTGCCCCCTTCTTCCCCCACCTCCGCAACCCAGTGGCTGCAACATAGTAGGTGGGAGACTGGGGGTACGGTTCAGTCAGAGCCTCATCCGATGCTCGTTGACGGCAGTCTCCAGGAGCAAGAGTCTGAGACTGTAACAACTCAGCATCTGCCTGGGAAGTCTGGCTTTCTGTCACCAGGGCAGGGATTGGTTCAGGGTGTCATGAGGGTACAGAAGTGTTATCATGAGAGATGGCATCATGTTCCATTCCCGTTGCACGACTGTCCCTGCTACGGGTTATGGCACAGCTCTCCAACTGATCTGCGGGAGAGGAAACTCTTCAGCTAGGATGTGAGCTAGCTCTCTGGTTAGCTCTTCCCATGGCTTTCCTGGCCACCTGCATCTGCTTCTGCTCACTTGTGCTCAGAGAAGCCCCCAGTGCAATCTCCTCAAACTCACCATCTAAGTCACGTGGGATGCCAATTTCTGTGCTGATAGTCGGCAAGCTAAGAGCTAGTGAAGGTGCATTGTCATCAGGGTTTTCCTCATCAATCTCTATGACACTAGTGACCGAGTCATTTGACTGACCAAGAAAAATGGGTGAGGGACAAGGGTGAGGATGTAATTGCGAGGGTAAGCACTAGTTGATCAGTGGCAGTGTAATGCTCAACATATAACTGTGTGACAGAAAGAAGTAAGTAGAACGAGTAGAGGAAGGTAAAAATGCCAACAGACACTGTTTAACAGGCCTCCAGCCTCACTATTTCCGATGCTGACTGCTGTGTATCTTCCTATAATGTCAATAGCAGCCTCTTCTGTAGAGGTGTGTTTGCAATGTGGTGGGATCTCCTTCTGTGCTGGTTTTCTCCCTCCGATTGCATGCCAGCTTGTGAGGAAGCAGACCTCCTTCCTATTGTGATCTTGCTCCACCAGCACCTGCCAGAACTCTTCTTGCCTCCAGATATCTTCCTGCAACTCCACGGCATTGCTTCATGATTTTGGCCACAAGAAAAAAGAACCTCTGCTTTAAGCTACTGCAACCCCTTAAGAACCTACAGCAGTACCCGATTTCTCACCTCCTAATTGGGGAGCACACATCATGCTTTCAGCTCGCTTCAACTATGCAAATGAGAGGCAACTCGGAAACTGGGATGGGTTCCTGCCGGCTGCTCCAGTTGGCCATTGCTCTTGACCCGCCCATCATCCGTCGGTTTCCCACTGCAAGACATAAATTGTGACATTGTGCTTGGTGCCGATATAATTTAATGGTCTTATGCACAAGTACAAAAAGAAGTTCCACATTACATTCACTACATTTTAATAAGTAATTCATTGTATAAATCACTTAGATTTCAATAAAAAAGGAGTATATATAAATTCAAAGATTATTTTTTTTCATATATATTGGAGGAACATTACGTTAAGGTTTTCAAGTCACTAATTGGTTGCAATTCCACTCAGTGCTGTTTTTAGCACTCTCGTGTGAAATATTTTTGTACCATTTTAATATTTTGTCTGAATAATTGGGTTAAAATTTTGTTAAAATAGTGCACATAGGAATTTTACATGAGTGTATTAACCAGTGTGCTAAAAATAGCACTCAATGGAATTTCAATTCCTAAAGGAATACATCGACTGATTATGGAATTCTTTGTACAGATGCAGCAAAAAAGCTATGATTTAAAGCTAAGGAAACTTCAAACTAAATGCCTCTTACTCCAAAACATTTTTGCCTAGGACCTCAATATTATGGAATTCTTTAATCCACTCCGTCGTTCATTCCTCTGAAAATCCACAGCCTTTTATAATCCGAGCTGGATGTCACCTAACCCACTACTACTTGATTTATCTTGTCTTGTCTCCTAATTTTTTAATGTTTGTGATGTCCTGTGGGTCAGGAGTTCCAGGATTTTGACCCAGCGACAATGTCAAGTCAGGATGGTGTGATGGAGGTAATAGTGTTCCCATGCACTTGCTGCCCTTGTCCTTCTAGGAGGTTGGGGTTGTGGGTTTGGGAGGTGCTGTCGAAGAAGCCCTGGTGAGTTGCTGCAGTACATCCTGCAGATAGTACACCCTGCAGCTACAGTACGCAGGTGGTGGAGGGAGTGGATGTCTAAGCTGCTGAATGGGCTGCCAATCAAAGCAGTCTGCTTTGTCCTGGATGGTGTCAAACTTCTTGAGTGTTGTTGGAGCTGCACTCATCCAGGTAAGTATTTTTTTAATCGTTCATGGGATGTGGGCGTCGCTGGCAAGGCCGGCATTTATTGCCCATCCCGAATTGCCCATGAGAAGGTGGTGGTGAGCCGCCTTCTTGAACCGCTGCAGTCCGTGTGGTGACAGTTCTCCCACTGTGCTGTTAGGAAGGGAGTTCCAGGATTTTGACCCAGCGACGATGAAGGAACGGCGATATATTTCCAAGTCAGGATGGTGTGTGACTTGGAGGGGAACGTGCAGATGGTGTTTTTCCCATGTGCCTGCTGCTCTTGTCCTTCTAGGTGGTAGAGGTCGCGGATTTGGGAGGTGCTGTCGAAGAAGCCTTGGCAAGTTGCTGCAGTGCATCCTGTGGATGGTACACACTGCAGCCACAGTGCGCTGGTGGTGAAGGGAGTGAATGTTTAGGGTGGTGGATGGGGTGCCAATCAAGCGGGCTGCTTTATCTTGGATGGTGTCGAGCTTCTTGAGTGTTGTTGGAGCTGCACTCATCCAGGCAAGTGGAGAGTATTCCATCACACTCCTGACTTGTGCCTTGTAGATGGTGGAAAGGCTTTGGGGAGTAAGGAGGTGAGTCACTCGCCACAGAATACCCAGCCTCTGACCTGCTCTCGTAGCCACAGTATTTATATGGCTGGTCCAGTTAAGTTTCTGGTCAATGGTGACCCCCAGGATGTTGAAGGTGGGGGATTCGGCAATGGTAATGCCGTTGAATGTCAAGGGGAGGTGGTTAGACTCTCTCTTGTTGGAGATGGTCATTGCCTGGCACTTATCTGGCGCGAATGTTACTTGCCACTTATGAGCCCAAGCCTGGATGTTGTCCAGGTCTTGCTGCATGCGGGCTCGGACTGCTTCATTATCTGAGGGGTTGCGAATGGAACTGAACACTGTGCAATCATCAGCGAGCATCCCCATTTCTGACCTTATGATGGAGGGAAGGTCATTGATGAAGCAGCTGAAGATGGTTGGGCCTAGGACACTGCCCTGAGGAACTCCTGCAGCAATGCCCTGGGGCTGAGATGATTGGCCTCCAACAACCACTACCATCTTCCTTTGTGCTAGGTATGACTCCAGCCACTGGAGAGTTTTCCCCCCAATTCCCATTGACTTCGATTTTACAAGGGCTCCTTGGTGCCACACTCGGTCAAATGCTGCCTTGATGTCAAGGGCAGTCACTCTCACCTCACCTCTGGAATTCAGCTCCTTTGTCCATGTTTGGACCAAGGCTGTAATGAGGTCTGGAGCCGAGTGGTCCTGGCGGAACCCAAACCGAGCATCGGTGAGCAGGTTATTGGTGAGTAAGTGCCGCTTGATAGCACTGTCAACGACACCTTCCATCACTTTACTGATGATCGAGAGTAGACTGATAGGGCGGTATTTGGCTGGATTGGATTTGTCCTGCTTTTTGTGGACAGGACATACCTGGGCAATTTTCCACATTGTCGGGTAGATGCCAGTGTTGTAGCTGTACTGGAATAGCTTGGCTAGAGGCGCAGCTAGTTCTGGAGCACAAGTCTTCAGCACCACAGCTGGGATGTTGTCGGGGCCCATAGCCTTTGCTGAATCCAGTGCACTCAGCTGTTTCTTGATATCACGTGGAGTGAATCGAATTGGCTGAAGACTGGCTTCTGTGATGGTGGGGATTTTGGGAGGAGGCCAAGATGGATCATCCACTCGGCACTTCTGGCTGAAAATGGTTGCAAACGCTTCAGCCTTGTCTTTTGCACTCACGTGCTGGACTCCGCCATCATTGAGGATGGGGATGTTTGCAGAGCCTCCTCCTCCCGTTAGTTGTTTAATTGTCCACCACCATTCACGACTGGATGTGGCAGGACTGCAGAGCTTTGATCTGATCCGTTGGTTGTGGAATCGCTTAGCTCTGTCTATGACATGTTGCTTCCGCTGTTTAGCATGCATGTCGTCCTGAGTTGTAGCTTCACCAGGTTGGCACCTCATTTTTAGGTACGCCTGGTGCTGCTCCTGGCATGCTCTTCTACACTCCTCATTGAACCAGGGTTGATCCCCTGGCTTGTTGGTAATGGTAGAGTGAGGAATATGCCGGGCCATGAGGTTACAGATTGTGCTGGAATACAATTCTGCTGCTGCTGATGGCCCACAGCGCCTCATGGATGCCCAGTTTTGAGCTGCTAGATCTGTTCTGAATCCATCCCATTTAGCACAGTGGTAGTGCCACACAACACGTTGGATGGTGTCCTCAGTGCGAAGGCGGGACTTCGTCTCCACGAGGACTGTGCGGTGGTCACTCCTACCAATACTGTCATGGACAGATGCATTTGCGACAGGTAGATTGGTGAGGACGAGGTCAAGTAAGTTTTTCCCTCGTGTTGATTCGCTCACCACCTGTCGCAGGCCCAGTCTGGCAGCTATTTCCTTCAGGACTCGGCCAACCATGTCAGTAGTGGTGCTACCAAGCCACTCTTGGTGATGGACATTGAAGTCCCCCACCCAGAGTACATTTTGTGCCCTTGCTACTCTCAGTGCTTCCTCCAAGTGGTGCTCAACATGGAGGAGGACTGATTCATCAGCTGAGGGAGGACGGTAGGTGGTAATCAGCAGGAGGTTTCCTTGCCCATGTTTGACCTGATGCCATGAGATTTCATGGAGTCCAGAGTCAATGTTGAGGACTCTCAGGGCCACTCCCTCCTGATTGTATATCACTGTACCGCCATCTCTGGTCGGTCTGTCCTGCCGGTGGGACAGGACATACCCAGGGATGGTGATGGAAGAGTCTGGAACATTCGCTGTAGAGAGTATACCATCACACTCCTGACTTGTGCCTTGTAGGTGGTGGAGAGGCTTTAGGGAGTCAGGAGGTGAGTCACTCGCAGCAGAATATGCAGCTTCCGACCTGCTCTAACAGCCACAGAATTTATGTAGCTGACGAAAGGTCTTCGACCTGAAATTTTAACCCTGTTTCTCCACAGATGCTGCCTGACTTGCTGAGCATCTCCAGCATTTTCGGTGTTTATTTCAGATCTCCAGCATCTGCAGTATTTTGCTTTTGATTTATGTGGCTAGTCCAGTTAAGTTTCTGGTCAATGGTGATGCCCAGGATATTGATGCAAGGAATTCAGTGACGGTATTGCCATTAAATGTCAAGGGGAGGTAATTAGACTCTCTTGTTGGAGATGGTCATTGCCTGGTAATTGTGTGGCACAACTATTAGTTGCAACTTATCAGCCCAAGCATGGATGTTGTCCAGATCTTGCTGCATGCGGGCATGGACTGCTTCATTATCTGAGGGTTTGCAAATGGAGCTGAACATTACAATCATCAGTGAACAGCCCCACTTCTGACCTAATGTAAGATATCCATATTCTTCTGTATTCCAGCTGTTAGCACTTCATTACCACCAAACACTGAGGGTATGTTGTACCCATCACTGTGTGTTTTGATGCAGAGTAACCGCGATATCAGAACTTCCACCACACAATAAGTTACATAGGTACAAGGTGTTGTCTAATGCATCTCATTTGTGAAGCTGCTGAAACATCTCTTTCCTTTCGGAGTTTTTGTGGGCCAAGAGAGCAGCTGAATGTAGATGAATGAATGGCTTTCTCTCCAAACAGATTAATTCCATAGTGTAATCAAGCCCATGTAAAAGGAACCACCAACATTATAGGCTCACAAATGATTCTACTGGAGGGATAAAAAGGCCAGTATCAATTATGCAAATGTAAATAGCCAGGACGACATAATTGCTCACCATGATTGTCCCGATTAAAAGTGGGGGGGTGGAGGAGATCGGGAGTCATGGGGGCCGGGGGGAGGGAGAACGGGAGTAGGGCATCTCAGGGCCTGCAGCTGTTACATTGCAGTTGGCTCTGTTTACTCTACTTCTTAATACCTCTGGTGAAAGCAATTCTGCTGTTTTTGCCACATGCTTGCTTCTGAGAACATACACTGTGAAGCATTGGAGTTAAGAAAAATGAACTCCCGTAATAGATATGGAAGCCAATTTTCAAGCCCAATTTCTCAGAAGGGACCTAAAACAGGCATTAGGCCCTTCATTAACATATGCAAGGGGCCTAAATCCTGTTTTCAGTGGCTGCCAGGGTCACCTGAAAAATCATCCAAACCAAGTTGGAGAGAGCACCGTGAAATTGGTGCAGCAGGGTCCAATATCTACCCTGGAAGGTGAAGTCAGTTCTCAGAGAATACTTCAAAACATTTAATAAACAAGATTTCTGTTTGTTGGCTGGCAAAAGATTTAATTACTAATTAATTGAAAATGTAATAAAAATCGTGTACTTGAATAGTTTGCGACATATCATTTTGTTCCTTAAAAGTTTCCAATGGTGTATTTTAAATCACTTGGTTGTAGTGGGCTGTCATTTCAATTGTCACTCTCCACAAAAAAGGTAGCCTGATGGAGAAATTAATGAGAGTAAAAGCCAACAAATTGCCTGGACCTGATGGCCTACATCCTAGGGTTCTAAAAGAGGTGGCTGCAGAGATAGTGGATGCATTGGTTGTGATCTTCCAGAATTCTCTAGATTCCAGAACGGTCCCCGTGGATTGGAAGGTAGCAAATGTAACCCCGCTATTCAAGAAAGGAGGGAGAGAGAAAACAGGGAACTCCAGGCCAGTTAGCCTGACATCAGTAGTAAGGAAAATGCTAGAACCTATTATTATTATTAACAGGGCACTTAGAAATCATGATATGATTAGGCAGAGTAAACACAGTTTTATGAAAGGGAAATCATGTTTGACAAATCTATTAGAGCTTTTTGAGGGTGTATCTAGCAGGGTAGATAAGGGGGAACTAGTGGATGTAGTATATTTGGATTTTCAAAAGGCATTCGATAAGGTGCCACACAAGACGTTGTTACACAAGAATAGGGCTCATGGGGTTGGGGGTAATATATTAGCATGGATTGAGGATTGGTTAACGGACAGAAAGTAGGAATCAACGGGTCATTTTCAGGTTTGGCAGGTTGTAACTAGTGGGGTGCCGCAAGGATCAGTGCTTGGGCCTCAGCTGTTTACAATATATATCAATAACTTAAATGAGGGCACCGAGTGTGATGTATCCAAGTTTGCTGACGATACAGTGCAAGGTGGGAAAGTAAGCTGTGAGGAGGACGCAAAGAGGCTGCAAAGAGACATAGATTGGTTAAGTGAGTGGGCAAGAAGGCGGCAGTTGGAGTATAATGTGAGGAAATGTGAAATTATCCTCTTTGGTAGGAAGAATAGAAAACCAGAATATTTTTTAAAAGGTGAGAGACTAAGAAATGTTGGTATTCAGAGGGGTTTGGGTGTCCTTGTACACGAATCATAGAAAGTTAACACGTAGGTACAGCAAGCAATTAGGAAGGCAAATGGTATGTTAGCCTTTATTGCAAGGAAGTTGGAGTATAAGAGTAAGGAAGTCTTGCTGCAATTATATAGGGCTCTGGTGAGACCACAACCGGAGCATTATGTACAGTTTTGGTCTCCTTATCTAAGGAAGGATATACTGGCCTTAGAAGCGGTACAACGAAGATTCACTAGGTTGATTCCTGGGATGAGAGAGTTGTCCTATGAGGAGAGATTGAGTAGAATGGGCCTATATTCTCTGGAGTTTAGAAGAATCATAGAACCATAGAATGATTACAGCACAGAAGGAGGCCATTTGGCCCATCGAGCCCATGCTGGCTCTTTGTCAAAGCAATCCAGTTAGTCCATTCCCCTGCTCTTTCCCTGTAACCCTATAAATTTTTTCCCTTCAAGTATTGATCCAATTCCTTTGTGAAAGCCACGATTGAATTCGCTTCTACCACCCTCTCAGGCAGCGCATTCCAGATCATAACTATTCATTGCGTAAAAAGTTTTTTCTCATGTCGCCTTTGGTTCTTTTGTCAATCACCTTAAATCTGTGACTTCTGGTTCTCGACCCTTCTGCCAATGGGAACAGTTTCTCATTATTTACTTTATCTAAACCCTTCATGGTTTTGAACACTTTTATCAAATCTCCTCTTAACCTTCTCTACTCTAAGGAGAACAATCACAGCTTCTCCAGTCTATCCATGTAACTAAAGTCCCTCATCCCTGGAACCATTTTAGTAAATCTTTCTGCACCCTCTCTAAGGCCTTCACACCCTTCCTAAAGTGCGATGTCCAGAATTGGACACAATGCTCCAGTTATGGCCGAAATAGTGTTTTATAAAGGTTCAACATAACTTCCTTGCTTTTGGACTCTTATGCCTGTATTTATAAAGCCCCAGGATCCGGTATGCTTTTTTAATCACTTTCTCAACCTGCCCTGCCACCTTTAAAGATTTGTGCACATATATCTCCAGGTCTCTTTGTTCCTGCACCACCTTTCGAATTGTACCATTTAGTTTATATTGCCTCTCCTCAATCTTCCTGCCATAATGTATCACTTTGCACTTCTCTGCTTTAAATTTCATCTGCCGTGTGTCCACCCATTCCACCAGCCTGTCTATGTCCTCTTGAAGTCTATTACTATCCTCCTCACTGTTTACTACACTTCCAAGTTTTGTGTCATCTGCAAATTTTGAAATTGTGCCCTGTACACCCAAGTCCAAGTTATTAATATATATCAAAAAAAGCAGTAGTCCCTGTTCCGACCCTTGGGGAACACCACTGTATACCTCCCTCCAGTCCGAAAAACAACCGTTCACCACTACTCTCTGTTTCCTGTCACTTAGCCAATTTTGTATCCATACTGCTACTGCCCCTTTATTCCATGGGCTTCAATTTTGCTGACACTTTATCAAATGCCTTTTGAAAATCCATATACACAACATCAACCATATTGCCCTCATGTTACCTCATCAAAAAACTCAATCAAGCTGGTTAAACAATGAGAGGTGATCTCAATGAAACGTATAAAATTCTTAGAGGGCTTGACAGGGTAGATGCTGAGAGGTTGTTTTCCCTGGCTGGAGATTCTTGAACTAGGGGTCACAGTCTCAGGATAAGGGGTCGGCCATTTAGGACTGAGATGAGGAAAAATTTCTTCACTCAGAGGGTTGTGAATCTTTGGAATTCTCTACCCCAGAGTGCTGTGGATGCTCAGTCGTTGAATATATTCAAGACTGAGATCGATAGGTTTTTGGACACTAAGGGAATCAAGGGATGTGGGGATAGGGTGGGAAAGTGGAGTTGAGGTCAAAGATCAGCCATCATCTTATTGAATGGTTTAGCAGGCTCGAGGGACTGTATGGGCTACTCCTGCTCCTATTTCTTATGTTCTTATATTCAGAGTTAGACTTATTTTCAGTACATTTGATGCAAAAACAGAAAATGCTCGAACTCCATGGTTTTACTGTTTTTTAAAGAAAAAATAAAATCTCACCGCTTAATATCAATCTAACGGTTTCTGATTTTTAAACCTGTCAGCACAGTTTATATGGTGCAGGCAGTGTGACGTAAAAGGCCCCAGATTTGATTTCTATGCTGAGTTAGCTGATCCTAAGGGTAGCTGTGGGGCACTACAATTGACCTCAGTGCCTGGCTATGGAGGGAAAATCATCCAGCGATCCTGCTTCCGAATGCTATCCAGTGACTTCTGCTTGAAAGGGCATATGTGTGTGGACAGGATCGGTCTCTGCTCTGATGCTCCCAAGATTAAATAGGCTGCTAGACTCACACGTGAAGGCTGGCCACTTGGGTGAAGTACCAAGGGAAACCGGGTTTCCATGGAAATCATCCCAACAGGAGTCAATGCCTTTAACACAGGACACTAACAATAACACTATAATAATATCATTAAGGTCTTGGTGACAAGTTTCAGCAAGTGGCAAGAATCCAAGAGAATGGCTCCATACTTAAATTTATTAATGAATGTGGCTCTCTGATAGTCGGAATACTGTTTTTATGAGGAAAGGATGTTGATTAACTTTTAGTGAAATGATCTAAAATCTGTTTTGGAAATGTTCCCACATCAAGTCCCAGTGGGACCTGTGTTGGGGCCTCAACTATTCACTGTATTTATTAACGACTTAGATGATGGGATAGAGAACCACATTTCCAAGTTTGCTGATGACACAAAGATAGGCAGCATTGTAAGCAGTGTAGATGAAAGCGTAAAATTACAGAGAAATATTAATAGATTAAATGAATAGGCAAAACTGTGGCAAATGGATTTCAATGTAGGCAAGTGTGAGGTCATCCACTTTGGACCTAAAAAGGATAGATCAGAGTACTTTCTGAATGGTGAAAAGCTCAAAACAGTGGCGATCCAAAGAGACTTAAGGATCCATGTACATAGATCATTAAAATGTCATGGACAGGTACAGAAAATAATCAAAAAGGCTAATGGAATACTGGCCTTTATATCTAGAGGGCTAGAATACAAGGGGGTAGAAGTTATGCAACAACTATACAAAACCCTGGTTAGTCCACACCCAGAGCACTGTGTTCAGTTCTGGGCACTGCACCTTAGGAAGGATATACTGGCCTTGGAGAGAGTGCAGCGTAGATTTACTAGGATGATACCTGGACTCCAAGGGTTAAATTACGAGGAGAGATTACACAAACTAGGATTGTATTCCCTGGAATTTAGAAGTTTAAGAGGTGTTTTGATCGATGTTTTCAAGATATTAAGGGGAACTGATAGGGTAGATAAAAAGAAACTATTTCCACTGGTTGGGGAGTCTAGGACTAGGGGACATAGCCTAAAAATTAGAGCCAGGACTTTCAGGAGCGAAGTTGGGAACACTTTTACACGCAAAGGGTGGTAGAAGTTTGGAACTCTCTTCTGCAAATGACAGTTGATGCTAGTTCAATTGTTAATTTTAAATCTGAGATTGATTGATTTTTGTTAAGCAAAGGTATTCAGGGATATGGGGCTAAGGTGGGTATATGGAGTTAGGTCACAGATCAGCCATGATCTCATTGAATGTTGGCACTGGCTTGAGGGGCTAAATAGCCTAATCGTGTTCCTTTGAAGGTCAGTTGTTTTGTTAATTGACTTTGCTTTACGGTTTTGATGCTGGCATGTACAAATGAATATTGAAAAAAGAAAAATTATTAACATCATCTCTGTTACCAAGCTGTAACTCTCTGACTGGTCTTCTGAGTCTAGCTTTGAAACAGGAATCTTCTCAGATTTGGAGTGACCAGTGACTGTATTGTTAGTAAAACTACAGCACAGTGGCAGAGATAGATTACCTATACAGCCACAAGACCATGACTTTATTTTTAATATTGTCATAACGCCACAGCTAATGTTATGAGTGGCAATTAATATATGTGTGGGGAAGGTTTTTATATGGTTACATATGATTACTTATGGATATATATGATTACTTATTTTAATTTTGAATTTCATTGCCTGTTGAAGATAATTTCAACATGGAAGCTAAACACATCTAGAGAGAAATGAACATTGTTGTACACAATAAAAACAGAAAACGTTGGAAATATACAGCAGGTGCATCAGCATCTGAAAAAATAAGATAGGTCCATGTTTCAGGTGGAGCCTCAGACTTCTAAGGGCAAGTTTAGGACAGAAGATAGAAGTATCTCTTCATATAGAGGATAATCAACAGCTGCAACGGATTGCTGGAAAGGGTTCTTGACGACACGACATGACTTATTTAAGAAACAGTTGTGTTCTGTAATGGGGAGATGATATAGTCGGTATCCTGAAACGGTGAAGTCAAGTGGGATAAAGGGCCTTCTCCATCCAAACCTATTTTGTGACCTTGTGACCCTTACTCCATCTAAAGGCTAATCCGTCTTTTCTCTTTTCAGATGAGGAAGGACCTACTGTGTATTTCAAGCATTTTCTGTTTTGATTTCAGATTGAGAGCATCTTTTTATTTTTATCTCCAGTCTCACACAGTCATATAAAAATATTAAGTACACTTACATGCATTAAATATATTATAAAATAATTAGATTGAGTAATTATACAAAAATGTATTTTTTAGATCATACAAAGGTACAGTAGGCTAGCGGTTGTGGTACTGGATTAGTAACCCAAAGGTTGTGAAAGTGAATTCATTAAAGCTGTAATTTGTGAAATCTGTCAAATTGTTGTTAAAACCTAATTGTCCAACATGTCTTTCAGGGATAGAGCTGACCACCGCTATCCAGTCTTGCCCACATGTGACTCCACTCCTCACACTATGGGGGTGATTTTAAATCCCAAGAACGAATGGGTTGGGGGCGGGTGGGAGTTGAAAATAGTTGTTTTTTGGGTCGCGACTGCAACCCGGCTTTATTTCCGGGTTTAACGTCGGCGTGTAAAAGTACAGGCTTCCCACCGGGAATGCAAAGTCCAAAGATTTTGGGGTTGCGACCCAAGAAAACAACTATTTTCAATTTCCACCCACCCCCAACCCACCCGTTCTTGGGGTTTAAAATCACCCCCTATGTGTTTGACACTTTATGCTGTCGCAGTAACTAAGGACGGGCAATCAATACTGCAGTCCTCGTGTTGCCCCTATCCCACAAACGAATATAAAATATGTAGAGGGAGTGGAATGTGATACATATTTCCACTCATGGAGTTTATTCAATGCTCTCTGCTCTGGTGTGTCATTAGAAGACCCTACTATTGGGAATATCGTTATTTCCCATTCACCCTTACAATTATTTTGATTCATTTAAAGACACTGCCATGTTTCCTGTTCACTTTTAAACCATTCGCTTTTTCAGCTGGGACTGTTCAGTCAATGGAATTCTCCATGGTCACTGCCAGTGGTGCTGTTGCCTGAGAGTAGGAATAAAACTGCATGATATATAGGGCATTATCTGGTCACCATCTGGGAGAACTTTTTTCCAGTTTCCATACCAGTCATTCTTATTGCAATCCAAGTGATCTTTTCAATCTAATGCTAATTAGTGCCAAATTATTAGTACCTTTGTTTTGCAGACAAAGTTTCATTTGAGACCCTACCACCCTCCAGAATGAGGAGATTTGTATCTCAACAGATGGGCCAGGCTTGAAGCCAGCCCCCAGGGCAGTGTTCTAAATCAGTGCACCGCCAATCCCCAATATCTTCAATTTATGTGGCAGCACAAAGCTGCACAAAATCTGCATGGAAATTATGATATTTATTTTGGTCTCCACATTGCTGTTTCAGTTTTTGATCAGGAACGGAAGAGGAATTTGCCACAGGGATCAGTTCCCTCCATCCTGGATTAATTGATTTCATAACACGTTGTTTTAATATTTTAAATTAAAGTTGATGAATTTTTGAACTCTTGCCCATTTAGAGACAGGAGGCATGAGAAACATTATTTCAGGCTGCTGTGGTAATGCCATTCATTCCATGGATTTATAATATTCTTATGCAAGTGTTTATGTGCAAACTTGAAAAATAATGCTTTTGCCAGTTTTTGAGCCATTATGCCCTTAAACCTGTGACAGGGAGATTGACATTGCAACTGGCGTAAGTTACATTCACAAAATAACAAAATAACATTGTTGGCCCAGCACAAACTCTCCTATTGAATGCAGAGTATTGAGAATGCCAATGTAAAAATGAATAAATAAATATTTCTTCTGTTGCCTAAGTATACAGCTGGATCTCACCAATACTATGATTCAGTACATATCCAATACATGTGTATTGTCAATACATTCAAACAAATTTCAAGTAAATTTAGTTAAAGATGATGACACTGATACCAAAGAACTGAACTGTAACTTTTATTTATGGGAATATATATATTTCATTGTAGCACTCATGCTAAAAAGGTCAAAATCTATTGTACATGTACCATTTTAGAAAAGTAAGCTGGAACATTTCAGTATGCAAAGGTTTAGTTTAAAAAATGTTTTTTTTTCAACTACAGCCTAGGTAATAACCGATACTGTCCCTTTAAAATGAAAGTAGTGGGTGATTTTAGTCCTCATGATTCGGAAGTGTTAAAATGGGCTTTCTGGTTTTCAGAGATAGTTGGCCAATGAATGAAATCTGCAAACAGCAGGTGAAGCTTTATAGGGACAAAGAACAATACTCTTGCCTTTAATCAGAAAAATTTAGCTGAAGATTTGAGCATTTATGAAATGGAATTTAATGATTGTGATTTTACCTGTGCTGTTCTCAGGGAGGGGAGAGAATTATTGATGGAGGGTGAGCGGCATTCTATTGGGGAGGGGATTATTAATGGTGGGCGAAAGACATTCTATTAGCGACATTCTGCTGCCAAGCAGTTTTTCAGTAGTTGCAAACATATTGAGCCCGGATATTGAGACACATCTGCTTCCAATATTTATTGGAAAAAATCCCACCCCCAACTCTGTGGAGTGGAAAGAAGGAACTGTTTTCACTTTGTGGTTCTGACTTTTTTATTTTTCTGGCCAAAAAACACCACACATGTGTTCACTAAATTGTAAAAAAAAACCCTCTGCGTTCCACACTATATTAATAATTAGATTATGTTGTATCCAAACGAATGTATTATTAAGTTTCTGATTTTTTGGGAGAGGGGGAGAGGAGTTGGTTTGTTGGTATGTTTAAGTAAACTAAATGGATCAAATATGATCATTATCCATTTAGTAATTTAGCTGCAAGGGGTAGGCAGCCTGGTAGCTGTAATTTTCAACTTTTGGACTCCTGACTGGGAAACCCCCAGTCCTTATGTTTTTCTTTTCACAGAAACTTACCATAATGCTAAAATTCTTGTTCTGACTGAGAATCATACTTTGGCTTTTCCTAGAAGGTAAGTTTTGCCAATCCCAAACAGGTTAATGGAGCAGAGAAACAAAACTGACTGACCGTGTGAGGAAGAAAAAAAATTGCATTTAGTTTTATACCATCCCAACTCCACCTCGTCCATCCTACTGCTCAAGTGTACTTCCAAGTGTCAGCTGTAGCTCAATTGGTAGCACTGTCGCCTCTGAGTCAGACAGTTGTGGGTTCAAGTCCCACTTGAAGACTTGAGCACAAAATCTAGGCTTATATGCCAGTGCAGTACTGAGGGAGTGGTGCAATGTCAGAAGTGCTGTCTTTCAGAAGAGATGTTGAACTGAGGCCCTGACTGCTGTCACAGGTGGACTAAAAGATCCCATGGCACTGACTAAGATTTATCCCTTAACCAACATCACTTAAACATATTATATGGTCATTTATCTCATTGCTGTGTGCATTTGGCTGCCATGTTTCCTACAATACAACGGTGACTACACTTCAAAAATACTTCATTGTCTGTAAAGCACTTTGGGACGTCCTGAGGTCATGAAAGGTGCTATTTCAATGCAAGTCTTTCTTTCTTTGATGGACCTATCAAGAAATGTCAGTGACAGCATCTATGGAGCTGTTCATGGGATCTTCTGACCACAGGAGATGATAACCTGGCTTCACTTTTTGGGAGAAATTAAAGCAGAAAAACACTGAGATGTCACTATGTTTTTTCTTCACAGAAACTTATCATAATGCTAAAATTATTTTTGATTTGGCACAAGTAGAATTGTAGATATGGATCCGGCTCATTAAATAACATGCTGTTAACTTGAAGTGAAATGGAGCTTGCAAAGTTGTTGAAGATTTTGAATGTCAATTATCGTAGCATAACATTACCATAATTAGCTTCATATGTCCTACTTAGACATCATATAACTGGACAGATTTTGTTCATAAACACATTTCTAATATAACATCTCCCTATATAAAAAAACCCCAATAATTTCACTATCACAGAGCCAAATTCATTTGTACATGCCAGCACCAAAACCCTAAAAGCAAAGTCAATTAACAAAGCAGCTGGACTTCAGCTTGATCTGCTAACATTTGCAAAACAGATTTTAGATAGTTTCACTCAACAGTTACTCACCATTAAGACATTTAAATATGGAGCCATTCTCTTGGACTCTTGCCACTTGCTGAAACTAGGCATTAAGTCAGCAGTGATCTTTTGTCCTATTGTGTCATCATTAGTGTGCTGCTTATGTTGTCATCCTTGGCTCAGTGATAGTATCCCTACCTCTGTCCTGGCCAATATTTATCTCTCAACCAACATCATTAAAACAAACAGATTATCTGGTCATTATCGCATTGCTGTTTGTGGGACCTTGCTGTGCATTAATTGGCTGCCGTGTTTCCTACATTACAACAGTGACTACACTTCAAAAAAACTTAATTGGCTGTAAAGTGCTTTGGGACGTCCTGAGGTTGTGAAAGGCTCTATATAAATGCAAGTGTTTCCTTTTTCTTTTCTCTGAATCATAAGATTGTGGGTTCAAGCACCACTCCAGAACTTAAGCATTTAATCTAGGCTGGCACTGCAGTGCAGTGCTGAAGAAGAGAGCTGTCTTGTCAGAGGTGTTGCCTTTTGGATGAGATGTTAAACGGAAGCCCATCTGTCTGATCAGGTGTATGCAAAAGATCACATGGCAATATTTTGAAGAAGAGCATGGAGTTCTCCTGGTGTCCTGGCCAACATTCATCCCTCAACTGACACCAGCAAAAACAGATTATTCCTGTCACTTATCTCGTTGCTGTTTGTGAGACCTTGCTGTGCACAAATTAGCTGCTGTATTTGCCCAGAAAATAACGCTGACTACAATCTAAATATAATTAATTGGCTGTAAAGCAGTTTAGGACATCCTGAGGATGTGAAAGGTATTATATAAATGCAAATTTTTTCTTTAATCAATTCAGGCATGAATCAAGAAGTGATTTAAAAATCTTGCTACAGGTTTACATTTACAATGTGATAGTAATACAAAAAGATTACTTTAAAATGCAATGAATATAGCATACCCTATAGCATACCCTATATAGGTCATTCCCCTCAATTTATAGGCTGTAAAACATGAAGTCATAATCTGCACAGTGGATTTACAGTACTTTGAATATTATTGGTAAAGAGGACTTCCCATTGTACTGTGTGCGTTGCGTGGAATGGGCATGGGCAATTGAAATGGCACAGTAACCTTAGTAACTATACATATATACACACACGCAATTATTAGAAGATCTCCTGAGGCATTGCACATGGGGGCCTGGAAATTGGATCGAGTGAAAAACAGGTGCTGAAGGATCCAATATGACGTGCAGTATGCAAGTGTGCAGTCCACACCGGGACAGCGTCGCATCTCACATTGGTTGGGGCACACCAGAGTCATCCAAGGTGCCTGCCTGAAATGGGCGTTAGACCCATTGTCTAAGCAAATAGTTGGCTTAACGTCCGCTTCAGATTCTTTGGGGAAATTAGATCGCGACTGACCGCAGCATGCCCCATTGCGGTCATTTTCTCAGGCTTAAAGTAGCCAAACCAGCAGTCCTTAAAGTGGCCGCTGGAGGCTGCCATCAAAAAGGTAAGTACAAACATTTTTACTTACCTGAATGTGAAGCCAGGTGAAGCAAGAGTGCTTCTTTTGGCTCTACATTGAAACTACAGGCCAATGCTGGCCGCCGCTTGCCCCTCTCCCAACCTTCTCCCCCACTCCCGAACTTACTGTAGGCCCAGTGCTGGCATCCACGCCAATTGACTTTCCTTTTCTTTGCGACTGGCGCACTACTTCTTGGGGCGCGACTAGTGCCTCCAGCATGCTAGTCATATCCTGCTGACATAAGGGGACCAGTTTTGTGTGATTCTCTAGCCCATCAGCTTCAGCGCATCAATCATTGCTGCCATTGGGTTCGCACCCAAATTCAGGTGTGAACCAATTTCTAGGCCAAGGAGTCAAGACCAAACATAGTCTTCAGGTGAACCGGGATTAGAGGGTGCTGCCTCTGGGATGAAGGTGTAATTATGATGTGACAAATTTACATAGACAGTTTCCATTATAAGTATGCACATAGGAACTTAGAATGTAAAAAAGTTAACAAGAAGTGTATGCAGATGTAAAATTTTCAATATATTACTCGTCGTTCTCCTGTGGCAGTCAAGATCAAGTGTAGCCTTCAGGTGAACCAAGGTTAGAGGGTGGGGGATAATTGGACCAATACATGCAGACATAATTCATTCCTCTTTTCAAAGCCATACCTTCAGTCCATATTTTTGTATTACTATTATAAATTCCAATGATCACATGTAAACTTGTTATGTTGTAATTACTCCCTCTTGCCAGTGGTGGTGCTACTGCAGGCCACTACTGTGGGAGAGGGTGTAATTGCAATGTAACAAGTTTACATGGGCTGTTTCAAATTATAAATGTGGACATAGCAGTTTTTAACAATGGGCAGGCTAGAAGTGCAAACATTGAGAAATTCTCGTTTACATATGTGTGCCTGTATTTGGTCGAAAATTTATGGCCGCTGACATCACTTTTGGTGGATAATCGCAAGTCGTTAGGGGCAGGGTTGTGATGTAACAGCTCCCTGCCTCATTTTCTGACCCTTCCTGAAATTAGCACAAATAAAATAGAAATTCCAGTCCTCAGTTATCTTATGTTAGCAAATTGCCCATGACGTTGATGGTGATAGAGTTGGGAGAAAGACTTCAGAAACTCACTTTACAAAGCCATCTAATGGCCAGATTCTGCATTTTACATAGTAAAATGGAATGGAAAATTTTGACATAATTTAAAACAGTAAATATTTACAGAAAAGTTTTGACCAAAAAACATGACAATATGGAGTAAGGTTTGTGAAGAGGAAATGTGTGCCCAGTGCAAGATTTTTAATAATATATAGATGATTTCAAAATAGCTAAGGTTAAAATGGATATTGTGCTCTTATTAAGTTTCAAAATAGAAGAAGGATAAAGGTCAGTCTTTGAGTAAAGTACAGATGCCTTATGTTCAGAAATAAATTAAGATAAAAGTAATTGATAACTAAGGCAATAGGTTTAAAAGTGTTAATGTACACAGCTTAACAGATGGAGATATGATTTCTGTGATATTTTGGTGATTATGAATTACCTGTTGGATGCAGATGCACTGTATCCGTGAATGCTAAGCAATTGGAAATGCGATTTATGATGGACATCATTGTCACAGAATAAGACACCATTGTTGCTTTGATGCCTACTGCAATCAAAACTGGCAGACAATATAATTTTCAAGAAAAGTGCTTGAACTTCAAAAAATACTCTTAGAATCCAGGGACTTGTGATGTTCAAGTTCGATTCGCTACACTTCTGTTTGTGAAGGGGGTGATAAAGGCTCCCCGTGTCTTTCTGAGAACTTGCAGTGAGGAGCTGTAAGAATTTCAGATGGTGTCCTTTTTAAATGGTCAACTCAGTCTGCATGTAATGTAAGTTTGATTATTGCCTATCTTTCTGCTCCTGTGCATTATTTTATCTGTAATGAATCTAGACAAGTGATTTTAGCCTGCACACAATGGTCTAGGTTTCCAGATTTACTGCCATTTGGAGTTAATTGTTAAACCTTGGCTATGCTAACCCCTACATACCAGAGAATAACGTTTCAGGTTTTGGTTCATAGAAGACTAGGTCTGTTTATGGAAAAAGTAATGCAACCATGAGCATGAGAAAGGTGTTGGGAAAAGCATGAGCTGTAACATCAGTATGTAGCCACTTGCAAAAACACTGGAATTTTTCAATATTTAGTTATACATAGAACCAGGGATATCATAGAAACATTTACACTCAAGGAGGCTTTGCTGCAATTCTGAATTCTCCAACAATTTTAATCTGTGTTCATATAACAGAAAATGAGTTGCATTTATATAGTGCATTTTATCTCTTCAGGATGTCCCAAAGTGCTTCACAGCCAATTAATTATTTCTGAAGTATTGTCACTGTTTTGTAAGCAAACTTACAAGTTTTAAGGACCACTGTTGTTCATAACTTACATTAACGATTTGGATTCGGGAATCGGAAGTACAATTTCAAAATTTGCGGATGACACCAAATTGGGGAGTGTAGTTAATACAAAGGAAGAATGCGTTAAAATGCAAGAGAACATTAGTAAACTTGCAGAATGGGCAAATGAATTTCAATATAGATAAATGTGAGGTGGTGCATTTTGGTAGGAATAATAAGGAGGCCACATCTTGCTTGGATAATGAGAATCTAAATAGTGTAGATAGAGGAGCTAAGGTATTTTGGGGTACAGATAAAAAAAATCGTTAAAAGTAGCGATGCAGGTTTATAAGGCCATAAAAAAGGCAAATCAAGCACAGGGGTTAATTTCTAGAGGGAGAGAAGTTATGTTAAACTTGTATAGAGCCTTGGTTAGACCACACTTGGAGTATTGTGCACGGTTCTGGTCTCCATATTATAGAAAGAATATAGAGGCATTGGAGAGGGTGCAAAAAAGATTCACCAGAATAATACCAGAACTGAGAGGATATCCTTATCAGGAAAGGCTGAACAGGCTGGGCTCCTTTCTCTAGAAAAGAGAAGGCTGTGGGCTGACCTGATAGAGCTTGTTCAGATAATGATAGGGTAGATGTAGAGAAAATGTTTCCACTTGTGGGGGAGTCCAAAACTAGAGGTCATAAATATAAAATAGTCACTAATAAATCCAATAGGGAATTCAGGAGAAACATCATTACTCAAAGAGTGGTAAAAATGTGGAACGTGCTACCACAAGGAATAGTTGAGGCAAATAGCATAGATGCATTTGAAGGGAAGCTAGATTAGCACATGAGGGAGAAAGGAATAGAAGGGTATGCTGATAGGGTTAGATGAAGTAGGGAGAGAGGAGGCTCGTCTGGAACATAAACCCTGGCATTGACCAGTTGAGCTGAATGGCCTGTTTCTGAGCTGTAGTTTTGATATAACTCGTTGTAACTTGGCAGCCAATTTTCATACAAGGGCTCACAAGTAGCAATAAGATGATTGACCAGTTAATCAGTCTTTTTGGTAGTGTTGATGGAGGGATGAATGTTGGCCAGAGAAGCAGAGGTTGTTCTCCTTGGACCAGAGAAGGTTGAGAGGAGATTTGATGGAGGTTTTCAAAATCATGAAGGGTCTAGACAGTGTAGATAGAGAGAAACTGTTCCCATTGGCGGAAGGGTCAAGAACCAGAGGACATAGATTTAAGGTCATTGCCAAAAGAACCAAAGGTGACATGAGGAAAAACTTTTTTACACAGCGAGTGGTTAGGATCTGGAATGCACTGCCCGAGGGGGTGGTGGAGGCAGATTCAATCATGGCCTTCAAAAGGGAACTGGTTAAGTACTTGAAAGGAAAAAATTTGCAGGGCTATGGGAATAGGGCAGGGGAGTGAGACTAGCTGGATTGCTCTTGCATAGAGCCAGCACGGACTCGATGATTCTTTGATTCTATGATTCTTTGACATCAGGAGAACTCCCTGCTCTTCAAAAAATTGCCAAGCAAACTTTTACATCCACCTGAAAAGGTAGATAGGGCATCAGTTCAGCATTTCATCTGAAAGATTCCACCTCCAACAATCAGCACTCCCCCATTGCTGCGTTGAAATGCCAACTTAAATTATGCTCACATCCTGAAGTGGGGCCTGAATTCACAACCTTCTGACTCAGAACTAAGCTGACAGGCAGCTCCTGTAAACAGACTGAGGGGTAGATTTTAATATTCCCTACCAGGCAGTAAACTCACGATAGTGGATTGGCCACCCGTTATACACCCCATTCGATTTGCCTTTCTATTGAAGTAATTCCTTTCTATAATGCACAGAGTTCACATAGGATGCTCTCTGTCTACTCAGAAAGATAGTAAATACCATTCTGTCAAGCCATTATGCTTTGGCTAAAATTAATAGTGTAATTTACTTACAAATAATATAATTACACAGAAGCAGAAATCCACAGCAATAAACTAGTGCTACAACAATTTACCTGCACAATACATAAACTATTTCAAAGCAGTAAGAGTTGAAGATCTTAACAATTATTTTTAGTAGCTTTCAACTGAATCTCTGATGAAACACAATATGAGTGATAGAGCCCCTCTCAGTAAACTTCATAGAGTATTCAAGGAATATAAATCTCCGGGCCCTCATGGGATGCACCCTGACTGTTGAAGGAAATTTGAGAGGAAATAGTGATGGCTCGGATCACAATTTTTCAATCCACCTTTGATATGCAAATTGTTCTGGAGGATTGGAGAGCAGCCAATATAACACCTCTGTTCAAAAAGTAGAAGAAGATAAATTGGGTAACAATAGACCAGTTAGTCTAACATTGGTTGTAGGCAAAGTCTTTGAATGTATAATTTGAGATTAAATGAATGAGCATTTAGAAATGCATGGAATAATCATTGCTCGCCAATGTGGATTTGTTAAAGTCGTGTTTGTTATATTTAATAATGGTTTTTGAAGAAGTGACCAATTGGATAGACAAGGGATTGCAGTAAATGTAGTGTATATGGATTTGCAGAAGATATTTAATAAAGTTTCACAAGAGGCTTGATACAAAAATTCAGGCTATGGTATGAGAGGGCTAACAGCATGGATAGAAAGTAGGTCAACATACAGGAAGCAAAAGGTATTGCTCAGATTAAAGAAGGGTTGTTGATAGTGTACTTTAGGCATCAGTGCTGAGTCAATTTTTGTTCTTGTTATATAAACAGGGAGTTGGGCATAGGGAGCATGATATCAAAATTTGCTGACAACACGAACGTAGATGGTGTGGCAAACAGGGAGGAGGACTGTAAAAGACATCAGAAAGATATTGATAGATTAGGGAAATGGACATATAGGTAGCGGATGCAATTTAATGAGAAATGTGAGGTAATACATGTTGGGAGGAAAAATAAGGAATGAGAGTACACACTTAATGGAGAGATGCTAAACTTAGGGGTTAAAATCAGGCCGCAGTTTCCAACCGGCAGCATTTTATCTTCACCGGATTTGAAGTCCACCGAGGCTCCCATTGCAAGTAAGCGGGGCCTGATTTAGATCTAAAAATCACGGCCTGATGACATCACCGGTGTTGTGATTATGATTTTAAGAGCGAGCTGGTGTCAAAACCGAGAAACCTGGCGGGATACAGGTGACTGGCCAGAAGAGGCCATGGTCTGTAAAATGTTTAATTGTTTGACAGGAATCCTTTGTGGGGGGGGGGGGGGTGGGGGTTGTCGGAACCCACCCACTTTAGAATAGTAAGGGGTCCAAAACAAGCACAGAAACATTCTCCACAATCTGCTTGATGACTTCTCACACAGCTATCATGTTAAGCCTGCCACCTGCTATCGGCTGGTAAACATTCTCCACAAGCATCTGTGCCTGCAGGCCGATTGCTACCTCCTGCACACTGAGCAAACTTCAGTAAAGCAAACTGAATCCTCTAAAGCCCTGCAGCCGCTTCCCTAACGCCTACTTTTTCACAGTCCTACTCCAAGCATAAAAAAAATAACAGCTAGGACCCAAAAATACAATTCAAAACATACGTACCGCTAACAAAAGCGGAAAGTGCTGTAAATATGCTGCCTGTCCTGCTGCACATTTCTAGCATTTTCTGCTTTCATTGTGGATTTCTAGCATTTATGATTTTGTTTTTCTGCATGTAGTAAGTTACCCAGGCAGATTAACATTACATCAGTGCACTAATCAAAACAATCAAGACAAAAATTAAAAACAGTTCTGGCTTGTTTTAGCTTTGTAGAGATTCCTTTAGTTCGTTCACTCTTCGTAATGGGGCAGAAAATCTGCGACCCTTCCGGAGATTTCAGTGGGAGTGCACCGGAAGGGCTAAAAATTAGGCTGAGACTCGGTCCTGACCTTGCATTGGGATTCCAGGATGGCCTGTTAGGGGCAGAGCCTCTACGCACCCCAACAAGACCATCGGTGTTAGAGAGGGCGGGGCCGGGAGCAGGGACTCACTTTGTCAAGGGTTCCTGCATCTTTGCCCTCAGACGGATCAGGTGTAGGGTTGACTGAGGCACTCCTGCTGAGATACTTACCATGCTGCCAAACAACTGATGGGGACTCACATGTAGGGTCCAGGCCACAACCCCGGCTTCAACTCTGGCGGTAACGTAAAATGGACAATTTTCCATTGGAAGGGAAAATCGGCGGGTGTAAAACGTGCTGCCGATTCGCTATTGCCCATTTTGCACTACCACCAAAGTGGAACTTCACGCAGAATGAGTATAAAAAAAACTAACTAGAGCCAGAATCTTGTTCCAAGCCTTAATGTAATGCAAATGTTGCAAGTTTCATTGGCTGTCTGAAAAGCTTGGGGGAGGAGCCAAGCTATTGTGGTTTGCTTATTTGTCTTTATCTTTGAAGTAGTTCAAATTAAGGAAGTCTCGTAAATGTTCTTGGAGTTACTTAAAGTCTTGTAGCTGTTTGAACCTGGGAGATAATGTTTTGAACTTCCAAGACTTTTCTGGCCTTAGTCTCAGCCAAAAATGTCCTTTCCTCCTCAAGGCACTTTCGCCCCCTTTAAATGTTTACCCACCTCTTTGGGTGCTGTAGTAGTGGTCCCATTGCAACACCACCACATAACAAACGACCCCCAACCCAGAAAAATGGGTTGGGGTTACAGCGGGGTTTACAACGCCGGGCAGAAGTCCTGCCCCACCACTACATAGATTTAAAGTAATTGGTAGAAGGATTAGAGGGGAGCTGAGGAGAAATGTTTTCACCCAGAGAGTGGTAGAGATCTGGAACTCACTGCCTGAAAGGGTGATGGAGGTAGAAACCCTCAACTCATTTAAAAAGTACTTTGATGTGCACTTGAAGTGCCGTAACCTACAGGGCTACCGACCAAGTGCTGGAAAGTGGGGTTAAGCTGGATAGCTCTTTTTCGTCCGGCACGGTCACGATGGGCCGAATGGCCTCCTTCTGTGCAGTAACTTACTATGATTCAATAATTCAATACTCCACCAAGATGAGGAGAATCTAGCTCATGCTGTCTTTGTGAGAGTAAGCAAGCTGTTTGATGCCAGTCTGCCTGGATACAGTAGCTTCTTTTTAAGAAGATAATTGAAGTAGTGGTCCCCAAGAAGAGCAATGGTATTTTGATTGTAGACTCGAAACAAACAATAAGAACAGTTTCTGTTGTGGTCCAGTACCAAAAGCGAACAAACCATCAGATGACCAAGAGACTACTGTTCACACTTTGTCTACTTAAACACATTAATTACCCGACCATTGAGAAAAATCCATTCAAATCGGTCTGCTTCAACATCAAAGACAAACATATAATTGAACATAGCCTTGGGCCCCTCAGTGCCCATTCCATAGAACTGTAAATGTTTACCACACAGTGAGAGGCCATTTGATTAATTGGGCTGAATTTTGAGGCCTCCCGTCTGGCAGAAATGGGGCGGTAGTGCCCTGAAAATGGTGTAGAGGAACTTACCTCCCAGTTCACGCCTTTGCTCTGGCCATCTCCATTTTGCTGGGTCCTTTGAATAGGCGGTCTGGGCAGCCACCTGGAGAAGATGCACAACTGATTTATATATTAAAATTGGGGTCCTATCACGTCAATAGGACCCCAATACTATTTTAGGACTGAACAGTACCAACTGGTGACTGGGCCGATGAGAAGCCAACAGGTAAGTTTCACTTTATTTTTGGGGGCTAGGAGGAGCAGGAGTGCTCCCCCATGCTCCACAAAACCAGCCTGGGCTGCCACCGCTCTGCCATCCCCCACCCCGAGATCAGAGCCTCCACACGGATTTTCTTTCTTCCAGCCTGGAGGTCTGCTGACGGGCTGCCCCAGGGTGCTCAATTTCTGTCTGCAGCCCGCTGACCTGATCCTAATTAGGCCCAGCCCTCAAAAATGCACTGGACCTCCTGCTGGGACTATCGGGCGGCCTACTGGCACATTCCACCAGCCAGCTGCCCATAGTCCACCTGGGGGTGAAAATCTACCCTATTTTGTTCCTGCCAGCTCTTTCTTAAAGCAGCACAAACTAATTCCACTACCCCACTCTCCCTCCATAGGCTTATATCTTCCTTTGCTTCAAAAATTTATTCACTATTCTCTTAAAAGATGCAATGGTCTCTGCCTCAGCCATTCCTTCTGTCAAAGCATTCCATGTTCCAACAATCCTCTACATAAAGAAATTTCTCCTAAGCTCTCCTTTAGTGACAATTTAAAGTTAATGACCTCTTGTCGCAGACCCGATCGAGAGTCCTTCCCTATTCCTATTAATACCCTTCAAGTTTATAAAACTCCAATAAATCACCTATTAGCCTTCTCTACAGTCAAAATTGTCCCACCTGGCAGATGAACCTGACTATCAGTCAAACATTTTCAGGTGGGAGATATTAGCCAAGTTGCGTAAGCAATGATATTATATTTCATTTTCTGGTATTTGGCATCAAAGTACTTTGGGTAATATCTCCCACCTGGAACCTCTTTTGTGATACGTAACTATACTGAAAGCTGCACTTGCATTATTAATCAGTCCATTAGATAAAGGAAAAAATTAGTCTGAAAGGCATAAAGAAACAAAAACAGCTAAAAGGCTTGGGGCCCAAAATTGCGGGAGGCACCTCAAAAAATGCTGCATCTGCTCATGCTATTGCCTCTTTTCCATGAGGAAAGTGATGAAACTGATTCCCCTGGTGAACAAGGTTTTGGTCATTTGTTTTATGCATCCATGGACTGAAGACTGACTAATGTGGCAAATGGGGTCTCACCAATGGGGCCCTGATGGGCACGTCTTGCCTAGACATAAATCCAGTGGCAAATATGAATAGAAAAGCATTCATTCCATTGATGTGCAGGTGGAATCAGACCACAGAAACATAATAATGTAGGTAAGCACACACTATCCTGGTAGCAGCCTTCATTTTGTAATTTAGAAGAATCTAGTCATGTAAAAATTTAATGCTGTAGTCACCTCATAGCCATGGGCAGGGCTGTCCTTCTGATAGATCTTATTCGGAGGTTAGGCTCGAAATTAAGGCATAGCTGTGGGCAAACTCCCTTGTAAAGCGTAAATGGTGAAGGCAGGTCTCTTCATACATCCCCAAGTAGGTATGCATATCTCTGAAGAAGCAACTCCTGGAGAAAGCCAAGAGAGCATCTGATGCCTGTGGATGCAATTGCAACTGGCGGGGTATAAACTTCTTGATCTCCTCTAAATTCATGTGACACAGTTGTCATATTGCACTCTGGACACTGCAGTTCCATTGGAAATAGTTGCCAACTACAACGCCCATAATTTTATTTTATTTGTTCTCAGCGCTGGCAAGGCTGCATTTATTGCCCATCCCTAGTTACCAGAGAAGGTCGTGCTGGGCCTTGTCCTTGAGTCGCTGCAGTCCTTGCCATACTGGTGCTTCCATGATGGTGTTAGGTAGGGAATTCCAGGATATGGACCCAGCAATGATGAGGAAACGGCGATTTACATCCAAGTTGGAATGGCGTTTGACTTGGAGGGGAACTTGGAGGTGATGGTGTTTCCATGACTTTGCTATTCTTCTCTGGGGTGGAGGTGCATCTCTCTCTCCCACACAGAATTTATCAACAGAAACTTTAAAACCCTGACCCAGCTGAAGGATCCTTTTCTTCCTTGTTGACATGTGACATGGGTTACCATGGTATATTCTGGATATTGTAATTCCATGGGAGTAGGGTGAAAACTTCAGCTCCCATGATGTATCTCTCACTCACGCTTTCTTTCTCTCTGTTTCTCTCTCTGTCTCTCTCACACACACACACACACAAACACACATTCAAACCTCAGATGAAATTTCCATTGATGGGAATGAAGCAGAACCCAAGCTCGGAAGCACAGACAGAATGGAGGCAGACTTCTGCAGGAGCAAATTCTTGCACGACTTCTACCATAAATTGATTCATTTAATGGGTATGTTTAGAGACTTTAGTGCAAATTGTTCTAAATTTTTATTTTTATTTGACAATTCATACATTCAACAGGGTCAGAAATCCAAGATGGCAGTTGAAACCAATTTGAAAAAGAACTAAATTAAGGAGTGTGATTTGTGCAAATTCTTGTGTTTGCATTGGTTGATTTTCTGATCTATATTTCAGCAAATCAGCAATGTTAAGTTCCTTATTTTAACTCATTATAAAGTTTGAGATTTGATTTTTTTTTCCAGTTTTGGACAGATTTAATGATCCACCCTAAATATTTAATATATGCTGTGCTAGACACCAGACTTTTAATTATATAAATAGATTGTTAGGCTTTACTTAAGTTGGCGAAAAAAATGTGCACTTTGTAAGCATCTCTTTTCTGTCCAAAGTTAAGCCACAAAACTGCAGTCAAACCACTGTGACATCATCCTGCCCAGAATGCAGTGCAGGGAGGAGCTGGAATCGAACTGTCCAGGTGCCCTGTTGCAAGCTGGATTCTTCTCAAAATACAGCAATATAAAGGGTTTAGAAAACTTGGAAGGAATTGCATTTATGAGTAATATAAAATGTGCTGTTTTTGTAATAAAGTTGAACTCGTCTTCAACACATGTACGTATGTTTAAACACTTACCTTAGGGAGTCCATTCAGCAACTGTGGACTTTTTTTTTCCATTTAAAGTACTCCTGGGTGTTAGCTGTCATTCTCACAGAGGCACTTTTAGCCACCCTGGTGATTTTGTTGTGTTGACTAACTACAGATGGTCTGTGGAGGGAATTATACAGAGGAATTCAATGAACTGTTCAGAAGATTGCATAATGGATCTCCACGGAATAAACAAAGCTTCTAAAGCCTACATGAATTCCAAAGTTTTCATTCACAAAAGAGAAATTCAGATTTGTAGGCATACCAATGTGACATTGGAGCCATTGAGAGTTGGCTTCACTGAGGTGTTTAAAATGATAAAGGGATTCAATAGGGCAGATAGACAGAAGCTATTTATTCTGGTGGAAGAAACCAGAACAAGGGAGCACAATCTTAAAATTAGAACTAGGCCGTTCAGGAGTGAAATCAGGAAGCACTTTTTCACATAAAGGGTACTGGAAATCTGGAGCGCTCTCCTCAAAAGGCTGTGCTTGCTGGCTCAATTGAAATTTTCAAGACTGAGATCAACAGATTTTTTTATTAGGAAAGGATATCAACAACAACAACAACTTGTATTTATATGGTGCCTTTAACATAGTAAAACATCCCAAGGCACAGGAGGGTTATCAAACAAAATTTGCCACCGAACCACAAGGAGATATTAGGATAGGTGACCAAAAGCTTGATCAAAGAGGTAGATTTTAAGGAGCGTCTTAAAGGAGGAGAGAGAGGTAGAGATCAAGGGATAAGGAACAAAAGCAGATAAACGGAGTTGAGGTACAAGTCAGCCATGATCTAGTAGAATGGCGGAACAGGCTCGATGGTCTGAATGGCCTACTCCTATTCCTGTCACTCGTCATGTGCCTTGGGAAGTTGGAGTATACTCGGTGGTATAAAAAAAGGGGACATTAGGAGGCAACACAAATAACCACTGTTTTTAGATCAGCAAGATTACAGTTTCTTTCCTGGTGTGCGGCTGAGCTGGCTGATCTCTGCCAGGATGGCAGTGGGGTGTTGCAATCAGTGCTCCTGAGCAGAGAGTAACCAAAGCAGCAGGGTTCAAACTCTTAGAGAATCACCTGAGCTGGTTCCTATTGCCTGATGCTGCAGACAAACCTCCTGAATGCATGAGGCAGTCTAGTTGGAAGGTTTGCCTGCAGATTTGGGAGCCAGGTATTGGCTCAACCACCATAAGATAGATTAGGAGACTTGTTAGGTATGTGTTTGCAATGCAGTGACCCCTGCTGGAAAGTATAGACATAGGGTGAGGGCAGGTTTGGACTCAGCTGTGATGCTCCCTACCCACCCCTGACCATTGAATAACCTGCTGACATTCACTGTCTCAGCTCACACAAATAATAGCAACTTTGCCAAGGTACCAAAAGGTCACTGATATGAAAGTAAAGATTCCTCACCATAGACTATTCAGAGTTATGGCCAATAATATTGGGAGAGAATTCCACACAGTGTAAAGCTTCACCATAAAAATTCTGTATCATCTTTTTAATTCATGTGCGGAAAAACCTCTCAACGGACGCGGCCACCTCCATTTGAGCCCACCTCTTACACTGAACAATAGGGAAGCTTTGTCACCTCTCTATAGTTCAGTACACTTTGTGTGACTGGAAGATGAGACTGCGACCATTCTCCACAATAATTAGAGATTTCCCTTTATCTGACCTGGCCCGTGGGGCAGGCCTTGCCTTGTTTCACACTTGTAAAACTTGAAGTCTACTAAATTCTTTTGTTACTCTACCCTCACCAATCAGATTTAGTTATAGATGATATCGCTTCAGAAGATGCAAGACATGGGACCACTTTCAGTGCCTTACTTTGTCTCTTCACCTGTTTGCACATAATCAAATCATCGTCATAGAATCACACTACTGTAATTGTGTCTTGCAAAGTACCTCACCAGAATTAATGAATAACAACATAATTATTGGTATCATTGGACCACTGTATCACTAGTCACAATCATGCTTGTAAATCCAGTTAACTTACATTAAAAATTAATGTCAACAAACTAAAGTTTTCAGTGAGTGAAGCACACCATTGCATTTGCAGCATCATGAACTTGCCTACTGACAAGCATTGCGGACTTCAAGCTGAATTTCCTATCAATAACAGCAAGCTCTCTAATTTGGCGACAATGCCTTTTTATTCAGTTAATTATTTTTCAGGCACAACTCGCAATTAAAAACATAAGATTCTTTGAAAATACATACACGTCATAGAAATGGCTGCAATCCAAGTGTTGCATGCAGTAAGAATCCTATGATATTATGTCAAAAACATCCATAAAAACAAGCCCAAAAAGAGGAAATAATTGCAGTTGACCAAATGTTATGGCCAGTGATTATTTTTTCTGATAACATTCCTAATTAATTGCATCCCAACAGAGATGACGAAAGTTAAACAAAAGCAATTGCCAAGTTGTTATAAAGGTGTCTAGGACATTATGCATTCTCTTATTTTATGCAAACTGTGTGAGGAACACGACACCCATATCTAAATCTCAATTATTGTTTTGAAGGGAAACTGAGATACTGTTGCCTGTTCTTGGGTTTGCTGTCAATTGTGTGTTCAGATCACCATATTTGGAAACTGTTGAGGAAGTTACCAAGAATGCTGCAATGCCATCTGCTGGAGGAGTCAGAACTACTTGTGTAATACATGCAAAAGCTAATGAGTAACCCATTTTCTTTGCCTCGTTAACTTAAAAATGTCCCTTGTCGAAAAGATTATTGATGCTCTGGTATCTTCAGTTCTTTTCCTACTCAGTTCAACAAAATATTTCTATTTTTTCTTGGTACAAGAAACGTTATATGCTCAGTCTCCAAAAATGCCAATTAAATGAGATTTTTGTTAGCCATCTCTCAAGCAGCTTAGAAATTGAAACACGAGTTTATAGGCGATTATCTACTGTATAGATTACTATACCGTACATGTGTATGATCTTCTATGCAATGTATATGCTAGTTTCCTAGTTTGCAGTTTCAGCTTTGAATTAATACAGCCTAATATGATTTGGGACTGAAGTTGTCAAGATAACATTTAGTCAAACAATGTGTAAACACCTTAAGGAAGTAATCTCCCATCACTATGGTTTCACACCAGCTGCAGTATAACGGCAACCAGTGTAAAGTGAACTTTAAAATGTTCCCAGGCTGTGTCACTATAGTCTTACCTGTGGTAACATAAAAAGGACAGCGAAGAAGGCGGCAAGTCAGAAGGAAGAAACTGTATAACGATTCCACCAGACATATGCAACAAATTTGTTTCCATCATGAAGCAGTAATGACACTGTGCATCTCTGCGTGCTTTCTACAGTATTCAGCTATTCGGTAACATTAGTTAAAAATAAATGTTTCGGTGGTCCAAAATGTTTTTGTGGACATGGTCACTGTTACATTTCTCAGGCCATGACCTCTTTATTCTGGCTGTATACTCAACAATAATTTCTTAATGTTTTTGTTCCCTCTCAGCATGGTATCAATAACGACTAAATTTTTGCTCTTTTCATGCTTGCAGTTCATTTTCCTTCACTGAACAAAAATTAAAACAGTCTCAACAAATAAGATATTTTTGTTGTTTTTACTGTAGTTCTGTTCCTCCTAATTTGGCATGGTGAATAGCATTCTGTGAGTGATGAGTCGATATGGAGAACTTAGTGGGAGGGGTTTCCATTTAAGGTGCCTAAGTAACTGTTCCACACTAATGCATCAAACACACAAATGTAACAGTATAACACAGCTTTATTTCTCTGCCATTACTACTTGTAACTGCCTGGTGCAAGTCCAATGTTCCCGTTCCAGCCTACCCCCACTTGTTTTCTGACCAACCAATTAGTTGTAGCACACTAGTCATGTTTAATCAACTACAAATTGCCGCATCTTTAATTTCCACCAGAAGGCCGATTAGACCCTTCCAAGAGAAATATATGCCAATGGCTCCCTGGCATGTTACATACACCTTCCTGCAATTTAAATTTCAAACAACATCGTGACATTCCTGAAGCGTAGAAAAATATAATTATAATTTCCATTTGTGAAGCATATGTACCGTAAAAATGTCATACAATTTCTTCTATTAGGACAGCATTGGCCAAGAGTTCAGCTTTTAGATATACAATCACATTACACACAAATGCTGCATTCAGCAGTTCTCTGGGTTTGTTATTTTTGTACTGACTCCTAAATAATATCTTTATGAGTATCACTGATTTTTGCACATTGTGCTACATTTTAAAGTGCATAGAACATTGTTGGCATGAGCTTGAGCAGCAAAGTTCCATCCAAGTCCAAACCAGTCCAAACCAGATGTGTGTCATCGTGGAATGACGTCTTTAAAGAATTGATTTTAAATCAGCTGGAATTCATATCATGTACTTATGATTTTAGCAGAAGTGTTCTGGACACATATATAGGTACATATAGCATGCAGTAGTTTTCTTTATAAATAAAGATGGCAGAGGGAAATGAAAGCAACATGTTGGGATGGTTGCCATTGCCTGGCAAACTCAATACATTGTAAAGATATTAGTAATGCAGTCATAGCTGGGCATCTAACAGAGGTTACAAGTGGTGTGCAAAATGCGACATGCTGCCAAGATGGTGTCTGCCACAATCCATGCTTCATCTATAAGAAGCAGTGAGTAAAATAAATGTGTTGTAATAAATCACAGTAAGCTTCCGAATGAGTATTATGCATAGATGTATATGTTTTAGACAGTAGTTACCGAAGAGGTGTGGTTCGCTGCAATCCTAGGATTGACGATGTCATTCAACTTACTTTCTTCAATGAAAGAGAAAGCACCCAGTCACTAGGGTGTTTTCCTGGGGTTGAATGGCACATTGGAGCCCAGGCCATTCCCAAATTGAGACCCGCATTAAAATAAGTGTAGCTACTCCGGGACGCAGACAGCTCCTCCCCATCAGCCACATCGTTAGAGCAGTTCCAGAGGAACCTGAAGCCCAATTGGCAGATTTCTGACAGGCAGCAGATCAAAGGTTTATATTAAGCACACAGCAAATAAATTCTGGCTATATTTTGATGCCTGGACATTGGGGGAGTACTTTAACAGAAGGCACTCCATAGGTTTCCTGTTCCCTTTTAAGGCTAAAGGGAAATTCTATCATTAAATGCAATTTTATTATTGTTATTTTCATTACCTGTTAGATTAATAACAAGAGCAATTCTAAGTGTCACAGTACTAAAGTATCAATTATACTCTGTCAGCAAGTGAATTTCACTGTTTGATTTAATTGTACCATGCATCAACTGTCCCATGTTTTACTACAGCACCATTACAAAATGTGACAGACTGCCAGAAACAAAAATATGAAAGAGAATAGCACATAGGCAGTAATACCTTAAAAAATGTAAATATATGACAATGGGAGCAAAGCAGTTCCCCTACACCCTGAGGTACCATTATGGGTATTGTTGAAATGAGGCCCAGACGTCAGAAAGATGGGTACAATATTTTCGGAGTTGCTAATCTCACACTGCTGCCGATGGGGAAATTCACATGTGGTGTTCCTTAGTTGCAGTCCACCAGCATTAATCTTCTACCCCCAATATTTTACAAACTGCAAATCATAGACATTTACAACAATAATTTGCATTTCTGTAGCAACTTTAACGTTACAAAATGTCCCAAGGCATTTTACAGAGGTATAAGCAGACAAAAATGGACGCTGAGTCAAAGAAAGAGATATTGAGGGGTGACCAAATGTCTGGTCAAAGAGATAGGGTTTAAGGAGGTGGAGAGGCATAGAGCTTTAGCAAGGGAATTCCAGAGTTTAGGACCTAGCTGGCTCAAGGTATGGCTACCAGCAGTGCAGCAAAGGGAGAGAAGGATGCACATGAAGCCAGAGTTGGAGGAACACAGAGTTCTGGAGGATGTATACAGAGATAGGGAGGGGCGAAGCCATGAAGAAATTTAAACAGGAGTATGAGAGTTTTCAACTGGAGGCTTTGGGGGCTTGGGAGCCCATGTCGGTCAGCAAGGATGGGTGATGGGTGAGCGGGACATCGTGCAGGATAAGATACAGGCAGGATAAGCTGAAATTTATGGAGGGTAGAGGATTGAAAGCCAGCCAGGGACAGTATAGAATAATAGAGGCTGGAAATGACAAAAGAATGGATAAGAGGTTTTTTTTATTCATTCATGGGATATGGGCATCACTGGCAAGGCCAGCATTTATTGCCCATCCCTTAATTGCCCATGAGAAAGTGGTGGTGAGCCACCTTCTTGGCAACTGAGTGGCTTGCTAGGCCATTTCAGAGGGCGATTAAGAATCAACCACATTGCTGTGGGTCTGGAGTCACATATAGGCCAGACTGGGTAAGGATGGCAGGTTTCCTTCCCTAAAGGGCATTAGTGAACCAGAGGGGTTTTTACGACAATCCGGTAGTTTCATGGCCACTATTACTGATACTAGTTTTTTTTAAATTCCCGATTTTATTTAATTAATTGAATTTAAATTCCCAAGCTACCATGGTGGGATTTGAACTCATGACTCCAGATTATCAGTCCAGGCCTCTGGATTATTAGTCCAGCAATATACCCAGTATGCTACTGTTACAGTAGCAGATGAGCTAAGGCAGGGTCGGAGGTGGACGATGTTATGGAGGTGTAATTAGGTGGTCTGTCTGATGGAGAGGCTGTGGAGTGAGAAGCTCATTTGCTGGCCAAATAAGACAGGCAGTCTGGTTCAGCCTTAGACAATGGCTGAGGGAGGGAATGGATTTGGTGGCAAGGGTGCAGAGTTTGTGGTGTGGGCTGAACACAATGGCTTCGGACATCCCAATGTTTAACTGGAAGACACTGCAGCTAAGACCAAATGTTGGACAAGCAGTGAGACAACACAGAGACAGTGGAGGAGAGTTGGAACGTAATGTCGTCAACTTACTTGTGGAATTGACCCCATGTCTGTGGATGATGTCTCCAAAGGGCAGCATGAAGAGGAGGGAGCCAAGGGCAGATCTTTAAGGGGGCCTAGAGGTAATAATATGGGGACAGAAAGTGAAGGTGTTGTTGAGATGCTCTAGCTAGACACGGAGCTGAACATTGAAAGTGTGGCATCTGAAGAGGTCAATCATTTCAAAGGCTACAGAAGGGTGAAGGAGGATGAGGAGGGATAATGTATCACGATCACAGTCATAGAGTATGTCATTTGTGATTTTGGTTAGAGCAATTTCAGTGCTGTAGCAGGCTTGAAATCCTGATAGGCGAGGTTCAAAGATGGAGTTGCGGGAAAAATGGCACAGATTTGGGAGGTAACAACACGTTCAAGGACTTTGGAGAGGAAAAGTAGTTTGGAGATAGGGGGATATTTTGCAAGAATGGAAGGGTTGTGGATGTTTCTTTTTTGAAGAGAAGGGCGATGGTAACAGTTTTCAAAGGGGGGACCGTACCTAAGACAACAGACCATTCACAATATCAGTTAGTATGGGAGCCAGGAAGAGAAGTTGGATGTTCAGCAATTTAGTGGAAATGGGGTTAAGGGAGAAGGAGATGAGTCTCATGGACAAGGTGAGCTCAGAGCGGGAATGTGCAGAAATAGGAGAGAAACTAGAGAAGGATGTGGGTTTAGGGCTAAGATGGGGATTTGGCTTGGTGGACAAGAAGAAAGGCGGGAAGCAGAAGAGGCAGCTGAATGGCTGGTCTCAGTCTTAGCGACAAGAAGTCCATGAGCTCCTCGCACTTGTTGCTGGAGGTGAGGGTGGAGGGGACAGGGGAGAGGGGTTGGAGGGGACAGTTGGTAATGAAAAACATATGAACATATGAAAAAGATGGACAAAAAAAAAATCAGCTGGTCCATCAGGCTTGTCCCATTTGGTCAGTGAAGATTCATTTTTGTAAATGAGGATTCTACGCTTCTTGCAGGACCCTTGTAGATTGTCGATTGCTCCAGTGCTTCACTCGCCACGTGCTGAGCTTACACAACACAACATGGCTCTAACCAGCAGAAAGGCCCCCTCACCAGTGCTATTCAAAGGGATCATACAGTACTTTCAGGTTAGTTGACGGCTTATCATTTCAGGCTGCTGCTTGACTTCTGGGCGTTTTTTGGTGTATTGTATCACTCTGGAAAGTTCACTTTGTCTACTCAGAGAGAGGTTTTGCTGGTCGTGCACTGTTGTTCTTTGCCTCAGAAATAGTCTGGAAATAGTTTGGAAGAGCTATTCAATTAGTCCCACTCCCCTGCTCTTTCCCCACAGCCTTGCAATTTTTTCCCCTTCAAGTATTTATCCAATTCCCTTTTGAAAGTTATTGTTGAATCTGCTTCCACCACCCTTTTAGGCAGTGCATTCCAGATCATAACAACACGGTGTGTAAATATTATTTTCCTCATGTCGCCTCTGGTCCTTTTCTCAATTACATCTCCTTCCCTATTGACGGAGCGAAGCAGGACCCTTGTAGATTGTCGATTGCTCCAGTGCTTCACTCGCCACGTGCTGAGCTTACACAACACAACATGGCTCTAACCAGCAGAAAGGCCCCCTCACCAGGCCCCCTCACCAGCTAAGACCAAATGTTGGACAAGCAGTGAGACAACACAGAGACAGTGGAGGAGAGTTGGAACGTAATGTCGTCAACTTACTTGTGGAATTGACCCCATGTCTGTGGATGATGTCTCCAAAGGGCAGCATGAAGAGGAGGGAGCCAAGGGCAGATCTTTAAGGGGGCCTAGAGGTAATAATATGGGGACAGAAAGTGAAGGTGTTGTTGAGATGCTCTAGCTAGACACGGAGCTGAACATTGAAAGTGTGGCATCTGAAGAGGTCAATCATTTCAAAGGCTACAGAAGGGTGAAGGAGGATGAGGAGGGATAATGTATCACGATCACAGTCATAGAGTATGTCATTTGTGATTTTGGTTAGAGCAATTTCAGTGCTGTAGCAGGCTTGAAATCCTGAGCACCCGTTTGCATGCATGGCAGGCTTCCCCAGGATGCCATTGACTGCACACATACTGCCTTACATGCTCCCTATCACCAGCCTGGCATCTTTATCAATCGGAACGGATTCTACTCCCTCAACGTACAGTTGGTTTGTGACAACAGGCAGTACATCATGCAAGTCTGTGCCCACTATCCCGGTAGCAGTCATGTCTCTTTCATCCTGTGCCAGTTCTCTACGCTGCCTTTATTCCAACCAGGCCTCCAAGTTATCGGCTGGCCATTGGGCAATAATGGCTATCCCCTCCGGACATGGATCATGACTCCTGTCAGGAACCCACGCTCAGCTGCAGAGCATACTTATAATGAAAGCCATGCTGTCATCAGAAACATCATCGAGCAAACAGTCGACAATCTCAAGCAACGCTTCCACTGCCTGGACCATTCCAAAGGTGCTTTGCAGTACACCCCTGGGGAGGTATCCAGATTTATCATCATCTGCTGCATGCTCCACAACTTCATCATCGTGAGAGACTAGCCTTTACCACCGCCTGGGCAGCAACAAGTGCAGGAGGAGGAGCAGGAAGAGGAGGAGTAGGAGTAGGAGGAGGAGAGGGAGTGACCGGCAGAGCCCCTATCTACCCAAGTTCTCAGAGACCAGCTCATTGAGGAGTGCCTCACCTAAATCATCCCTCCCATTCACCAACAGTCCCACAATCCTTACCACTTTCCCTGCAATGACAATTTGTTTGCTTTCCTTTACTTCAGACTTATGGGTCTCGCCCTCACTTCACTACAAAGGCAAACACCAACACCAAATCCAGAACCAAATCCAAATTTATCAAACAAATATTGTCAAATCATGTCTGTATTGACAAAAAAAAACAAGCCTTGTGCAAACAATTAGTGCCTGTCTTGTCTGCTCGTTTTCATTTCTTGTGCTCCTATGAACTGTTTCCTCAGTGGCTACAGCTTGGGAAGTGGAAGGCTGTTGAACGTCCATCGAGGATACGTCAGATGGCCTTGGAAGACAACCTCGAGCAGCTCTGAGCATAGAGGGTGCCAGCAGGTGCCTCTCCCATGGAGCCACAGCCATTCTCCTCGATTGGCACCTCAGCAATCCGAGGGCTTTGCTGGAGAACAGAGTGCAGGAGTGATGTGACGGCCTGGAAGCCCCTTTCAACAATGGCATCCAAAGCCACAATGGCAGCCGTTTGAGGTTCCACGGCACCAGTATGTGCTGTCATTTAAGCTGTCAGAGCTGCAATAATAACAGGCTCCATCGTGGTGGATTCTACTGTGGTGTTGACGGATCTGATCACTTAGTCCATGTTGGACAGAATGATCTCCATGCTCCGTGCAAAGCCTTGAGACAAGATTGAGCTGGACTCCTCCACGCTTTGCGACATTGTGCGCAAGCTCTCTGGCAGGCTGCCCAGTGCACCTAGCATTTCCCGGTGTGTAATCCATCAGCCTTCTTCGGTAGCCTGGGACCTTGAATTCAGCATCTCAGTCCTCTGCAGCAGAACTAGTATACTCTCTGGCAATCTGGCACCAGTGGTGTCCTATCCCCCTGCCTTAGCTCCTGCACACTTGTGCCTGTGAGTCACCATGTGCAGATACCTCCTCTAAAGTCCATGTGGTGCCAGTATCTGAGCTGGTGCCTTCGAGTGTCAGATTAAGTGATGGTGCATCTTCAGGAAGGCTGGGCTGCTCTTCCTTTGCTGCCTGAGGGGCATTAACGTTCTCAGGAGCTAAAATGAAAGAGAGGGACATGGGTTAGCTTGTGGGGTGAGGTAAAACAGAGTTTTGAAAGCATCTGCAGATTGCCGTGCAGTGTGTGGGGTGAGGAAGAAGTCAGAAGAGACAAAGGGGATTAGGTATGAAGAAACCCTGCACGACGTCTCCTCGAACATCCTCCACTCTGCCCCTTCCCATGATAACCAGTATGCTCCCTTCAAGGGGGGAGAGGGTGTTCAGGTGGGCTCTTCCTTCGGTGGCAGCCTGTTGCCTTGTATTGTGTTTGATCTTCTCCTGCAAGAAAGAGGGGAGTGTGTTAATGAGAGTCTTGTGAGGTGTTTGGAGAGTGCGGCTGACATGGTGGAGTAGCTGATCGTCGGTGTATGTGATGTGAGTTGTGGATAAGTGACTGTTGGAATAGTGGTGAGTGTATGAGCATGAGAAGAAGGTGGTGTAGTGAATTGTGCTGCAGTGAGTGTTGGAAGGTGAAGGATAGTGGAGGAGGGTAGTGTTGTGAGTGCTGTCCGTGTTATAATTAATGAAGCTGTAAATGGTGCGGCTGTGAGCATAAAGTATGAGAGCAGTCTTCTTACCTTAACAACTCTAGATCATCGAATTTTTTATGGTATTGCAGCCACGTCCTTGGTGCAATGCTCCCGGCATTGACGTACTCAGCAATTTGTTCCCACTGTCTATGAAGAAGATGCCTGGAGGGATGCCTGCCCCCTGAGGAGAAGAGGATGTCCCTCTTGCTTTCTATTGCCTGCACCAAGGCCTCCAGTATAGTGTCAGAGAACTCTGGTGCCTGCTTGCTCCCTTCTTCAGCCATTTGTTCCACAACTTCTTTCTGGATGTCTGCAGACAGAATGCACCTCCCCTTTAAGAGGCGCTGGCTGCCTTTAAGTAGCATCATGGATGCCTGATATCTGCAGCCCCCCTCCTCCTGCCTCAATAGGCGTGCAGCCAATGAGTAATGTGGGTAGCGCTGGCTGCACATCTGTATCTTTAAAATCAGCAGGCTGCACGAATATTGCGTGCTGCCTGCATGCACATTAACTGGCACATGCAGTGTGCGCCCTGCTCGCCCATTTCCAGATTTTTAAGCCATTGCACTTATAGAGTTTTCTCACTTATGAGTGCTTTGAAAATATCGTAAGTATCTTAGAAAAGGTTGATAATAAAGGACATAAATTTCTATAGGACCTTATCTCATTTCTCAGAAACATACTGAAGCACTTCGCTCCACATGCAATGAATTACGGCGACTTTTGTTTCATAGGCAAATATGGCAACCATTTTGCCCACAGCAAGATTCTACAAACAACAATGAGATGAATGATCTGTTAATCTGTTTTCAGTAGTGTTGGTGAAGGAGGAATATTGGCCATGACAGCAAAAAAATGCTTTGCATTTCTTCAAATCGGCAATGGAAGTTTTAAGATCCACCTGAGCTACTGAAACAGGCAGACAGTTTAATGTTTAAAGGAGAAAAGCACCTCTGACAATAAAGTATTCCTTCTTTACTGCACTCTAAGACTAAATTATGGGGATAATTTTCACCTTCACTACTTGGGCAGTAATCTGGTGGAGTGAGGCGCCAGTATGTTGTAAAACCCACCCGATTTTTATCCCATTGATTTCAATGAGATGAAAATCGGCCAATTTCTACAAAGAGCAGATGCCATATATTACCACCTGGGCGGTTAAGGTGAAAATTTACCCCTATGTGCTTAAGTCCAGGGGTCGGGCTTGAACCTACACTTTTCTGACAGAGAGGTAAGATTCTACAGACAGTGCCAAGCTTGTGTTTATATAACTTGAACCTATGCTCTTTGAATATTCCTGTAAAATACTTAAAAGACATTAGTTATCACGTAGGAGGCAAAGACATGGGATAAAAGGGACGTGCTCAGATTGATGAGCAGTGACAAGTGATGTCTCATTTCTAATATAAATTCCCTAGATTTAAGAGTAGAGAGGAGTATATCCAAATTTGCAGATAACAATGCACTGGAGGGTATAGGGAATCGTGAGGAAAAAGCAGAAAATTACAAAATTCCACGGATAGATTAAGCAACTGGGCGGAATGATGAACTAAAACATCCCTGGTCTATTTTAAGGCTGGAGAGTAAGAGGGACAGTATGAAGCACCATTATGTTACATCTATTGCTTAATAATCGTTCAGTATAATAGATTTATTCTAGATGTAATCTTCTCAAGATTGTTTTACCAATTTCATATTATAGAACCATCCCCAGATTGACACGACAAAGTGAACTTTAGCAGATTTTACCGTTACCCAGCATGGGGAAATTTCAGTATATTACCAAATGCCAAACTCCAGCATGACAGGGTGAAGCAAACAATCTCTGTCTAAAACATAATGTAAATTGGGTGTTTTCATAAGTCAAAACTTGTTAAAAACTGAACTTAATAGAATGTAGGTTTGTGCCTGTCATTCACTACGAACATATTTGCAACTTAGCCTGGTTATTAGGCTAATAACCAGGCTAAGTTAGGCTAATAACCTGGCTAAGTTAGGCTAATAACCAGGCTAAGTACCAATAGGCACTTCTCTACAGGTAGCAAGAGAAAACATGGTGATTCACCTTGAGTTGTTTTTTCGTATCTCCTAGCATCTTGCTTGCAGAGTGCCAACCTTGCCTTTGAGTTAGAAGGTTGTGGGATCAAACCCTACTGTATGACTTATGCACATGATCCAGGCAGACACTTCAGTGCAGTACTGAAGGAGTGCTGCAGTGTTACAAGCGAAAATAGCAACCACATGTGCTAGCTTCCAATCTAAGGGAACTACCCCTGACTCCATTGAACAAGTAAAGATCGCTATAATAGAGCATCTGTCTCATCTCTTTAATCACCCTTGGATGGACATTATCAGGACCTGAAGCCCTTTCAATTTTGAGCTTTCCTGACCAATCCAAGATGACATTACTATCTATTTAAATAATAATGCCATTTAATACTAAGCACCCCCCCTTCTGGAACATAAGCATCGTCTACAGGAGTATAGACTGATGCAAAATAGTCATTTAGCAACTCTGCCATAACCTGAGAATCAGTTTGAATCTGCCCTACAGTATCCGTTAGCGGCCCCATAAGGTCCTTTATAGTCTTCTGACTACGGACATATCTAAAAAAGCTTTTGTTATTACTGCCACAATTACACACCATCTTCTTTTCCAGAGTTCTGTTGGTTAATCTTATGGTTGTTTTTGTCTTCTTTAATTGCATGTGATACTTTTCCTTGTTCTACTGTGAGTTAATTGCCTTAAAAATGTTTCGTTTGAATTTGCCTCTGTATATTCCTCGTCAACCATAATAGCTTTGTTTTACCATGTGCCCTTCTTTTAACCATTGGGACAAAAATGGCTTCATTCTGTTTGAGAATGGTTTTAAATAGAACCCATTTGTCCCCAGTACTTGATTGGGCAACCCTGCTAGATTGGCAATCAACTTTTGCCAGTTCTTCAGCCATTTTTGTAGAATTAGCCCCATTTTAGATATGATGTTAAACGGATGCTCCATCTGCCCTCTGAGGCTGATGTAAAAGATCCCATGCCCACAATTCAAAGAATCACAGTGGATTTCTTCTGATGTCCTGGCCAATATTTATCGCTCATCAACACCACTAAAAGAAAAACAAATTGGTTGGGAAATTCCTCAGAGCTGCTCCTGCTTCACCAGCATTACTTCACCAGAAATATGAAGCGGGAGCAGCCAGGGTTTCCGTTGCACTTCTGGCAAAGTAACGCTCGAGAAATTTCCTGGTCGTTATTTGGTCATTTGTTTAGTACTGTTTGTGGGATGTTGGCAAATTGGCAGATTTCCCTACGTTATAACAGCGACTATACTTTTTTTAAAAATCACTTAATTGGCCATGACGTGCTTTAGGACCTGAAGAATGCTATACAAATGCAAGATCATTCTTTCTTTCTTTGACAAAGATCAGGACTTAAAAGCACTGACTGTTCACTGTAAATTAGAAATGGATTGTGGCCCTGGAGTTCATAAAAGAAGAAAGGAAAAAAAATTGGAAGGAAAATATAATTTTAAAAATCTGTGTGTGCGTGCTTTTATTCTTGAAATCCAGGTAGAAATAAGATGAATGGGCATTTTTCTCTTAATTTGTTATACAAAAACTTATCAGCAACAAAATATCATCATTTTCATTTCCTGTGCACTGCTGAGTTGATAGAAAGTTCCCTGGATGTTTTCTTTTGTATATGTTTCTAATGTTGGAGCTGGCACTATATACTGTTTTAGAGTGCCAGCAAAAATGAGGCCAACATAATGGGACTGTAAGGCTCCATGCTGAGCAAATCCATTATATCAGGGCCCCCTAAGCACCCAGGCTATAGGATGCCAGTTCCAGTCATTTTAAACATTTTTTGAATCATGTATAAAATGAGTAGCCCTGAATGGTTTAACCTTTCTTCACTCAGTTTCCCAGCATGTCCATACCTGATCTCAGCTGGGTTGTCGTGAGGAGGAGGGAAGGCTGGGAGTTGTACTGATACTTTCCAAAGGGAAAGGAGGGTGCGGTGAAACTTTTGTTCGTCTTAGGGGTTTGGCTCAAGTGCTAGAACGGCAGAGGTCTATCACCAGCTAAAGTGCCTGCCCTCTTGGACTGGGGATATTACAAGGTTACAGTTGACATAAAGAAGGAGACAAGACAAATAACGAGAAATAGGTGAGGGGAACAAAATCAACAATTTTTGGTTGAATCAATAGAAATGGGTTTGTAATATAATATACAAAGTAGTGATATTTCTCAGTAATCCAATGTATAGTAAATCCCAGCAATCTTCTAATGATCTAATGCTTCAGTGAGGACATTGTCACAATTGAACTGAATGTAGTATCCTGGTCTTCAGTGTCAGCATCACATAGCTCCTTCCCCGGCTTAAAAAAAGCCCAATCCATGGACATCAGCACTGCAGGTTAAAGTAAGGCCCTGTAAATGCATAGACAGGTCTTCTGCTGTACTTCTGGTGCAGTTACAGCGCTGTAGTGGAAGCAGCTCTGAGGAAACTCCCGGCCTAAATTACTTTCTTTACAAATAACACTGACTTTTATTGGGTTTTTTGTATTGAAATAACACCAGGAAGCAGCCGAAGGTAACTGTATCAAGTACAAATGCTTCATAAAAGTGATTATTACTGAGGGCAGAGGGAGATTTGGAGGAAATTATGCTGCGGTACCAACAGATAGTGTATGCTTTAGCAAACCTGCTTCAGCATTACCGTCACAGTTTTGATGGTTAACTCATAATTAGTGGGTCAGTGACGGTGATTACAATGAAAATAATCTCATCCCACACTTTGGACTCATAGAAGTTTATGATTGAGCTCCTCAATTAGATGTTTTAATTGTATTCCCTCCAACCCATACATTGGGCTCAATTTTAAAATGCCCATGCGGGTGCGTTGGTGGCGGGGCGGGGGGGGCTCCGAAAATCGCAGAAGTGAGAAGCGGGAAAGGAACCCAGCTCCAACATGCTGACTTCCGCGTCTCACAAAGACGCATCTGTGTGCACACGCCGCTCCCGGAAGTCCCGCCGGCTTTAAAGAACCAAATGTCTCAAGGTAGTTTATTTCTGACATAGTAGGTAGTTAAACCGATTTTGCACTTACCTGGGCGGCTTTCCCACAGCTTCCGATTCACGCCTGAAAGGGCCGGATCAGGCAAAAATAAAGTAAAGAAATAAAATAAAAAGCATTTCATAAGTTAAAAATCAAAATAAACCTACCTTTCAAACGATGCCACCTGCACGCCCCTGCTCCGATGTCCGATGCCTCCTCTCTGCTGTCTCAGCCCCCGATGTCTCTCCCCCAACGATGTCCAATGTTCCCCTTCGATCTTTGTTCCACCCCACCCCCAACTCTCTGTTCCACCGCCTGATAATGTCTCTGTCTCTCTCTCTCTCTCTCTTTCTCCCCCCACCTTGACGTTGCAGCTCCTGTCGGCAGCCAGCCTGTCAATCATGCTGGCTGCCGGGCACGAAACCCGCAAACAACATTAATCATCATCAATTACCTCGCGATTGCGTCGGAAAAGGTAAGTTTGTTTATTTGGGTTACCCACGCGCCCATTGACTTTCCCCCCCTGCTGCCATCCTGCCACCATTTGAAAATCAAGCCCATTATCTTCTATGTAACATGGTACCTCCATACCAACTTGTTACTTTCACAGAGTGTCTGTGAAATGTATGGGGTAATTCCTGTACCAGAGTCAGTAGTATCCATAATGCAACCTAGGGTGATTTGTAGACCATCTTCCCTTCATCTGTAGCCCTCATCAACATCACGAAAAATAGATTATCTGGCATTATCACACTGCTGTTTGTGGGACCATGCTGTGTGCAAATTGGCTGCCGCGTTTCCTACTTTTCAAAAGAGTCTACATTTCAAAAGTATTTCATTGGCTGTAAAGCCCTAAGGGATGTCCTGAGGTTATGAAAGTCTTTCTTTCTTTATTTGTTTATTTCTTTCTTTCATCAGTCTTGTTGATCTGGACCTGAATAGCTGATTAAAGAATGTTGGCTGAACTGGAATTCTGAGCCATTCCCTCTCATTCTCCAGTAATAAAAAGCAAGGCAATAGAGGCTAGGCTATCCCAGCATCCAGACAACAAATGAAAGGGCTCCATTGAAACCATAGAGAATAAATTTTACCAATTTACGGTCATAGTTTGGAGTTGTTTCTGCCAGACGGGCATGCCACGCAGTGGTCAGTGGGTCCTACATTTTAATGGACAGAAAATCCGGCAGGGCCCACTGACCTTCATGCTCAAATTTCCAAAATGTGCTGCAGATGGGTGAAGGTTTGCCCCAAAACCACAAATTTACTTTTAGATGTTCATCCCATCACCCTGTGGTGCTTGCCTGAGGATGGTCCTTGAGCAATACACTGTTCAATAAGTTAATAATTTTAATGATTGTATCCTCAATTTCCTGATATGCCCTTCTCGTGGGCAAGGCTCACTGCCAGGACCCTGCATTCAGAAAATCAGCCCCGTAGTATAATGTCTATGGAAAATTCAAAATATTAAAAATTAACTCCGGATAAGACCAAGCAGTGGTTGAAGGCACAGGCGTAGCTAGTCTCTAGTCCACAAAAGGTTTAATGATGCAAAGATGGCAGCCAAGGAGAATTCAGCTGCCAAGCCAGGGCAGTGGAGGAAGCTCACAGCAACTGAAGAGCAAACGCCTAGAAGTGTAGAATAAACTGAGGTGGGACACTATGTTATTCGAGCCGTGTAGGGTTTATCCAAATTCCATTCACTGTGCTACAACATGGACCCAATAGCCCCAAGGCTTCGAGGCTCCAGCAGGGGCACACTGCCTAGTTAACAGCAGGCTCTGGTTAGGAAATCACGTCCCTGCTCTCCTGTGCCTGAATTTTCCAGGAACATGATTGTTATGGCCAGAAGGAGGGCAAGTTGTAAGCAGCACAAGAACCATGAACATCATTTGTCATTTTGGTCAATGACTTATTTTGGCACAGTAGTTGCTGCATTTGTGAGGCTTTTGTGAAATATGTGTAGTGAAGAGGTGCAGCCTTGCTGGCAGATAAGGTGACCCTAACATTTCCATGCTAGGGTGAGCATGGAAATGTTGGAGATTGTGATTTATTGCAGAGGTCAGAGTAGATGATGGCAGGACTAGAAAAACTAAGGGTTCTTGAAGTCTTAGGAGAAAATGTTCTGAATTAGGATGTGGTGAATTGCTTTTGCAGTTGGGGAAGTATTTGCCCTCAGCGACATCCTCAAACTGCTGTTCGGAGAGCTCTTGCTGCAAATCCTGCATGTGGATACCTCTTACAATTACCATATTGTGGAGAATGCAGAAGGCCATGATGATCTGTGAAACTTTGGTTGGGTTATACTGAGAGACACAACCTGTCAAGGCACCACTATGCCTATGGTGTGTTCTTTAATGCATCTGGTGGAAGCAGGCATTTTGTCACATCTGTGTTCGGCTTGGATGCAGGAACACTGTACGGTTCGATAAGCCAAGGCAGCGTCACCTATCCTTAGCTGCACAGGATCCAACCCTTAACTTGTTGGATATCATCTAATAATGGTGGCACAATAGGCTGGTATAAAACAAATGTATCATGACTGCTGCTTGGGAATCAGTGATTAATTTGCAGTCTCCAGTAGAAATGGTCACATATTGGTGAAAATTGATTAAGTAGAAGCCATTGAAGTTCATATATGAAGTATAATCATATAAATACCATCAATGACACCTGTACCTTTGGGAAACCTGCCGTTCAGTGAAACCCTAGCGCATGGGCCTGTTGCTCTTTGGTGTCCATGTGGAAAATGTGTAGTCATTTGCTCTGGCAAACAAAGAATTTGTCATTAGTTTTATGTAGTGATGCACTGCAGACTTACTGTTGTGCTGATGTCCTTACTGGCGCCTTGGAAAGAGCTGCTCGGCACCAAAGTTCAAGGTAGTTGTCACCTTGGCTGCAACTGCCAATGACGTGCCTACCCTAGAGTTGGGCCACAGGTCCTCTTGCAGCATGCTGAACAACTCTCTCATGAACTACCTGGGAAATTGAAGCCTGCAAAAGCATTGCCGCTTTGTGAGACCAAGAAATTACTTATGGATCTGATATTTGGGTGTCAGGATAACCGCAGGTGGGTGCTCCCTTTGTACAATGCCAAATGGGACCCCTATTGCACTTAGGGCAATAGCCCCAACCTCTCCAGATGGCCTTGGAAGTTCCTGCATACAGTGCAGCCTTACTTTACAACACCAGACTTTACACGTTTTCTCACCTCAGTGGACAAGATCATTTCCTCACTTTCTATTCCAATTGCTGCCTGTCTCTTTTAAAGTTTTCAGCATTTGAAAAGCAATGTAAAGAAACTGAACACTAGTTGATATAGGGGCAGCCTATACCTGACCTGCGTTCAGAAGAAATAGAAGAAGTCGACACTCGAGCCACATTGACATTGCTTCTCCTTCATTAAATTTAAATTTAAATTAAGGTCCAGTTGAATGTCCCATGACTGGAAGTGCATGTGAAGCGTAAAGGGGCTCCACCCCTTTTTCTTCTGTATTGTGCCCCCGAAATAGATGTAAATGGAACAAATGCAGATGTATATCAGTCCTGTGTTCTCAACCACCCCAAGTCCCACATGGACTTACTTAGCTATTAAATATGGGGAAATAGAAGTTAACCAGTCATCCAGAACTTTTATGTCAAGTCCAGAAATAAAACCTACATTCTGCTTCAAACATACTTTGCCAATATCCTTGGTTGGTTATTTTTGTGATATTATAGTATAAGTGGCATTGATTCTGTGTAAAAGCATTTTAAGTCAGCATTCTCTAATCTCAAATTCCATAAAATAATTTAGATAATTTTAATTTAAATTTTAATTTTACAGTAGCATGCACAAAATATTGGCAAACACATACTTGGCTATGTTCTGATTACCTAAAAATTATTAATGCTATCTTGCAGTGAAACAGAAACCGTTTGTTTATAATAATGTTGCTGCTGCCAAGCTGATTGTTATCTGAATTGATCTGTAAAGGCTAACAGTAGCTGAGTTATTTGATGGTTAGTTTATGGTAACAATAGCCATTTGTAGCTTTTGCAAGTGGCTGAGGTCTCTTATAGTCCTGTTTACTAAACTAGTTACTTTGGCACTATCAAGGAAATGGGTTTTCTATAGTGGGATAAGTAAATGGAACTTTAGATGACGTGCCTTACAAGTCCCATTTCAGTTTCCAAGCCAAGTTATGTTTGTGGTTCAAGTCGAGGACCTTTCCCATGATATTGCGGCAATGATTGCTGTAACATGAAGGTGCATTTTCTGAGATCACACTGCCTGTGGAAAGTCTCATCTCCCAGAAAGTCCTAATTCAGAAAATTACCCCCAAGGGGTTCAATCTTTGGATATGACCTACGGCTCAACAAGGTGAAAAGAGGTTTGGTGTTCAAACAGTAGAGCCTCTGACAGAATTTACCACGTGGCTGTTTTCTGCTCTTTGTGTTTATGCATTTTCAAATATTTTCAGTTGTTTTTTGTTACATTTTATTTAGATTTTGCTTGAAATAATTTGAGCCTCATAATAGGTAGAAATGTATTCAACCTTGTTGGCTAACTATCTGCTTTCATGATGTCTACATCCTTCAGGATGATCTCATGTCTCAGTATAGACTGAGATATTAAGGATTCTGACAATTGGCATTGATTTAGGTACATTTCCTAATTATAGTGCATTAAAATAAAAAGGAAAAATTGAAAATGTTGGAAATCTGAAATAAAATCAGAAAACGCTGGAAATACACCACAGATTAGTCAACTGCTGCAAGGAACAAAGGCAGGTTTCGATGTTTTGGGTGAACTCATTTCCATTTAGTCAACTTGCTTGTAAGATCACCTGTTCGAAGAGTTTCTGATCCCACCAGTCCTGGTCCTTCCTTGGATTTCCCATTGGGACCCGCAATTTTGCAATAACTCGGGATGCTGAAAACAGTATTTAAGTGATTACTTTTTCACCTCCAAAGTGGGCCATGCCATTTCTGGCCCATTTAGCTCCTCGGGCTCTAATTAAATCTGCACAAAGCAATTGTCTGTTTGCAAAGGCTGCTGTTCAAAACCTGGACGGTACAGTGGATGTCATCTATAGCATTGGGCACTGTGTAACAAGTTACTGTGTACCACATCACAATTGAAGGCAACTATTAAAGATAATCGCAGTTGAAAGACTTGCATTTATATACCGCCTTTCACAACCTCAGGACGTCTCAAAGTGCTTTAAAGCCAATGAAATACTTTTTGAAATGTAGTCACTGTTGTAATGTAGGAAGGTCATTTTAACCCCTGGCTTACAAATCTCTAGATTCAGAACGTGTTTGATGTTTGTAGTTTGGACAAAATGGCCTGGATTTTTCTTCACTATCTCACCCCAAGCAGAGGGAACAGCAGGAAAAAGGGAAAATCATCCAGCCAGGCCGACCACGCCACCTCCCTGCCCGGACCTTCATTTCCCTCCCCTCATCTCCATTGGGGCTGCTGCTGGCTGCCCCTTTTCCAGCCGCCATGTGCAAATGCCAGTGGGGAGGTAGAGTCCAGGTTCCCACACTATTTCCCTCCTGTCTGGAACTCTCACTGCCTCTCCCCAAGACTGTCTGGTTAAGCCTGGCAATAGGCCTTCAATAAATGATTTGCTGCAGTCTTCAGGGCTCTGCAGTCCCTTTAACCTGGGTTCCCATCTCTTCTGGTGCCACAGTTGTACAATGTCTGGATTTTCCTGGGAACCACTGGTGGGATCTAGGAAACTGGGCTAGGGTCTTGGCAGGGTCATGATGGCAGGCAGAGGTCTCGGCCCAACCCTTGGGGGCAGGTTAAAGAAATATCAGTCTATATAGTTAAGGGTTTCATGTTCTAGATTTCCTCCAGCTCATTGTGGGCCTAACAATTCCTTTCTATTCAGGGAAAGTGAAGACTTTCCCATCTTACAACAATTACTATTTTGCTCTAGAGTCAGTCATTTTGAATGTTTTGACCTCAATCCTTCTTTCTCATCAGGAAGTTGGTCAAGCTACATTTTCGTGGTTCCGAAGAGCTTTCAGGGAGGAGGAGAGCTGTTGTATCCTCAGATTTATAAGCAACTCTAATCAGGACTAAACTACACAAGATACTGTCAGAGGAAAAAGTTTTACCAGTTTGTAAATTTATGGTAAATTGGGTTTGACTGGAGACATTCTACTTGAATCACTTCTCACTGTATGCTAATAGGAAAAGAATAGCAAGAACAACAAACATAAAGCAAGATTTCAGTGTCAACTCTTTTAATAGGCAGCTTGTGGCAGTATTTGAATTTGTGCCACTTTGTTTGCACACATTCCCATACTCCCCTTGGAAAATGAGGTCACTCTATGGTTCAGTGCTTGCCTTCCACTTGACATATATAATTGAGTGCAATAGGACAGGGGTGTCTTTGGATAGAATCAAATATATTCAAGCAGTTGATGACATTTGTGCTTCTGTAAATCTAACAATGTATTGGGAGCCTTGGTTTGAACGATTAAAATGCAGTTGTTTAACAGCAGTCTTTTTAAGTTTTGATGGACATGTTTGGTATTTTGTGTTAAGTTTATCATTTTCCATAAATGGTAACTGGATGAATAATTTGCTTTGTGGTTTGAATGTGCTATTTTTGTTTTTTCCACTGCAAAAACATGCTGAAAAAATAAGAAAAGGTTGGAAGAATTATTAACTCGGGAACTTTATTTAGCAGACATACGTATGTTGTCAACCACTATGTAATTGATGCATATTTTATATAAGTGTGTGCACAGCAGTTAAAATAATCTTGCAATGGAAATGGACATTTTAAAGGTGACTAACTAATACCCCCTTTATATTAGGAGTTAACCATCAATGCTATCAGTAGGAGTTTCCAATGTAAATGCAGTGGTGCTGCTGTTGTCAGAGATGCTGTGCAACATCCAAATTGATAGTTATCAGCTATGTCTCCATCGGATATGCTAACTCAGCCTCCAATATAAATGCCAGGAGACACTGAAGGACTGATTTTAATTTCCAGCGGAAGCTGTGCGGGCGGGGACTGAAGCAGACAACAAACCATCCAACTCTCGGCAGCGTAAGGCCCAAGAGATTTTAACTACAGTCCCCCAATATATACAGGTTATAAGCACATTAGCTGTGTACATCAGGTGGAATGTAAGCATGCAGTCCTCCAGCATTTAGATAATGCAGACAATCCATATTCTCTAGAATTGAATGTCAAACCAAATATATTATCAACAGTGATATGAATTGGACAGCCAGATTTATTTGTGAATTCCTTAATATGGCTCAAATTGGTTCACTTTAGATTCTGATGTGCTTTCCCTTTTTTTTAAAAAAACAGCACAAACATTAACACAGAGACATGCTGCCCATTTTGTAAATAATGTCATCTTCTGTCACCTGGTATTTGCTCCCTGCCATTATTACCAATAGTGTAAAGCAATTGGAGCCTGTGGCTGGAAGGTGGGTGTTTAAATTACTTAATTTTGTGATATTACATTGAATTACATTGAAATTGCAACAGGGAAACAGGCATTTGGCCCAACTGGTCCGTATTGCCATTGATCCTCCACAACAGCAGCAGCCTTATTCCCATGTACCTGGCCTGTTCTCATATCCCTTTTTCCCCTTTCCTTCAGCCACTTATCTAAACTATTTTAGATTCCATAACTAACTCTAATCGTGCATTCCACAATCTCACATCCCTTTTTTAAAAAAAAAGTTTCTCCTGCTATCTAAAACTAAGTCTCTTAGTTTTAACTTTATATCTATGTCCCTTCGTTCTAAACCACTGGAAGCAGTTTGTTTCTATCTAATCGATCATGTCCCTTTATAATTTTAAACATCTCTATCAAATTACCCCTTAACCTCCTTCACTCTAATGACAACAGTCCCAATTTTTCAAGTCTTTTTTTGTATTTATATTTCCTTCTGAACATTTCATGACCTGTAGTTAGGGGCATTTGACAGCTGACAATCTCACGTGAAATATGTGGTTAATCAGGTTTGTTTCCTCTTTGTTTTTTATGTTTTATTTTAATTACCCGTAGACTGTTGGGGAGGTTGCCCAACACTTGGTGGTCTACCAATCATTATACTTCTGAGCACTGCCAATCGACTCTTAAGTACATATGTCAGTGTCCCTGGTGGTTTAATGGAAGTAAGAAAGAACCAAACCAGAATAATAATGTATAGTATGAGTTAGAAGATTTTTATTTTACCCTTTGAGATAATGACCTTTAGAATTAAGCTCTGCCCCTCTCTATTTGCTTATAAAAGAAGGCGATAATCAGATGAGCAGACTCAAGGATTCAAAATGTAATGGAAAGACTCGTACACGTCCTAATCACACATCTGGTAGTAATTTGATTAAGGTTGTAGTTAGGTAGTAGATTTCACCAGTATTTCTGTTTTATATCCTGTTTTATATTCTGTTTTATATACAGCATTTTAGTATAATTCCTATATATTTTACTTACATTTACTTACAATGAGCTTGCAATCTAATTCATGTTTTAAAGACATTTTGAAAGACCAAAATCAGAATTAATTAATATTAGTCTTTCCTTGACTAATTTGCATAGTTTGTGATGTTTGTGGCTGAATATTTAGGGATCTGTCATGGGAACACTAACTTTTCCTGGTACTGTTCTGTCAGTGACTGAATCATTTATTCCAATTTACCTTCACAATCGACAGAGATGTACAGTATCTATAGAACTAGAGGGAAACCATCTTAACTGAAATATTCTATGAGCTAAAAGTATTTCCATATTGATCTGTTAGCTATCTAGATTATGAGGAAAATACTTCAGTTTTCAAATTTCATGTGACAACAACTTGCATTAATATAGAGCCTTTAATGTAGTAAAATGTCCCAAGGAGCTTCACAGGAGCGTTATCAAACAAAAGTTGATGTTGAGACACATAAGGAGGTATTAGGACAGGTGGTCAAAAACTTGGTCAAAGAGGTAGGTTTTAAGGAGCGTCTTAAAGGAGGAGAGAGCTGTAGAGAGGCGGAGAGGCTTAGGGACGGAATTTAGGGCCTAAATAGCCGAAGACATGGCCGCCAATGGCGGAGCGAAAAAAATCAGGGATGCACAAAAGGCCAGAATTAGAGGAGTGTAGAGATCTAGGAGGGTAGTAGGGCTGGAGGAGGTTACAGATATATGAAGGGACGAGGCCATGGAGGGATTTGAAAACAAGGATGAAAATTTTTAAATTGAAGCGTCACAAAGATAACATACTAATGATGACTCTCGTGAGCAAGAAAACTATTTTGTTGACAGAATCAGCATTCCATAATTTGGAGAAATGAGTGTTTGCATATCTAGCGGGCACCACAGACACATTTATAGTGAGTCTCTTGTTAATGGTGGGGGTATTCCCAACTAGAGAGAATAAATAAAAGGAGTATGATCATCATTTTCCTCTTTCGGTGTCTATAACTTGGAGTACTGTGTGCAGTTCTGGGCTCCATACTACAAAAAGGATATTGAAGCACTGGAGAGGATGCAGAAAAGATTTACAAGGATGTTACCAGAATTGAGAGGATGCAACTATCAGGAACGTTTGAGTATGCTGGGACTCTTTATTTTCTCTGTAAAATACTTCAGTTTTCAAATTTCAAACATCCCAGGGATAGATCGAATTATCAGCCGGTATGGATGCCGGGTAAAGAACGCCCCATTCACCTTCTCAAGGGCAATTAGGGATGGACAATAAATGCCGGCCTCGCCAGCGACGCCCACATCCCATGAACGAATAAAAAAAAACAAAAGCCATTTCTTTCACAAATCCCGCTGACCTGCATGCACTGACCTCACCAGCCCCCCAGATCAAGGACGGTACATGCGAACAGTAAGAGGGGCCGCCCTTTCCTGTCCCAGCACCATATCCATACCCTCGGCATCTGTTGGCAGCTCCACTCCCCCTGATCCTGCCATCGTCTATTTTCCCTCGGTTTCTGATGGTGGATCCGCTTTTTTGAGGAGCTTTTGTTTTGGGGAGTGAAGGTGGATGGCTGTCCCGAGTTTCTCTGTCTCTCTGCTGCTCTATAGCGTGATGGACAGGCCTGTGAGTCCCAGCTATCAGTCAGTCTTCCTGCAGACTCACTGCTCAGCCAGAAAGCTGCAGTTTCACTCCTACACAAAACGGGCCAGAAATCGCTCCTGAAATAACGGAGGAACTCAACAGCACTCTCCGTTTTTAGTGGTGAATTGAAGGAGCAAGTTCCTGGGTTTGCACATGCCCAGTAAAACGCAGAAATCGTGAACTTGCTTCTAGTGGTTCGCTGCCGATGTGACAGCTTCGAGTTAAAGGGCCATCGCACGCTGCAATCAGAGAAATCATTGAAAAAGCACCAACTTGCTTATCTGACCAGCTGGAAAGTAACTAATATCGCCACCAAACAGGTAGGCTTAAAAATACCAGGTCTAAACTAAGTTTTAACAGTGCAGTTAGTCTTAATAACTGCCAAACAGCTAAAAATTAACTTTTAAAATGCAGAGTCTCATATTACTCTTTATTTTAATAATTGTAAGGAGTCTTACAACACCAGGTTATAGTCCAACAGCTTTATTTGAAATCACAAGCTTTCGGAGCTTTCCTCCTTCGTCAGGTGTTTTTGGTCATTAAAAAACATCTTAAAAATTAAAAAATTATTTTTTTTCCCTTCTCTCTTTAATTTAATTCAATTACTTTGTTGGCTTTTATTTAAAAAATTTACAATGATATCCAGAGTACTAACTTTAAATGAATGAAGTCTGCTTGCCTGTTTGAGCAATGCAGCCTGAATCTGTGGGCGTGACTTCTCTTCCTGACAGATTTTGCGGGCGTGTCGTCTCCTCACAGACGTTTCCAGCCGCGCGGTGACTCACACTGCTCAGAGGCTGGGTTGGTACCGCACATTTTGTTTAAAGTTCAAATTCAAGCAATTCGACGCCACAGAGCCCGCAGGAAGTATTTTCGTTAATTAAATTTGCAGGAGTTGCGGTGAGCATTGCGTCACAGCTCTGTGCGATTTCTGGCCCATCGTGACCATTTGTGTTTTCCCTCCCAAATATTCTCAATCAGTTCTAATGTTTGCTTTTGGAAGCTTCAATATACCGGCACAACCTGTCATCACATTACCCCCTTTTTTAGTCCTGTGACTGCCCTAATGCTGGTAAGTAGAACTGAGAAATGCAGTTTGTTCCTGAAGTTACACTCTGCTCCAAGTGAGAGCGTTTGAAAGGAAATGGGAATTTAGACTGCAAAACTGTTAAGTGAACAGAGTTGAATGCTGTTGTGTGGGAGGGGGATTCTTAGCATTGTTGCAGCTGATTAGGTGCTGATCATAATCCCAGTCCAACATGGACAAAAGAGCTGAAACCCAGAGGTGAGGTGAGAATGACTGCCCTTGACATCAAGGCAGCATTTGATCGAGTGTGGCACCAAGGAGCCCTAGTCAATGGGAATCAGGGGGAAATCTCTCCAATGGCTGGAGTCATACTTAGCACAAAGGAAGATGGTAGTGGTTGTTGGAGGCCAATCATCTCAGCCCCAGGACATTGATGCAGGAGTTCCTCAGGACAGTGTCCATGGCCCCACCATCTTCAGCTGCTTCATCAATGATCTTCCATCCGTCATAAGGTCAGAAATGGGGATGTTCGCTGATGATTACACAGTGTTCAGTTCCATTCGCAACCCCTCAGATAATGAAGCAGTCCATGCCCGCATGCAGCAAGACCTGGACAACATCCAGGCTTGGGCTGCTAAGTGGCAAGTAACATTCACGCCAGACAAGTGCCAGGCAATGACCATCTCCAACAAGAGAGAGTCCAACCACCTCCCCATGACATTCAACGGCATTACCATCGCCGAATCTCCCACCATCAACATCCTGGGGGTCACCATTGACCAGAAACTTAACTGGACCAGCCACATAAATACTGTGGCTACAAGAGCAGGTCAGAGGCTGGGTATTCTGCAGCGAGTGGCTCACCTCCTGAGTCCCCAAAACCTTTCCACCATCTACAAGGCACAAGTCAGGAGTGTGATGGAATACTCTCCACTTGCCTGGATGAGTGCAGCTCCAACAACACTCAAGAAGCTCGACACCATCCAAGATAAAGCAGCCCGCTTGATTGGCACCCCATCCACCACCCTAAACATTCACTTCCTTCACCACCGGTGCACCGTGGCTGCAGTGTGTACCATCCACAGGATGCACTGCAGCAACTTGCCAAGGCCTCTTCGACAGCACCTCACACACCCGCGACCTCTACCACCTAGAAGGACAAGGACAGCAGGCACATGGGAACAACACCACCTGCACGTTCCCCTCCAAGTCACACACAACTTGGAAATATATCGCCGTTCCTTCATCGTCGCTGGGTCAAAATCCTGGAACTCCCTACCTAACAGCAGTGTGGAAGAACCTTCACCACACGGACTCAGTGGTTCAAGAAGGCGGCTCACCACCACCTTCTCAAAGACAATTAGGGATGGGCAATAAATGCTGGCCTTGCCAGCGACGCCCACATCCCATGAACGAATAAAAAAAAAGTTGGTTCTTCAAGATTGTTGGGAAAGTTTTTACAGTACATAACAATGACCATTTTGAAAATAAGGACACCTGCAAAATAAAGGACACTTGATGTCAGCTCCAATAGTGGCCGTAATTTACAGGTTTCACTGTATAGAATTTAGGAGGAATGTCTTTACACCAAGAATGGTGAGAATGTGGAACTCGCTGCCACATGGAATAGTTGAAGCAGATAACATTGATGCATTTAAGGGGAGGCTTGATGCATACATAAAGGAGAAGGGATATAGAAGTAGGGTGGGAAGAGGTAATTAGAGTGGGAGGAGGCTTGTGTGGAGTATAAACATGGGCATAGACCAATTTGGCCTAATGGCTTGTTAGCTATGCTGTATTTTCAATATAATTCTGTGTAACAACTGTACATGTGCATATCTATCTCTCACTTTTCTTTTCAGCTCAATATTATCCATAGGGATTAGTTTCATCAGATCTCGAGAGCTTTTTGAGCTTCGCTTTGTTACACTGTCAGACAAGAGATTGACAAAGGCAAATAAGAGGGATGAATGGGAATCATAAGGTGCCGAAGAGCAGCTAAATGCAACCTGAGAGGACATTTTGGTTCGTTAAAGCTGCACTTCCCAATCATTTCAATGTTGTCTTCCTGTCTTCAGGCTGTTGTCAACGTGCAGCAGCTATTGGATTTTTCAGACCATCTTCGGATTATCCTATTTTATTTTAATTTGTTATAAAATAATTAGCATTTGAAATGTATTTTAAAGCCCTCAAACAAAAATAGTAATGCTAGACATACACAGTAGGTCCGTCAACATTTGAAAATAGTAAAAATAGTGGTGTGGGTCCTATGTCCCAATGTATTTCCAGCCTTTTCAGATTTCCAGCATTTTTTTCTTTTTAGGGTAAATTTTTTAAAATGTACTTAAAAGGTGCACCAAACTTTCCCAGAACCTACACAGCCCACAGCATGGATCATATAAAAAAAGTGCATTAGGTTTGTAAAATATCTTGATCTGAATAAGGAAGTGAAAAGCACTCGAAGAAGCCAGTTGTGTTTTTTTTTGGATTATCCCTAGATTTTATTTAATCCAGCAGTGTTATCCTCACATTCATTTATGTTGTGGTTTTTGAATCAAATTATCTTTATTGCGTTAATAAAATTCTATTTCTTGTCTACAGTCTTTCTCTTGCATTGTCTCAAATTCTGAGATGTGGGTTACTTGACTTCAGCCTTCTAACAATTTCAGGATAGTACTCTTAATCTGGAAGTATGAAAACAAATGGGAATCAAGTAGATCAAAGCCAATCTTCATCTAGAATCATAGAATGATACAGCACAGAAGGAGGCCATTCGGCCCATCGTGCCTTTACCAGCTCTTTGAAAGAGATTTCCAATTAGTCCCACTCCCTGCTTTTTCCCCTTCAACTTCTTACTCAATTCCATTTTGAAAGTTTTTATTAAATCTGCTTCCACCACCCTTTCAGGCGGTGCATTCCAAATCATAACAACTCGCTGCGTAAAAAAAATTCTCCTCATGATGCCTCTAGTTCTTTTGCCAATTACCTTAAATCTCTGACCCCTCTGTCATTAGAAACAGTTTCTCCTTATTTACTCTCTCAAAACCCTTCATGATTTTGAACAACTCTATTATATCTCCCCTTAACCTTCTCCACTCTAAGGAGAACAACCCCACTTCCTCTAGTCTCTCCACGTAACTGAAGTCTTTCATCCCTTGTACCATTCTAGTAAATCTCCTCTGCACCCTCTCTAAAGCCTTGACATCCTTCCTAAAGTGTGGTGCTCAGAATTGGACACAATACTCCAGCTGGGGCCTAACCAGTGTTTTATGAAGGTTTAGCATAACTTCCTTGCTTTTGTACTCTATGCCTCTATTTAGAAAGCTAAGGATCCCATATGCCTTTTTAACAGCCTTCTCAACTTGTCCTGCTACCTTGAAAAGACTTGTGTACGTACACTCCCAGATCTCTTTGTTTCTGCACCCCCTTTAAAATTGTACCCTTTAGTTTATATTGCCTCTCCTCATTCTTCCTACCACAATGTATCTCTTCACACTTCTCTGCGTTAAATTTCATCTGCCATGTGTCTGCCCATTTCACCAATCTGCCTATGTCCTCCTGAAGTCTGTTACTATCCTCTACATTGTTTACTACATTTCCGAGTTTTGTGTCATCTGCAAACTTTGAAATTATGCCTCATATACCCAAGTCCAGGTCATTAATATATATCAAAAAGCTCAATGGTCCCAACAACGATTCCTGGGGGACACCACTGTATACTTCTCTCCAGCCTGAGAAACAACCGTTTATCTCTACTTTCTGCTTTCTGTCCCTTAGACAATTTCATATCCACACTGCCACTGCACCTTTAATTCCATGGACTTCAATTTTGCTAACAAGTTTATTATGTGGTACTTTATCAAACGTCTTTTGAAAGTCCATATGCACAAGATCAACCACACTACCTACATCAACCCTCTTCATTCCTTCTGCAGCAGAAATAAAAAGAAAAACTGCCAATACTGGAAATTTGAAATAAAACCAGAAAAAGCTGGAAATGCACAGCAATGAAGAGAAAAGAAGGGTTAATATTTTAGATGTAGACCCTCTATCAGAACTTGTCATCTGTAGCTTCTGCTTCAAATCACTGCATGTTAGTATTTCTTATTTGCTCCTCACAGGTCTCTATAGTCCAGATCTGTGAGTTCTTTGTTATTTGGAGATTTACCACTCAACATTTCAGATTTAATTTATTTTTTATTGTGGCTTTTCTATCAATTTCATAAGTGTAGTTATGAAACCTGATTAATGGAAGAGGGAACTCTTCTATGGCCAAACTCTACAGCATATGTCAGGATAAGAAAATAAATCAGAAGGGACATAAAAACAGCAGCGACTCAAAGCATAGTTTTTGTCACTTTAGCATTACCGGAAATCACACTGGGGCAGATTTTCCTGGGTCTTTACCCAGATGCTTGTCTTGCAAAACGAACATCAGAAAATTGGGTGGGTTGGAGCATATTTAAATGGAGAACAATCCAAGGGTTTTCTTTGCAGGCTTGTGTTCTGAAATGTCCGAGTTTTCAATATTCATTGCAATTCAACGCACCTGGATAAAGACCCAGGAAAATACCCCTTATTGTTTTTAATTTATTTTTGCTTGAAATCAAGAAAATTACATTAGTAGCCTGTCCAATCGAATGATAGGGCCACTTAGCTTCAAAGTTGATGTATAATCTAACATGCTGGTGCATTCCCCTTTCATAACAACTGCACATAACTAGACATATGATAACCAGGTAGCCCGCAGGACTTTAAATATTAAGGGGAAAAGGTGCAAACACCTTTGAATCTAGATCCCAGTCACAGTTGATAAATAAAGAACCGCAATCAAAACCAGAAAATTACATAGTACAACAGAGCAATAAAGGCAAAACAGAGAAACTTGGCATGAGCAGAAGGTATGTAAGAGAAAGATGTAATGATAATTGTAATCCAAAAATCAGAACTTGTAAGCTACCCAAGTAGAATACAGCAAAACAAGTTCTAACTAGTCCGACAAGCATTCCATGCATTTTGATATTTGCACATCTCTACATATTTAACAAAGCTGTTGAGTCTATTAGAACATGTTTGAGGAGTAACCTTTGTAGTCCTGATCCCACAAATGCATTGTTCAGAAAGAAAACAAATTTGCGAGCTTAAGAGAACATAGATTTGGCTGACCTTAGAATGTTTCTTATACTCATGTTCCTGGAAGGCAGTGTATGCGTGTAATTTCAAATGTGGGAACAATTTTACTTGTAATGAAGCAAATCTCAGTAGATTTTGCCACTGATTTGTTCATTCTTTCATCATACTTTTTACAGCATACACTAACATATTACATGAAGGTTCATAAAAGGGCTAATTAAGACAGGATTAATCTTGCTGTAAAAACAACTATGTAGCAACAAGGATTATTTGAAAGGTACATTAAACAAAGATTTAATGAATATAAATAAAAAACACATGCATTCTGCTGTCTTGCTGAATGGAAAACAAAGACATATCAGTTTACGTTAATGAAATTGAGGTCTTAATTCAAGAGACAGTAACTCATCTGTCGACTTTCATTACCATGCTGCAGACCTACATTAGACATCCCAGCGGTACCATAAACCTTAAGCCACGGTGGCTAAATCATATGCAGGAAGATTTGCTGAATGATGCAAAAATTATCCCATGGCTTTAGAATCTGCCAATGATGTTTGCTTCCTCCTACTATCACAATCTTCTAAAGAATCCAAAGCTTCTCATTCATGGACTGAATTCATGTTCTTCCCTATTTTTACTTTAGAAATGCATAAATGCTTTAACCATAAATTATATTGTCTAAAAAGTAAAATACAACTCTTCAGTAGGTTCTATCGTGTCATTAGTGATCCTAATCTTTACACTGAGCATATAAGCACAACACTATTGGTGCTACAAGCATTAATATTTAGATATAAGTAAGCACCAAGAATGTCTTACAGTATTGGCTGCAATGATCTCCCCTACCAGATTAGGCATTTGGAGTTTAGTTCCCCAGCTATATAGAAGGGTATGCTGATCAACATGACATATCAGAGCTACCATAGTCTAATACTGGTGTATCCTTTTCTCAATGCAGAATGTACAATCTGTGAAGAGAAGATCCAATCCCGCAATATCTATGTACAGTACAGAAAATGGGCTGGATTTTGCTGTGAGCTGTGAACAAACGGCCCCAGCTGTTCATTAGACTTGCACTTGCCCACAGACTTTCTATCAGCTTTTGCACGGCAATTTCCTGGAAATTAGAGATCCAAAAAGCACGGAGCCCTCTGCAGGGCATCTGGGACCTGTATGAACAAGGCAAGCAGCTGTGTATCTCCTTAACCAATCAGATTGAAGCATCGTTAATAACAGCGCAGAGTCTGAACCAGGAAGTGTAAGTTCGAATAGTGAATTCAATATCAAAACAGGTAAAGAAAGCAAAATAAAGAGAGGGTAAGAAAGATTCAATTAACAAACAGAGATAAAAGAGACAGAAATAAAAAGTTAAAAAACTGTATTTAAATATTTTCATAATGTCCAACAATAATTAAAATCTGAAGGAATGAGACTCCACACTTGTAAAAGTTAATTTTCAGTGCCAGAGAGGTTGTTTGGCAGGAATTAAGGCTTACCACGCCATTAAAATGATATTTAGACTTGAAATGACTTGACTTAAACTTTTTTTGGCGAGTTTCATCCGTATCTACGAGGTCAGTGCAGGAACTTCATGCTGTTCAATAATGGTGAGTCAGATGATGAGATGCCGTTTTCACGCAGATTTTGGAGGAGCATCGCATCTCGAACAGCAACTTCCCGATTTCCACGTTTAACTGCGCACATGTGGTCGCCGGAAGTTACTGTCTGATTTGCACATGAATAGCGCTCACCATTATTTTTACAGTAAAATCCGGCCCAATGACAACTTCTCATTTACGATCTGGTGCATCTGCACGATCATTTCTTCCAAGTTCACACCACAAATGATTGGTGTAGTACCAGTGTGCCTGTTCATATTAAAGGTTCATTTGATAATGTTCAACGCCTAACATCAAACTTCTATTTTTGTATACTGATCCAAGTTGTGTGCAGCAACACTCCACATCTGAGCTCCTGCATCCCATACAGAACAGGATATATTTGTGCCAACTTGTCTGCCTGCACCATAACTTGTAAATCTGTTGCCCAGATCCCATTCAACATAAATGATCTCTGATCCAAATAAAAAATGCTAGGCTTTCTTCCTGCTGTCTTAAAGCAACTTATTTACTACTTCAAACACTCCTCCACTATTTAGTTGCTTTTGCTAACTTAGAATTATAGAATCATAGAAAGGTTATAGCATGGAAGGAGGCCATTTGGCCCATCGAGTCTGCGCTGGCTCTATGCAAGAGCAATCCAGCTAGTCCCACTCCCCCGCTCTTTCCCCGAAGCCCTGCAAATTTTTTCTTTTCAAGTACTTATCCAATTCCCTTTTGAAGGGCATGATTGAATCTGCCTCCACCACCCGCTCAGGTAGTGCATTCCAGATCCTAACCACTCGCTGTGTAAAAAAGTTCTTCCTCATGTCGCCTTTGGTTGTTTTGCCAATCACCTTAAACCTATGCCCTCTGGTTCTTGACCCTTCTGACAATGGGAACAGTTTCTCTCTATCTACACTGCCTAAACCCTTCATGATTTTGAATACCTCTATCAAATCTCCTCGAAACCGTCTCTGTTCCGAGGAGAACAATCCCAGCTTTTCCTTCTATCCACATAACTAAATTCCCTCATCCCTGGAGTCTTTCTAGTAAATCTCTTCTGCACCCTCTCTAAGGCCTTCACATCATTCCTGAAGTGTGGTGCCCAGAACTGGACACAATACTCTAGTTCTGGCCAAACCAGTGTTTTATGAAGGTTCATCATGACTTCCATACTTTTGTACTCTATGCCTCTATAAAGCCCAGGCTTTTTTAACCGCTTTCTCAACCTGCCCTGCCACCTTCGACGCTTTGTGCACATAAACCCCCAGATCTCTCTGTTCCTGTCCCCTTTTAGAGTTGTGCCCTCTTGTTTATATTGCTTCACCTCATTCTTCCTACCGAAATGTATAACTTCGCAATTTTCTGCATTAAATTTCATCTGCCACGTGTCCACCCATACTACCAGCCTGTCTATATCCTCTTGAAGTCTATCACTATCCTCCTCAATGTTTATAACCCTTCCAAGCTTTGTGTCATCTGCAAATTTTGAAATTGTGCCCTGTACACCCAAGTCCAAGACATTAATATATATCAAGAAAAGCACTGGTCCCAGCACTGACCCCTGGAGAACACCACTGTACACCTACCTCCAGCCCTTAAAACAACCACTCACTACTACTCTGTTTCCATTCCCTTAGTCAATTCTATATCTATGTTGCTATTGCCCGCCTTATTCCATGGGTTGCAATCTTGACGATAAGCATTTTATCAAACGCCTTTTGAAAATCCATATACACCACATCAACTGCATTGCCCTCAACTACCCTCTCTGTTACCTCATCAGAAAACTCTGTCAGGTTAGTTAAACATGATTTGCCTTTAACAAATCTGTGCTGGCTTTCCCTAATCAATCCACCCTCATCCAAGTGACTGTTAATTCTGTCCCGATTATCGTTTCTAAAAGTTTCTCCACCACTGAGGTTAAACTGACTGGCCTATAGTTGCTGGGTTTATCCTTACACCCTTTTTTGAACCAGGTTGTAACATTTGCAACTCTCCAGTCCTCTGGCACCACCCAGTATCTACGGATGTCTGGAAGATTATGGCCAGTACCTCCGCAATTTCCACCCTTACTTCCCTCAACAACCTAGGATGCATCCCATCTGGACCAGGTGACTTATCTACTTTAAGTACAGCTAGCCTTTCAAGTACCTCTTTATCATTTTTTAGCCCATCCAGTATCTCAACTATATCTTCCTTTACTGAGACTCTGGCAGCATCTCCTTCTTTGGTAAAGACAGATGCAAAGTACTCATTTAGTACCTCGGCCATCCCCTCTGCCTCCATGAATAGATCTCCTTTATGGTCCCTAATCAGCCCCACCCCTCCTCTTACTACCCATTCACTGTTTACATGCCTGTAGAAGTCTTTTGGATTCCCTTTCATGTTGGCTACCAGTCTATTCTCATAATCTCTCTTTGCGCCTCTTAATTCCTTTTTCACGTCCTCTCTGAACTTTCCATATTCTGCCTGGTTCTCACTTGTGTTATCAACCTGACATCTGTCATACGCCCCTTTTTTCAGTTTCATCTTACTCTCTATCTCCTTTATCATCCAGGGACCTCTAACTTTAGTTGCCCTACGTTTCTGCCTCGTGGGAATGTGCCTAGACTGTACCCAAACCATCTCCTCCTTAAAGACCGCCCACTGTTCAATTACACTTTTGCCTGCCAATCTTTGATTCCAGTTTACCCGGGCCAGATCTATTATCATCCCATTGAAATTGGCCCTCCTCCAATTGAGTATTTTTACTTTAGAGTGGTGCGTGTCCTTTTCCATAGCTATTCTAAGCCTTATGATACTATGATCGCTGCTCCCCCACTGACACTTGCTCCACTTGGCCCATCTCATTCCCTAGAACCAAGTCCAGCAATGCCTCCTTCCTCATTGGGCCGGAAACGAACTTACTCTCATAATTTCATCGACACAAGGAAAATCAACTTGCTGAGAGCAGTCAATTTACTGCCTTGAAAAGATTATTCAACTTTTATCACAATCTTACATTGCTGCTGTTTCTGGGCAAAATGCATTGGGGAAATTATAAATTCAATCACCGGAGGGCTTTTCTAATTGGAACATTCTACAAAAATAAATTTTTGCTAGAATTAAATGAGCTACTTTTTTTTCCTTTACCAGAGACATTTTATGTAATTTTTCCGGTTGTAATGTCCATTAATATTTTTTGAACACGTATGCTGCTTGACGCAGTTGATAGCACTCTTACATCTGAGTCTGAAAGTTGTGGGTTCAAGTCTCACTGCAGACTTGAGCACATAATCTATGTTGACATTTCAGTGCCATACTGAGGCAATGCTGTATTGTCAGAGGTGCTGTCATTTGAAAGAGATGTTAAATCGAGGCCCTGTGTGCCTTCTCCAGTGAACATAAAAGACTCTCATTGCACTACTCAAAGAGCAGCAGGGAATTCTCTGGATGTGCTGACCAACATTCCTCCCTCAATTTACACCACAAAAAACAGATTACCTGGTCCTTCATTTATTTGTTGTTTATGGGACATTGTGGTAGATTTTGACTGCAATAATTTAAAATGGGCGATAGCAAAACGGGTGAGAGCAAATCGGCAGCCCGTTTTACATCTCTCATAATTGTCATTTCCATTGACCACCTGTTCAGCAATAGCAGAAAGTCAGCTACAATTCTCAGAAAGGTTTCTACATGGAAAGAGATTATGGAGCTAGATGCAGATCCGTTGGTATATATATAATTCACACTATTTTCTCCGCTTTGAACAAAATGTAAAACTTATATTTCTGTGCAGACTTTAACAGTGTCATAGCCACACCATACTCAAATGGTGAAATGTACCTACGTCCCCTCTGCTCTGTGTTCTGCGGCAACCAACACCATTTGTGACATTAACATCCTGAACTGAGCTTTAAACTCCATATCCTATCCATCACCATGACCACTTACTTCCACCTCCAGAACTTTGCTCACTTCTTTTCCTACCTCAGCCCTTCCATCACTGAAACCCTTATCCATGTCTTTGTCACCTCCAGACTTAATTACAGTAACACTTTCTTGGCTTGCCACCTGTCCTCCTCCCTCCATAAACTGCAACTTGCCCAAAACTGTCACATATTCTGTCCTGAATGAAGTGCTACTTGCCCATCACCCCCATACTCACTGACCAACATTGGATCCCGGTCCCCAACACATGAACTTTAAAATCTGTCTTCTTCCCAACAAGCCCTATATCCCCGCTGAACAGTCTATTCCTCTGACTCCAACTTCTGTGCACCCGCCCCCCCCCCCCCCCTCCCATCAGCTTACCAATAGTGGAAGAGCCCTCAGTCCTAATCTTTGGAATGCCATCCATGAACCTCTCCACCTCTTTCCACCTTTAAAAACAATCTCACAACCCATCTTTTCAACCAAGCTTTGGTCACCCCTCCCAATGTCGCTCTTCTGACTTGGCATCTATTTTCTTTTGCCTATGTGTAAAACACTTTGGAACACTTCTTTATGTTAAAGGCACTATATAAATGGAAGTTGTTATGGATTGGAAATTGATGCTGAATGAAAATTATTGCAGAAATGTGGTAATGGATTTTGGGAGGAAGAATAAGAAGTGCAAATATATACTAAATGGTAAAGCTTTAAAAGGAATAGAAGAGAAGAGAGACTTAGAGGTTATGATGCACAAATCTTTAAAAGTGGAAGTACAAGTTGATAAAACTGTAATAAAGAAGCAATGGGATCCTAAATTTTTATATATTGGGGCATAGAGTACAAAAACAGAGGAGTAAAAATCTCTGATTAGGCCACAGTTAGAATATTGTGTCCAGTTTTGGGCACCCTATTTTTGGAAGGATGTCAAGGTCATGAGGATGGTGCAGAAGAGAATTACCAGAATGATACCATGGATGAGGCTTTCATTGTGAGGAGAAACTAGAACCACTGAGGGTATTTCCATTAAAACAGAGAAGGTTAAGAGGAGCTCTGATAGAGTTTAAAATTATGAGGGGATTTGATAAGGTAAATAGGGAAAGATTATTTCCATTGGTTGTTGAGCCAGTAACTAGAGGGCAAATATTTTAGATTATCCCCAAAATAATGAAAGGAGATTTTTTTTTTATGCAGAGAGTTGTTAGGACATGGAATAGCTTTCAAAAGAGAAGTGGATAAATATTTGGCCATGTAAAATGTGAAAGGGTATGGGGACAGGGCAGGGGAATGAGACTAAGTGAATAGCTCTTTTAGAAAGCCAGCACAGATTCAATGGGGTGAATGGTCTCCTTCTGTGTTGTATAGCTTCATGATACCATTAAATGTAAAATTACATTTTCACTGTTCCAATTCCACATCTAAAGATGATCAACGGAATGAAAATCAGACAGATTGTAAAACGGGCGGGTGATCTACTCCGGAAGGTAACCGGCTGGGTGGTGAAGATGAAAATTTGCCTCAAGATTTTTTTAAATTTTTTTTTCTGTAATTTGCATTTCAGTCCTTCACCGCTGACAGTAATATGCAAATAACAATACAAATGGATATCCTGGGTCTGTTTATGTTTCACGGCAGAATTCCTCAGTATTTTGCCCACATTGCATTTTCATTCAGCTTTACATCCAAAGGAAAATACAGGCCTCTATGTGTTAAAGGCTACATTGCAAACAACAAAGAGGAAATATGTGGACTGAGTGTTAAATTGAATTTGGTGCTCAGAATTGGTTATTAGAGAAATGTTCTGTGCCTTTGGAGCCCAGAGTTCCTCTTTACGAATCTTGTTAGGAAGTAATTTTCCAACATGGCACTACTGGCGGGGAGCATCACCCACCAGCAACGCATATCGGAAATGGGGGCATGCATTGCACATAACTTTCTGGCCATTCTTTCAAATGGTTGGAAAATCATGTGCAGTACAAGCCCAGATGTTTACTGTGTGTGCTGGTGGTCGAGACTCCCTGCTGGAAGAGCAAAGTTGGAAAATTATCCCTTTAATCTTAGCCAGTTTAAAATGCCATAGTACACTGTGTTTCATATAAAAATATTTGTAACATCACTAGTATGGTTTTATTGAAACCCATGCAGATTTCTTTTTGTGATGTATTTGCCTTTTAGTTTCTATGATTACCTTTTCATTCATTTTTGTTTTCTTAGAATACATTTTGTCCACTTGTAAAGATTTGTTTGCATGGGCAGTCATTTCTCTGTTGCTGCTGATACTGTGGAATCTTCTTGCAATGTAACTGGGGTAAATCCTACAGCAGCAGAAGTTCCTCCGTATCACAGAATCATCTCAAGAAGAAGTGCTTCTCCAGGATTTGAAACTGCTCAGTCCTTTGAATACGTCACTCATTGTTGTGGAAAGTTTGTTAACTGACTGGAATTATCTGAGAATCGTATAATATTTTTAATGTCTGCGATAGAAAGTGGAGCAACAGTGGAAGAATACAAGAAAGGTGGAAAGGTGGACAGAAAGATACATGTACAGATAGAAAGACAAACAGACAGGCAGACAGCAGACAGATATGGGAAGATAGATAAATTTCACCCTTTCTTCTCCCACTGAAGTATGATTGCCACCACCTATCCACACATCTTCTCCAGCAGTTGAATAGTCATTGCAGTATTTTGACTTTTCATTCAGCGCACAAATGTGATCTACTGAATGGAAGTGCAACACAAATGGGAAGGGAAAAAGTACACAACAGCAATGTTTCTCTATCCCTCAGATGGAGCCCAGCATAACTAAATAATACTCAACATAGATAACAATGAACACCCAACCGGAGTCAGCAAATTCAAGTGGCAGGTAGTCATGGGGCTACCTTCAGTCTGGGGGTCAGGCGATCAGTTATAGTTACCAGACTGCCTCAAAAAAGATTTGAAACAAACGCAAGGGCCAGAGGGTTCTGCTTCTGTACTGGCCAGTTCATGATTTTCCTGTCAATTAAAATGAATGGGGGGGAATTCACAGGCTGTAAATCCAGGAACAGAAAAGTGGCTACTGGCTACAAATATTAAAATGAAAACAATCCATCTCTTGCAGTGAACCTCAGTGGAGGCAAAAACACTGGTATCATTTAAGAAATGCAGGTTCCTTCTGGATAGATGAACTAAAATTATCTTTCTTATCCATGTCTATCTTCTTAACTTCAGATGTAACTCGCCATTTGTAAGTATCTGCCATAATTGAAATGACTACAAATCTAGTAATTGGATGGGCACATTCAGTCTGAGCAATCTTTATTAAAGTATTTTTCTTTAAAAAAGAGATTTCTTGACTTAATGTTTTTGACTCAGGACTTTAATGGTACTGTTCTATCATGATCTTGTGTGGTATCATGGTAACCTATTTTTATTCAAAATTGTAAAAAAAAATAGATTCTGCTGCTTGGAGACACCATGGATAAACATTAAAGCTATTACTTCGGTTAAAAAGGGCTTAATTAAGGCACATTTATAGCATCTAGCTTTCTTGGCTTTGGTGAAAATGTAAACAAAAAAACATATGTGAATTGAAAAGGAACCAAATGATAAAACAAAGTTCAGAAATGCAATGAGGGCAGCATTACCACGGACATTTTCTAGTTGAAGTGATTGATGTGATATTTTTATAAGAATAGAAGTTTTACATTCCTTTTTAGGGACACATCAAATACAATTAATTATGAGACATTGAGGGAAAATGAAGTGTTTTATTGTGGATGATGAAATACTTCTACATAATTAAAAGTACATATTTTCAAGAATGATCCCATTCACTAGTCAGCACTGATTAAAGCTCTTTTTGTGGGATTGCCACATATGGGTTCAACAGTACATTCCCTTTCATTAACACAAACCAAAGGGCACTAAGGAAAACAGGTTAAATGTGAAAATAGTTACTAACTCAGAGACCATTAATCATTGCCTTATGGCACATCAGAATCAGATGAGCAGGCGCATTTTGTAGCTTAGTTTTGTATTTAGTAGAAAGGGAATTTTTTATGTGCAGATGTCTTAACTCCAAACCACATAGAAACTTAGAACTACTGGATCTGAAACAGATGCATTGACAACCCATAACAAATTAAAATATATTACAATTAATGCAATACACAAAGTCAGAAATACAAAGGCCTTATTATGTGCAGAGGCACACTGGGCTTCTCCATTAAGCCTCCTCCGTCCTAATTGTACTAATAAGCTAGACATAGATCAAGGCTGAAATGATTGATCAAATATGCCTCCAGTGATATCCACTACTTACTTCCCTCACCCCACTATGCTCAACTATTTTATTACTGACTCAACTTGCCTCTGCATTCCTTACGTAGAGACAATCTTCCTCACTATATAGATGCTATATCAGATAAAGGAATCAATATCAGTGGAAAGTAACGTGCTGCTGCTTTTGAGAGCAAATAAATTGCCATAATTTTTTACCTCCTTGTGACATCCCAGTGATTAATCTCCATTTTTATCAAGACTAGAAAGGGTTTAATCAGAATATTTAAAGAATGCTGGGGTACTGTGTTAGGCAAAAATTTTTTTTTTGTTTTGGAATCTCAAAGAGCTATATGTCCTTTTCATCGCGATGAGATTATAAGTGTTATGATAAAGTTTCAATGCAATGCCTCTTTAAAGAATATTTTTGAATCTCAGTATAATTTTAGATCTGCTTGACAGATGTTACAGAAAACTATTAACAGTTATATTGTGCATCTGCAGGCAACCTGCTCCCAGATTTTTGACTATTCCACCCTTATAGGCAGGTTTTAGAAGTTGTCAGAGGTGCACTGGACGAGTTGTCTGCCCATTTGCCTTACATCCCTGCAGGGATTTGCCTGGCTTCTGTGCAACACCTCCCCTGACTGAGCAGCCGAGATCAAGATTAGATAAACGGAATAACGGGTGTAAACCAGCATCTGTCCATTCTGCAACACCATTTATCGGAATATGAACATACATTACGTTATATGGTATCATCATTGGATTTAAGGCAGATTAAATTTAATGATGAATATAGACAGAAAAAAAAATCTAAAAATAACTCTGCATATATTACAAATATAAGAGGAGACTTTCGTTTTGAAAAATGTGACCACCTTATAACTAATTTACCATATGAGATCATCAGGGGAGCATTTGTTTACAAGCAGAATTAAGGGGGGCATGATTCTCCTCTGAGCATGTATTTTCCATCTGTATTAGGAACCAGAACAGTAAGGGCCTTTGCCAAGTTTAAACAACAATCAAACTGACGGCTCTGTTATTGATTAGCAGTAATGATGTAATTTGCCAGTAATGCAGTAGGATTTATTCAACACTTGTGGCATTAACACTTTAAAATAATAACAAAGAATATACAGCCAATACGGTGGAATCTTGTTATTGTCACTTTTGACTATCCAAGCTGAAAAAAGTAGCAGTGACTGTGAAATAACAATAACCGGGTTTCATACCAATCCGCACAACAACACTTGAAATGAGCACACCATCCTATGTGGTACTGATCCACGTAGACCAGGAAGGTCACTTGGTCAATCCCTCGTCTGTATTGATATAACTGAGCTCAGCTGGACCAACATTGAGGACACTGCAATCGGCTTTAGTGCTTCTATGCTATGGAGGGGAAGAATCAGCTCGGGTTCCCACTCCTGTTCGTCATCCAGTGATACCCATTGGAAAGTATATGCATATTGGTGATGATTGAGGACAGGGCCACACTAAGCTCTAGTGCCCTCCACAGTCAAATAATCTGCTGACACTCGCTGTGTAAATTCGCATATGAGGAATGGCCACTGGACAAGGTGGAGGCAACCGACCACAGTCAAACTGTACCTTAGCAAGGGCCAGCATACCTGAAGAAGAGAGGAGAAAACAGGAAAAAAAACTACAGCTTAAAATGACAGTTGGTATAAAACTTCAGAGAGAATTTAAACACTCTCTGTAGTTTTATACCAACTGTCATTTTAAGCTGTAGTTTTTTTTCCTGTTTTCTCCTCTCTTCTTCAGTTCGCGCCTGATGAAAACCAGGGTGAACAGAAGTTAAAATCCAAGCAGTATATATATCACTTGTTTCCCACTTCACGGCTATTTTAATGCGACGGCTAAGGCGCCTGCCTGAGTCAGGCGCGAACTTCATAAATATATGTAAATAGGGGTCCTATCACTTAACCATTTAACCACCTGGAATTACTGTTGGTGTAAAGCTTTAGGGGGAACTTTAACTCTCTCTGCCCGACGGAAACAATGCGGATGTCCTGGTCAGTAAAACCTGGTGGAAACCCAGTGAAGGCCCTGTAAGGTAAGTTATCATTGTGGGGCTAGGAGGAGCAGGACTCCTCCGGGCCCAACAAAGAAAGTTTGGGCCGCTGCCACCCTGGGTTCCCTTCTTCCCACCCACGAAACCCTGCCGACCCCACCTCCCCCGATGTAACTTACCTGACCGCTGGCCTCTGGGCCGCGCAATCTTCGTAGACTCAAAGCCGGCGAGCTGCCTTTGGACGCTAGTTTTGGATGAGCAGCTGGCCGGCGGCATGCTAATGAGGCCTGGCCGTTAAAATGGAATGGGACTTCCACTACAGCTCTCGGGCGAGCAGCCCGGCCAGCCGGCCAGCTTCCTGTCCAGGGAGTTAGAATTCCACTTTTTAAGTCAGCACCAATTGTAAGCTGTTGGCCATCAATGTTGGGAGTGTGCTATAGATCCAGATTACTGCCCACTTCTCATTGCTAACAACATTGCTGTTTGAAGAATTTGAAGTGCAGTGCTAAACACTGAATTCATGCATTGGGACAATTAAGCCAGTAGGGTAGGTCCTTAAGAGAGGACTGCCCGATATCATTGGTGCAGTGCATTCGTCTCACTCAAATGGAACAGACATACTGGAAAGGCTGCAGTGAGAAAGCTGGAATTTCTATTTAAGGGTGAGAAGCCTCAAATTTTCTTGTGCACTTCCTAGTTCTTGTGCACTTGGCAGAGAAGGACCAGCAAGAGCAGGAAAGGATTGTTGATGATATCAGGCAGCAGGCACACTGTACCTTCAAGTCCTGCAACTCTATTATATGGAAGACCTCCCATGCCAGGCACAGCTGCCTGGTAATAACAATAGAATATGTGCTTGAGTAGGCTGAGGTTTAACAGGAGGATGGCACGGACACTATGGGCTGAATGGCCTCCTTCTGTGCCTTAACTTTCTATGACTCTCTGACTGAGAGAGCTCTACTGTCTCCTTCAGGAAGACCTCTGGACAACCTGTAACATCAATACAGCACGTGCCAATGACTGTCAAAGTCAACATGACCCTCAGTTTTTATTCATTGGGCTCTTTCCAGGCTGGCACTGGGAACATCTGAAATGCTAATCATTTTGCTGCCCACAATTGTATCAAAGAATTGACATATGTATTATTCAGCAGGATCATCACTTTTGCCGCTGATCGAATGCAACAACATGAGAGGCCAATACTATACCAGACTTTCCCAGAATCCAGAGGGACATTGACTTCATCCATGTGGTCATTCAGGACGCCATGCACAATGCTGATTCAATAGGGATTTCATTATCCCAGTGATGACATAATAGGGGACTCAACAGGGTGTGTTGTACACTCACCCATAATTTCCCAATGTGCACTCCCTGTGGGTGAAACTCACCAACAAGAACATGATTTTGGAAAATCACCCCTAGCAAGCAACCATCAACACGATATCATGCAGCTGACTATCTGCCTCTTCAGAAACTCTCATGATGTCTTCATGTAAAGGCAATCATCTATTGTTGTCCCTAATTGAAAGAGATTGAAGAGTGGAAGGATTGCTCCAGGGAGACAAAGACTATTCTATGCAGCCATGGCTCACATCACCTATGCACCATCACAGACAGAATAGTGTGGGTGTAGCAAACCACAATTATCAAAAGCATTTTTGGTTTCTTGAAGCAGTGCTACACGGCCTCTCTGACATCCAAGATGGCGTCTTGGATGCACACGCACGTTTCCTGCATGACGTGCGCCAGATGCCATCTTGGTATCGGAGTTAGCGCACGCACTAATACCGGATGCTGGAAGCATGTAAAGTATGGAAAAAATGGCTGCAATCAGCGTGCAACGCTGATTTAAAGTGATACACACCATTTTTGACTTAACACTCAACTCAACGCACAGTCTTATCCCCAACCATCTAAACATTTCTTACAGTGCCTGAAGGACACCCACCAGCGCTATATAAAGGACCATGCAGATGTTGCAGGTTAGTTGCTGGATTATTGCTTCTGGCTGCTGGAGGAGTAGGGAGTGTTTTTTGAAGCTCCCTATTCTTATTGAGAGTTCCTACACTACTTTTGAGAGTGCTTTGGCAGGTATTGCCTTACGGGTCAGAAAGTTACAACCCTGGAGGAACAACATTCCTGCCAACCATGGGCGGTCTGCTAGTGCTCCTATTTGGCATTGACTGGGAGCATGCAGAGAGGCCACGCCCAGCAGGTCAAGCTGTGAGGAGACGGAGGACGAGGAGGCGCAGGGCACTGAGCAGGAGCCCCTATCCAATGAGGGCCTTCTGGGATCAATTCTGTTACCTCACAATGACCGAGGAGGATTGCATCCGACACCTGAGGTTCACCAAGGAAGCTGTGACCGAGATCTGCCAACTGGTTCGGCCACAACTGCAACCTCAGAGCAGGACAAGGACAGCATTGCCTGTGGCTATGAAGGTCACCGTGGCGCTGAATTTCTACAGCTCAGGATCATTTCAGGCCTCTGCTGGCGACATGTGCAACATCTCGCAGTGTGCAGTGCACTGCTGCATAAAGGAGATCACAGACGCACTGTACCACATGAGGAACAGGTTCATCACCTTCCCTCTGAACAGAGATAATCAGAATGAGCGAGCACAGGGGTTCGCCCGCATTGCTGGCTTCCCCATGGTGCAGGGTGCCATGGACTGCACATATATTGCCCTGCGTGCCCCGCACATCAACTCAGCTGTCTTCGTCAACCGAAAGGGCTTCCACTCCCTCAACATGCAGCTGGTGTGCGACCACATATATCGCATCTTGGAGGTCAATGCCCGCCACCCTGGGAGCAGTCACAACGCCTTCGTCATGCGTCCAACATGCCAGCTATCTTTCACCCGACTCAGCAAGTCAAAGGCTGGCTAGTGGGCGACAAGGGCTATCCCCTCACGACATGGCTCATGACACCGGTCGTGAATCCACGCACACGTGCACAGCAGGCCTATAATGAGAGCCATGCTACCACACGCAACATCGTGGAGCACACCATAGACCTCCTCAAACAATGCTTCCACTGCCTGGACCGGTCTGGAGGAGCCCTGCAGTACTCCCAAAGGTATTAAAGCATATGGGCCAAAGGCAGGTATATGGAGTCAGATCACAGGTCAACCATGATCTTATCAAATGGTGGAGCGGGCTCGAGGGGCTGAATGGCCTACTCCTGTTCCTATGTTCCTATGTTCCCCTGAGCGGGTGGGCAGATTTGTGGTGGTCTTCTGCATGCTGCACAACCTCGACATCATGAGGGACCAGCCTTTGCCACCAATGACTGCAGAAGATCCTGAGCCAGAGGTGGAGGAGAAGGAGGCTGAAGAGGAAGAGGCGGAGGAGCAGGAGGATGAAGAGGCTGATGAGGAGCAAGAGGAGGGGGTCGTGCCGGAAGAGGAAGTGGATGAGGACGCAAGGGTGCAGCAGGAACCACACGCCTTGTCTGCAAGGGCTGTGCGTGCTCGGCTGATCCATGCCCGCTATCAATAATTGGAACTATATCCCCCAACTCACCAACAGTTCTACATTCCCCACCTTTCCCCTCCCACAAAAAAATCAAATCGCCCTCCATCTGATTCCACATTGGTGTCCCTCTCAGCTCATTGCATGAATAAAAACCACCACCAAATGCAAAATCAAACTCTCATTTACGGATGAATAAATGAAATTATGCAAACATAACAGAACTATTCACCCTTCTGCATTCCCTTAGTGCCTGTTGTTCGTGTGCCTTTACCTATCCTAGTGCTCCTACGAGGTGCTTTCCCAGTGGCTGGAGCATGGGTGGTGGAAGGCTGCTGGCCTTCAATTGAGGAATATCCAGATGGCCTTGGATGATGACTTCGAGAAGCTCTGGGCCTGGAGGTTCCGGCTTCAGACTGCACCATCTCAGCATGGGCTGCAGCAGTCTGGCCTGGCTGGCCGAGAGGCAACAACAAGGGCACTGGCGGAGTGACAGGGGTGGGAGCAGGAATGCTGTTGTCCTGAGAGAGGACAGCAGGTCCAACTGCCATGGCACCACTGCCAATCTCCTGGGGTGGCGCCTCAGCAATCCTGGTGATCGGCTGGAGAACGGATTGCTGGAGTGCTGTGATGCCCTGGAAGCCCCGTTCCACAGTGATCCCCAGAGCCACGATAGCAGCGGTCTGAGCTTCCAAGGCAGCAGTCTGAGCTGCAAATGCAGCAATCAGACCTTGGATGGCAAATGTTTGTGCTGCAATGGAAGCTGTGACATCAGTTATCAGACGCTGCATCATGGTGGGTTCCACAGGTGTGCTGATGGAGGTGACCACCCGTTCCATGTTGGAAAGGATGGGCTCCTGGCTCTGTGCAAAGCTCCTCCATGCCCCTTCCCATTGAGCGCAGGCTTTCCAGTGCCCCAAGCATTTGGTGATATACGCCCATCAGCCGTCTTCTGTAGCCTGGCCCATCGAAGTCCTCATCTGACTCCTCTGCAGCAGAACGAGTGAGCGACCTCACCCTCCGGCGAGCTGGCACCTGTGGTATCCGTTTCCTCCGACCCGGCTCCTGCACACTCGTGCTCGGTGTCTCACCACGTGCAGATCCCTCCTCTAACCTAACCTCTAAAGGACGCGCAGTGTCAGTCTCTGAGCTGGTGGCAGCAAGTGTCAGATCGAGTGATGGTGTGGCTTCATTGTCCCCCTCCTACTCCTCCTCCACCTCCTCTGGTGCCGTCATGTGTTCTTGGGTATCTGCAATGACAAAGGGAAACAGGTTGAGTTGTGGAGTGGGGAGAGGAGCAAGTAAGAGGTGTGTGCTGACAGCATGTGCAGCACGTGAGTCTGAAAAGATTATGGGAGGAGGGAGATATGGAAAAGGAGAAGGAGCATTACGTATGGAGACCACCTTGACCGGGACCTCCAGCGCAGCACGTTGTGACGGCTGCAGCGACGGCCCGCCCAATGATCCGCAGCACCGTCTCCTCCAGGGGGTGAGGACGTACAGACATGCCAGCCCAGCCTCAGGTCCCTCCTGCTGGCGGGTGTTATACACTACCTTCTCCTGCAAGGCAGAGGACAGTTTGTCAGCGAGTGTCTGCAAGGTGTGTGGGTGATGTGCCTGTCATGGTCGAATAGCTGCCAGTTTATGTGACTTGTGAGTGGTGGTTGTGTGACCTGCAAGTGTGGTACTATGTGTGGGTGAGACGCAGCAGTGTGTATGGATGGGCAGTGTTTGTTGGTGGGTGGGTGGGTGACGGGAGGTGTCGAGCATCGAGTATTGGTGCAGTGGGTAGGATGTGCCACTTGACACTTGTATTCACTCACCTTGACCACTCGTGTCAAATTATAAACTTCTTCCGGCACTGCACCCACGTGCGTGGTGCAATGCTCCTATCATTCACCTCCTGCGCCACAGTCTGCCAATACCTGTGCAGCTGTAGTCTAGAGGGTCTCCGGCCCCCTGCGTGTAAATGCTTGCCCTCCTTTGGTCCACGCCTTCCACCGGGGCCTCCAGAGCATCGTCCGAAAATCGTGGAGCCCTCTCTCTTGCCGGTGTAGCTACTCGCAATGCCATTCTCCCTTCTCCTACTTGGCTGTGTACCTGCCATTGGAAATGTGCCTGCACCTTTAAGTAGTGCAGGCTGCTGATGACGTGCGCTGCGCACGCCCCATTTCCAACTTCCTCATTTTCCATGCAGCCTCTCAGCAGCGAGGGCTGCACTTGCTGCACGGAGATTTCACGGTAAGTAGCAGGCAGCACGAAGTTCATGTGCTGCCTGTGTAGGGTCCGTCGGGCACGGGGTGGTATCACGCTATCATCACCCAGAACGGACCCTTATCCAATTTTTCCCCCAAAGTACCTTAAGTACCTCTGAGGTACATTTGCTTGTTTAAATATCATCCTGCCGGCTTTAATTGATGGCGGGACTTCTGGGCTCGGGAAGAGCACGCACACCCAGATGCGTCTGTGTGAAACTCGGAACTTGGCGGGTTGGAGCCGGGATTCGTCCCCGCTCCGGATTTTTGCGATTTTCTTTGCCCCCTGCCCCCAACGCATCTGGACTTGCATTTGAAAATTGAGCCCCAGGTGCCCCCAAGAAGTGCCACATTTCTTAAAGAAGCAAACATCTGACAACTAACTGTGACCAAATCATCTGGTCCTACATTTTCATGTTCAGTTCTTCAAATATCAGTTATTGCCATCTAATGCGGGGGGTCCTGCCATATTGTCCTGACCGTCTGTCATGTTCTGCCCTACAGCAGGTCCTGACTCAAGTCTCACACATGAGATTCTTACTAAGGAAAAGTAGCTGAGGTAGTTTCTCATTGCCCCACTCATGGTTTTTATCTTCCAAGTACTTTCTCCCAGCCGGGCTGCAACCAAGACTAAAAAGCACTTTACGATTGAGGGGGGGGGCCTCCTGTACCCATCAGATTGAAGTACCCCTGCTAGACATCAATACAGAATTCAGAGCTTGTGGTTGTACTCCCGCCTGACTCAAAGGCGAGAATACTACCACTAATCCAAAGGCTCACTCCCTGCTATACTGTAACCAATGATGAATAAATACTCAGCCCAATCTTCAAACCAAATGTCGTAGATTTATTTTCTTTACTGTGTAGTGTGTTAATCTTGCTAGTTTGAGTTCTTGGTGCTGTCCCTTGTGCAGTGCTTCACTTTAGATGTGTGACACGTTACTTAAAACCTCTACCAAGTGATTCTCTTCTGCAAGGGGTAAGTGCTCTGGCTGGTTTGAAAGTTTCACTGATAGCCTGCTGGGTTTCTGATGGTCCTGGACCTCTCTGGGCTGTGAATTGCAAGAGCCCTGTATATGAGCCAGCCACGTCCAGGACTGTTGTTGACTGATGCTGCCGGCTTTCAGCTACTTCCTTCCATGGCTGGTACACCAGCTGCTACTTGGGGTTCTAAATTGTGTTTAGAAATTGATCATTTATTCATTATTTATCAATTATATTTCGTATTGTGCTAGTCCATTAAAGTGTGTCCCTGCCTTGCAGTAGGATTTGAAGCATCTTGCCTATAAAACTGCCTTTGTTCACTCTGTAATACCCAATAACACAGCAATTTTGCTGAGTAAATATATGGCTTTGCCTTCTTAGGGCCACTTCAGATGCTTAGCTCGTTCCTTATTGCAGTCCATAGCTGAGTAAGAGGACGAGTGCTTCATCCTTTCATTGGCTGTTCCACTCGCAGTAGATATAACCCACACTTTAATCCATGGACTGAAAACAGCAAAATTGTGAGTAAAGCTAAACACATTATTACTCCCAAAAAGTTTTGGTAATCCACAGTTTAGCATTGAATAGCACATGAACAGCAATTTCTAGGTTTATAGTACTAAAAATAAGTTAAATCAGTCATTTTTACGTTAACTGATATTATAATTTTGTACGGATTTTCATTTCATTGCTGTTTAAAGCTTGTGAGAAATTGAATCCGACTCCTTTACAAAAAAGTTAAGTATATAAAGTTCCAGTCAAAAAGTGATATTTGTGTGCAATGTGAAAAAGCAAAACAAATTAAGAACACGAGATAAGGAGTAGGCCATAGGATCAGAAGTTGGCCATTTACCCATCAAGCCTACTTTGCCATGGCAACTGGGCTAATGTGGCACTGAGGTTTTTATATCCAATTTCCCTGCCTTATCGTTTGATGCCCTTACTTCATTAGCTAGTATCGATCTTCCATTTAAATACCTCAATTGTTTAACAATCTTTGGCTTTCAGGGGCACTCCTTTCACATTCTCACAGCCTCTGAAGAGGTTTTTCCTGGATTCACGGAGATGAAATTCTAAAATTATGTCTCTTTGTTCTGAATTTTTCTACCTCCTCCATGAGTTCCCTTCATTATTTTAAACACCTCAATCAGATCACTCCTTTACCTCCTCATCTTCAGGACTATAGCCCCACTCTCTCGTCATAGCTCAGTCCTTATTTTTTATTTATTCATGGGATGTGGGCGTCGCTGGCAAGGCCAGCATTTATTGCCCATCCCTAATTGCCCTTGAGAAGGTGGTGGTGAGCCACCTTCTTGAACCGCTGCAGTCCATGCGGTGAAGGTTCTCCCACAGTGCTGTTAGGAAGGGAGTTTCAGGATTTTGACCCAGCGACGATGAAGGAATGGCGATATATTTCCAAGTCAGGATGGTGTGTGAATTGGAGGGGAATGTGCAGGTGGTGGTGTTCCCATGCGCCTGCTGCCCTTGTCCTTCTAGGTTGTAGAGGTTGTGGGCTTGAGAGGTGCTGTCGAAGAAGCCTTGGCGAGTTGCTGCAGTGCATCCTGTCGATGGTACACGCTGCAGCCACAGTGTGCCGGTGGTGAAGAGAGTGAATTTTTAAGGTGGTGGATGGGGTGCCAATCAAGCGGGCTGCTTTGTCCTGGATGGTATCGAGCTTCTTGAGTGTTGTTGGAGCTACACTCATCCAGGCAAGTGGAGAGTATTCCATCACACTCCTGACTTGTGCCTAGTAGATTGTGGAAAGGCTTTGGGGAGTCAGGAGGTGAGTCACTCACCACAGAATACCCAGCCTCTGACCTGCTCTTGTAGCCACAGTATTTATATGGCTGGTCCAGTTAAGTTTCTGATCAATGGTGACCTCCAGGATGTTGATGGTGGGGGATTCAGCGATGGTAATGCCATTGAATGTCAAGGGGAGGTGGTTAAACTCTCTCTTGTTGGAGATGGTCATTGCCTGGCACTTGTCTGGTGTGAATCTTACTTGCCACTTATCAGCCCAAGCCTGGATGTTGTCCAGATCTTGCTGCATGCAGGCTCGGACTGCTTCATTATCTGAGGGGTTGCGAATGGAACTGAACACAGTGCGATCATCAGCCAACATCCCCACTTCTGACCTTATGATGGAGGGAAGGTGATTGATGAAGCAGCTGAAGATGGTTGGGCCTAGGACACTGCCCTGAGAAACCCCTGCAACAATGTCCTGGGGCTGAGATGATTGGCCTCCAACAACCACTACCATCTTCCTTTGTGCTAGGTGTGACTCCAGCCACTGGAGAGTTTTCCCCCTGCTTCCCATTGACTTCAATTTTACTAGGGCTCCTTGGTGCCACACTCGGTCAAATGCTGCCTTGATGTCAAGGGCAGTCACTCTCACCTCACCTCTGGAATTCAGCTGTTTTGTCCATGTTTGGACCAAGGCAGTGATGAGGTCTGGAGCTGAGTCCCTTCAGTATCATCCTGGTGAATCATCACTAGATTTTCTCTAAGGCCAGTTTATCCTTCCTAAGATGAGGGAGGTGATATTGGTCAACAACTATAGCGTAAAACCGGATGATAGCGAATCGAGAGCCCGGTTCACACCAGTTTTCTTTTCCATTGAGGTCAAAGCTGCCGATTCGCTATCATCCCATTTTGTGTTACTGCCATTGACCAATTTCACCGCCGAGTTGCCCAAAACGGAACACAATATTCCCAATGAAGTCTACCTGGCACTTTGTATAATTGCAGCAGTGCTTTTTTGCTTTAATATTCTGTAACTTTTGTGATGAAGCCCAGAACCCGATTAGCCTGGAATTTACACAACATTTTATCAATTTCTTTGAAACATCTAAAGCCCTTCACATATGATTAATTATTTTGAAATGCAGTGACTGTTGTTATGTAGGCAAATGTGGCAGCCATTTTTCACACAACACACAGCAAGAACTCACAAACAGCAATGAAATGAATGGCCAGTTAATCTGTTTTTGGAGTGATGTTTATTGTGGGAGGGAGGAAGCTTCACCAGGGAGAACCTTTTGCTCTTCTTCAAATAGTGCTAAGGGACCTTCAACATCTACCTGGACCACTGTAACAGGCAGAAAGATTTAGCATTTGATTCAATTGACAGTACCTCAGATATTACAACACTCCCTCACTACTGCACGAGAATACCAGCCTAGATTATGTGCTGAAGTCCTGGAAAGGGGTTTGAACTCTCAACCATATAACTCAGAGGCAGGAATGCTACCAACTGAGACAAGGTAACAGTTATGGTGGTCTAGGAACATTGCAAGTGCCACCATGTACCAACAGCTGGTGGAGTAAAGCAAAAGCCTAGCACTTTCTATGGAAGACAAAGGAAATAAGGATTAAGAACCTTTTCAACGTTGACTTCATGCATCTTCTAGTGGTCCAGCTCAACAGCAGGTTGCCAGCCTGATCTATGACAAGGTGGAAGAGAAAGTGGTCCAGAAAGACCTAATGAGAACATAGGCCATTCAGCCCTTCGTGCCTGCTCCGCCATTTGATAAGATCATGGCTGATCTGTGCTCTAATTCCATATACCCGCCTTTGGCCCATATCCCTTAATACCTTTGATTGCCAAAAAGCTATCTATCTCAGATTTAAATTTAGCAATTGAGCTAGTATCAATTGCCGTTTGCAGAAGAGAGTTCCAAACTTCTACCACCTTTTGTGTGTAGAAATGTTTTCTAATCTCGCTCCTTAAAGGTCTGGCTCTAATTTTTAGACGGTGCCCCCTACCCCTAGAATCCCCAACCAGCGGAAATAGTTTCTCTCTAACAAACAAAGAGCACAAAAACAAAGAAGCAAACAGTAAAAAAAGTGAAATTATTAGATTTGAAAAATGAAACGGAAAAGAACTGAGATTTTAAAAAGCAACAATAATAGATTAGTAGCAATGATAAAAAGCTGGAAGAAATTAAATATTCTGCACCGTCAGCACTGGAAGAATTACACTTTTGGTGCTGTGTATTGGACTCTAGTGAAGGTATTCGTACTTGAGCTGGATAACTCATTCAAATCCCAGCGACCTACTCAATGAAGGTAGAAATATTTGCAGCAGTTCTTTCTGCACCTTTGTGATATGTTCAAGGTTGTCAAATGGAGGTATGCTGAGTATGGGCCACATTAGAACCAATAGCCCCAAGGTATACGTTCTTCAGTTAGTTCAGATTGTATTATTATTGTTACTGCTATGTTTTTCACCAACTAATCAATCACTATGTTTTAGTATGAGATCAATTTTAATATTCTACAGAGAAATAAATAACATGATTAAATGCTAAGAAAGCCATGATGTAAAGGTAACCTAAGGAGTGACCATTGCACATGTTAGTTGTTAATTTCTTTGCTTGGTAATCACACTGGGGGCCATGTTCTCCACTCTGGTTTTGGGCTAGGAACCAACGCTATTGAAACGAAACCAGTGGAGAACAGAGAAATTTGATTTAGTGACAACTGTCACTGCTCACAGGAGTCCGCGTACTCCACCAGCTCCAAATTGGAGCAGAAATCTTCAGCAGAATTTTTTTTTTTAATTGGAGCATGATTATTAAATCATATGTTTTGTAGTTGCTTCCATCAGGACTGGCCACCACTGTCATTCCTGTCACTGTCTGCCCTCAGGTTAAGCTGGATTGTAAATAATAGCAGTGCAGCAACAGGTGCCTGATTTATAGAAAAAATGCTTTTACAAATGTTAGTATTTATTGCATCGGGATGGAGGACTGAAAGGGTGCTCAGACTGCTTGGAATCCTGACAGCCCTGGCATTGTTACCAGTTCTTTCTGGTGGAATGTGCCACCACCTATTCCTGCCCATGCCCTGCAACAAGCAGAATAACAGTGAGATCAGTATAGAGGCAATTATAACACAATACACTTTATACATATTTAGATAAAAGTCTGCTACGTGCACAAACTACCCTGCAATTTCTCACATAATTCCATCTTGCTGTTACTAATGAATGCAAAGAGTAACTGCTCTTCCACAAATTCTATGTTACATTATATTCCCATATGTGCAATCAGTCCTCAGCTATTTCCTCCATCAGGGTTTCACAGTTTCTGTGCTTATTTACACACATTTAATAATCCATGTGCCATGTCTTTGTGATGACAGCTCCATTCACCTTTTTTTCCCTAAAGCACATCATATTGTCAGCTGTTGGCTATAGCAGGATGCTTCTAATTCTAAGTGCAGACCACAGTTGACGTTCCCATCCATTATTAGTTATAATTCATAATACTGTTTCCATATCATTTGATCACTTTAGTAACTTTCTTGAACTCTGTAACTGAATGGTGAGTAGGGGACACCTACTTCTGGACCAGAACAGGAGCACAAGCCACAACAAAGCCATGGCAGCTGTCTTTAACTTTTAGTGTTATTATTATTACCATCATGGCATCTAAAGCAGAGAAATGAGCCGCCATACGGCCATCTGTATTTTACAATTATCAAATGTTTACAAATGTTATTTTACAGTTTTTTTTTGTTGTTGAGTCCAACAATTCCCATCAGACCTTTGGGTCAAAATAGCTTGCACACAATTTATAACTTGTTTGTTAAGCCAAAACTAACATCCTGTGTTTGAATTCACCAGGTAAGATCTGCTATTTTGGTGTGTGAACTGCTGCTGCATTCCCTCTCGTGGCCTAGTGCTGTGTGGGTTGCTGCAGAACACTTTTTCAAAAATAGCTAAATTTAGTAGGCCAGATGTTGTGTGGGATGCTTTTGAGCTCCCTCTGGTGAAACCCTAATGGTTGTCTATTAAGTTTTTTGTAAGCTGTGGTACATCTCTCACGATCACACAAATCTTTTTTAATTCTCAAATCAAAACAGGAAATGCTGGAAAAAAGAAAAAAATGCAACGTTTTGGATGTAGAGCCTTTGTCAGAACAGGAAACTTGAAGAAAAACTAGCCCTTTAATGGGACTGAACAAAATGAAAGGTGTGGGGAGAGAGTAACTGGTAACAGTAGAGTCAAGAATGCTGACTCCTTTCACAGAGGAGACTTAACGCTTAATGGAAAGAGGTGAAAAATTGGTGGAAGATAGAGGATCGTCATCTTAGTAAGGCAGTAAAAGAATACAAAAGTACAGACATAGCTGGGACCCATATAGGTTCCCATAGTGGCACCTTTTACCTGGAGGAAGTGAATGGAGATGAAAGAAAAGCTGTTCAGGTTGTGGCATGGATTTCTGACAAAATGGGAAAACTGTTGTAGTGATGGAGGACCCTGCCCTACACTGACCTGTTGCTCAACACCATGGCAGGGAGGGAGTCAATCTGGCACAAGCACACTTGTATACCAATGCCACATACATGAGGACCTGGATTAAGCACCTGATAAGGAGTAAGCGTGGCACATGGCATTGGACTTAGACATCTAGATCATCAAGGTGACTGGAACGTTGCAAACTTGTAGATCCTTTCACCATTCTGAAGGTAGATGTCTGTTTTATTGTGAAGGTGGACGTCATATTCTGAAGGTAGATGTTTGTTGTATTCTGATGGTAGATGATTGTGTATTCTGAAGGTAGATGGTTGTTGTATTCTGATGGTAGATGTGTGTGTATTCTGAAGGTAGATGTTTGTTGTATTCTGATGGTAGATGTTTGTGTAGTCTGAAGGTAGATGTTTGTTGTATTCTGATGGTAGATGTTTGTTGTATTCTGAAGGTAGATGTTTGTTGTATAGCTGAAGAGGAAATTCTGAGATTTGTGACAACAGCTGCTGAAAGGCGTAACTTGAAGGGCAGGAACAAAGGCTTGATACCTGTCATCATCGAGTTGCAAAGCAGCAGGCGGTTTGCTGCTGAAGCTCCTCACCTCCAACTGGTGAAACCACCATTCAGTGGGGTATAGTGTGTGTTCATGCTGTTCATGTTACAGTGAGTTATGCTGCTTACCTTGCTGCTCGTGAGGAGTTTCTGGTATCTGCTGTCCATCGATCAAGGGCTCAAGCCCACATTAGCCTGATAGCCAGTTGGTAACTTCCCTATTTGGGTAAGGGAAGTAAGCAGAGTCATTCTGGGTTGAATTGGCTCCAAGATGAAAGGTAGAAAACAAGTCAACCCAATGTCACAGATTCAGTGATCCAATAACTGAGCCACACAGGTCTGCAGGACACTGCTGATGATTGGCCAGCTACCTTGCCTTATTGATGGCACCTGTCACTAGGGGCTGGTTTTCTTCCCAGTTGGCCCTAAATAATCCTGCAAGCCAATGGTTAGGGTAGTTCTAGTTGGACAAATAGGGTGGATTCTTGGAGTTGCTGAAGCACTTGCCTAATGGAGAGGCCTTTTATTTTTATTTTCCTGACAAAATGTGAGAAATGTATTAGTGCTCAGTGCTGGTAAGGTTCATGGTTTTAGCTAGTTAAACTACAGAAAAATCACTGCATGCATAAGTTCTCTTGATTTAGGTAAGTGTGTCGTGGCTTTGCAGGGAGACAGAATGCATTTCCAATTAGGTAAATAGAAACTTGACTGTGGATATCTCAATAGCTTGGTTTGGAGATTACATGGTGGGCTCCTGTAGGTACTCACCAAATAGTTTTCCACTCCTAATGTTCCTTCATGCATGTGGCATTCTACAATGAATTCCAATAGGAGGTGGGGCTCTCCCACCCTCCCTTCTGCTCTGAAAGTTATCTAGTCCTGTAGTGAGAATGGACTAGCTTCAGGACTCATGGGAAATTAGGATAGCCCTGCTTTCCAAGAATGTTTCCTGAATCTTTCTTATGGAAAGTGATGGAAATAGGAAACAATGAACAATGTATGTGCATTTAGAGATTGGGATGCAGTTACATAAAGGCACATTTGGAGGTCAAGGAGGAGACACATAGAAAGGGCAGCAGAGGTAACATATTGACCACTCTCCCTTGAGCACTCTGGCCACCAACACACTCTTGGCCCTCTAAAATTAATAGCTACAAATCTAACCCTTCACACTGCATCTGGTTAAGGGAGGCACTAATCCAGAATCTTACAGAATGTTGCCATTAATTATTTGCAAGCAAAAATCCCTGAAAATCCCTCGCTCCAGTTTAATAGGGTGATATCAGCTGATCCTTTATAGTTGGCTGATGCCACATAGAGAATATCCCTCAATTTCTGCCCTTCACCTATTCACTTACCTAGTTCACTCAATCTTATTTCAACAGAAAATTGAGCACAATGCCTGGCAAAAGATAGGGCACTGAAGGAGGCATCCCCACATTAAGAACCTACAAGGAATAGGCCATGAAGCTGCTGGGAAGGCACTCTGCTCTAGCCATGGGAGATTGCAAGATCAGTGGCACAGTGCTGGCACCAGGTTAGTGAGTGCACACCTGTACAGTTGTCACGGCATCTCTGTGATAAAGAGGAGCAGCAGAGAAGGGAAGTTGTCCTCATTGAATATGATAATGACTGCCAAGGAAGAAGATAATAATGAGGGAGAGGATGTGAAGGTCAAGGCCACCACGAGTCCCTGAACCTAGAATGTGGCTCATGTTACTCTGTCACATGAGCCACATGTGACAGAGTAACACGCCCTTGTGTCACTTGCTTTTTCAGGCCCACACACCACATAAGATTCTTTCACCCAGGGGAATTAGATAATGTCAATGAGGATTTGACACCGGTTGATTCACAGAGCATGAGGGAACCAGAGGACTGGTGAGGAGGTCTACCTTGGCAGTGGAGGCTGCCTATGGTTTTGGAGTTCTGGGATCCAGATCTCATGGAACCCGCTTGAAAGAAAGATGTTCAAGGAACCATTACGCCAATGTGCAGGTTCTGAGGTCAATCTGCAAAGCAACTGATAGCAGTGACTTTGGAGTCTACAGCCATCACTTGCAGGAAGATTAGGAAAGCAATTTCTTCATTGCAGGAATCAATGGAGTGTGTAACAGCTTCATTAGAATCTGCAGCAGCTTCCCCTCCCCCCCCCCAACTAAAAAGTATCCCAGGACCAATTGCTGTCTTCTATTCTACAGAGGTACAGATGGCAGTCTGGTGGTGTAGACGACATGTTTTGTATTGGCTTCCAGACCCTGAGGGCCAGAATACAGAATAAAGTCTCGCAGGGCTTTCAGGTACTGATAGCTGCATGAGACCAGACATCTTACTGATCAGTGGTAACATAAATACTGGACCCAAAGGAATGGTGGCAGTTGCTTGAGGCGTCTGTTTGTCAGGGCAGCAACTCATGCAAGGCACCTAGCCCACTCCCTCAGAGCACCCATCAGTGGCACATAGGAGGCAACACCAGGCTGCCCAGGCACAAGCTCCAGAGATGCAGCCAGCATCTCTCTCTCAGGAGCAATCTGCTATGAGAGGAGTGCCACCTCAGCCCCATGAGTCTTTTGTAGCCCAGGAACAGCTAACCACCTCTTGGGATACTGGCCACAGGTTGCGCCTAAGAGAAGCACTAGGAGAAAGAAAGGCACACTAGGCACTCATGAGAAGCATGATGTGAGGAAAGAATGGGTTGAATTCTGTTCACTTTGGACTTTGTTGTATTAAAGGAGAATGTGCACTTTTATCATGCTTTCATATTTATGGAGATCACAGTTATATAAGAACGGGTGCAGTTATTTTGTGCTGACAATCAATCAGATGATTTTTAATTGCATGATCATGTAAGACCAAAGAGGTTTAATGTGTTGTGATATTCTAGGATGGGTACTGGTTTGAATGATTTATCATTTATTTGAAGGCAGTGAAGAGGAAGAACATAAGAACATAAGAAATTGGAGCAGGAGTAGGCCAATCGGCCCCTCGAGCCTGCTCCGCCATTCAATAAGATCATGGCTGATCTGATCCCAACCACAAATCTAAAGAACACAAGAAGTCGGAAGCTATGACAGTGGTGACAAAGGTAGACTGTGTTAAACGGATGAGAACATATCAATGATCAGTTGTGTTCTAATACCCCTTTCAGCAGTCACTGAGGAGCCCTTGGAGTGATGGTCATCCTAATGCTCTCCTCCATGTTGTTCTGCTTCCAAAGCAACCAGTTCCACAGGAATGCCCCATTCCAGGCCTTTATGGATTGTACAGGGCACAGCCAGCTACAACTACGCAGCATAAATGATCTAGAGAATATTGCAGAGCCCTTTCTGACCTGACCTGTTTAGGCAGTGAAAGCATCCCTTTATGACACTGATAGTCATCTCAGTGACCACTCTGGTAAAGACATGTGCCTCATTGTAGTGCTTCTCTGCAGCTGTTCGTGCAACTCTTGAAAGGGTTAGTATCCATGGCAGCAGAGGATGTGTCTTGTCATGCATGCGCCATCCATTTATATAGTTTTATTTCTTTAGGAGGGACGAATTCTGCAAGGTGAAATCATTTTAGCAACTTTCAACAAATCTTGCATTGACATGCAGGATTCTTTGCATGTTCTCACACGCAACCTGGGTATTCAGTGACTGGTAACACTTTCTGTTGAGGAAATTGGGAGGGTTTATCATGGGAGTTCACAAAACAACATGGGTGTCACCTATTCCACCTTGCACCTTGGAAAAGCCAGCACTCCCATAAAATAGAATGGCCCTGTTTTGCTGCTGCCTTGCTGTGATGCCAAATTGGATGAATTCCCCAGTTCTGTGGAAAAGTGCATCAGTCACCTGGTGAACACTTGCCCGGTCATCACCTGGGTGATATATAGAACCCCTGTGGCTGCCTGAAATGACCTGGTGCCATGACAGATGAGTGCATTTGTGACCTTCAGCAAAAGGCGCCCGTGCAGATGATAGTGGCCACGGTCGTCATGAAGTAGGTGGCACAGCTCTGCTCCTGCCTCTTTGGTGAAGCCCACTCTTCCAATACACAGCTCCTCACTAAGGTCTTCATAGGACCTGTGTTGCCTGTATATTCTTTGGGTGGTGGTGGTGGTGGGTGTGTGGGGGCTAATATCTTGAAGGGATGCATCCTCCTCAGATGCTGCCTCACTTTTTTTTCCTCCATCTTCTCCTACACCTCTTTCTTCTTCATGGTAATGACATGCAAAGGTATGCCCAATGGTAATATCACACCTGCTCATGAGACGCTCTCATTAATAGCCCAGTACAGGAAATTTAGGTGCCTCTGAGCCTGGCCAGGTGCAGCACACTTCGGGTGCACTGCTCTTGTCTGGCACTTGGGAAAATGAGCCCCATGATGTTTGAACAAAGTAATTATGAAAAAGACATACCATCAGCCCTCACGTTTCCTCAAAGGAGTGTTTGGATCATTTTTAAGGAAAATATTTGCTATTTTGCTTTTTTTAAGAATTCTAAATGTAATAGCAGTTAATACTGTAAGAATTCAAATAAGAGCACAAAAATGATATAAAATAAATTCTCTGAGAAAGCAGTCACATTATTTAAAAAAAGATCAGAAAAGGTTAAAATATTATCCATTGGCTCCCACATGTTCAATTCTGAACTTGTGCTCAGCTAACTAATGTCAGCTGGGCAGCAGGTGGAACATTATAATTGGCATCGGTGCTTTTGGGCTAAGAAGAAAAAAGTCAGATTGGGATCCGGCACCTGATTGCTTTCCAATGACTCCTGCTGGAAAGTGTGAATGACTGGACATTGAGTGAGAACAAGTATTGGGCTCAGCGTGATATTCTGCATTGTAGGCACTGGTATTCGCTGCCCAGGCTCACACCTGAAGAATGGTCACATGGGTAAGGTACCAGAGTGCTGTTCACTCCCTGTGGAATTACCCCAGCAAGAAGAATATTAGTGAAAAGTAAGGGCAGGGGGCATATGGTAGCTATTAAAATCAATGGACTGAAATATTCAATATTCACACATTTGTGTGTAATGCAATTGAGCATTTATGTCAAAACTACAAGGAAAACACTGGAGATCAACATTACACACATCTGCTTGAAATTATTAAGATAGATAAACTATTTTCTCAAATAGTTTATCTGAAGTTTCACCTAGGATTCTTGCTTCCCTTTACAGTGCAGAGTGGTTACTTTTCAAACAACATTACTAGTGTCTGATCATTTCCTGATGTGTAAGTGAAGGCCTCTATGGATCTAGCATTATTTTGTAAATGTTATCATCAAAAGCTGCAACATTGCTAATTTCCTTACAGTAAAACCTCTTGACTTTGAAAGCAAGCCAGTTATGCTACTGTATGACTGGCATGTTGCACTTTTAGCACTGGTTTCGTGTAGCTGAAGTTCGAGCTTTGAACTGTGCAGTGGAAACTTTGGGAAGGCTATGCAACCAGTGATAGACGGTGGTTTCAGACCTGTGAATAGGTTTATTTATAGATGCGTATGTCATTTTTCCACTCTGTCAGTTATTAGCATGCTTATCGTATGCAATCCTTGCATCTGTCTGTTAGACATTTTTTTAAAGTCAGAATGAAAGCCTTTATTGAAATGCGATACCTACCATCTTGCGCAATCCAAGTTCCATTGCTTTCAACTTCAAGATGTTTAAAAGTCATGGCAGTTCAGTAAATCAAAGAAATATGATCCACAGGCACTTAGTCCCATGTGTTTTGTTGTGCGAGGCTTCAAAAGTAGTCATCCACACCCAAATTAATATGCCTCAACCTTGCTACGTATACAGATAGGCAAGATAATATGAATCTTAATATTTCTATTCTTCTAATCATTTGTCTTTTGCTTTCATACTATTATGAAATACCAATTTGATTGTTAAGAGCAAAACATGTGGTCCTTTTAATGGGCATTATTTAAGGCCAGGTTTGTGTGCAGTAATTGAAGGGTTCAAGGGCAAATAACCCTTTACTTTTGCCTCACGGAGCAGCAGTATTGGGAAGGAAGTGGTCAAAGTGCAATTTCCTGGCACCAGAATTTACAGAGCTTCTTGAGCTAAAAGATGTTACATGATGACATCACTGCAGGTGGGACATCCAGTCACCCATCCCTATATGTGACTGAAATAATCACTATAACATAGCAGTTTGAGTGAGCTGCCCTCAAACTGAACATTGTTCAGAGTAACTTATCAGTTTGAGTTCATTTTACATCACAAACGTAAATGGAGATTGTTTCCAAATTTAAAACAGTAGAAAGTGTAATTTTCTGAGTAAACGTGAGACTATTCACTACCATTGTGATGTAATGTGCAATTTCAACAGTGACAACACTTGGCATCTTGCCAATTCCAGGGACTGTAGTAGAAGTAATGCAGAATCCCATTTTCAAAAGTGGATTAGTTATTACCAGCTTAAGAGTACAAAAAAAATCACACCCCTTTTGCCAGTGTACTACTGAGTTATATCTAAGTTGATTTGACCAAGCCAAAGGAAACAGTCTAATTTAAGTCTTCAATTTGCTTCCTTTCCCATGGTACGTGTTATCACAGACTCATGTCAATGTTAATGCTGAACATGTCTGACACATACAAAGTTCAAGAGAAAGTTGCAGTGTGAATAGAAAATGTGTTAAATGAAATGCAGGTTGGTGCAATTCAAATTTCTAAGAAATCATTGCAGACGAGCTTTCTAAATATCTAGAGACACTGTCCTCATGAAAAAATACTTGAAGAGGAAGAGCCACCACAAAAGCTGTGCATCATTTTTGTTAGAAGGTATTACACACATGCCACAATGATGAATGTTGATACAATTTACCTCATGACAATATGTGTCCGTAAATATAATTAAGAAAGGATTTACTAAGGGTCTCTCAGGTTTCATGTCATCGATCTCTTCTGTAAGCGGGCCTCAGGTCCTCTATAATCCAGAGTGCTCCTTTACTGCCCTATATGTAGCTAAACCATAGTATGACCCAATGGCCATATTATAGAACTCTTCTTGTATACACCCTGTAACCTCAATTGAATCTCACATGTGCTGCCATATAAATTCTCCTGTCATTATAGAGCACAGACTGAAAAGCAGTCTAGCACGATAAGGCACAATTGTAAACTAACTGGTTTACTTTACATGAAATATATGAAAGACTACAGTTTTCACAATGTGATTCATCTATTTCCTACCACTCCTTTTCCATGTAGAACAATAGATGGTAACCGTGGCTCTGTTGTAGGTGGCAACTCACTTTCAAGCTAGCTAATCTCAAACTGGTTGGTTGTATATTTCTCTGTTACCGGCTGTACCTTTTCGTATGCCAGCTTGGAGTCTTTGTTTAGTTGGCTAGGGAAAGAGATCGCTCTCTTGCCTAGGTATATGTGCGTAAAAAAAGCCTTTTCTGATTTAATTAACCCACAATGGGTCTTCCACCCACATTGGCTGAAAACAAAGGAGACCATCTATGCTGATGTCTGAAGGTATTTCCTTAATGATATGACAATTTGCTGATTGAACCCCATGGTGCTTCTCATTGGTTAAAAGCTACAGTCACATAAACAAGTAAACAGTTTGATGGCTGTTCTGATTTGAGAACCATTCTACTACCAGGATGTGAAGTCAGTAATTTCCCATTGTTTCCTATTTAGTATTTTAAATGCCTGTGGCAATAGTCCAGATTCAAGTTCGATGGCTTTAAATGTTGAGTCAAAAGGTTTTATTTAATGCATAAGAAATATTATAAATTGACAAAATCCTGCTCAATTTGTTTTTTTTGTATCTTCCCACTCTTCCCTTGGAGAATAGTGTGAAGTAGTGGAAGAATTTGCTTTCTGATTAACAGTCTGAAAGGCTGCGATATGAATGCTCCTTCCAGGTCTGTAACCATCTTTTAAATCAGCTGATAGGATGGTTAGTGCTATACGGCGGGAGGGTTTTATGGGATCCCACAACTCATGCAAAGAGAGGAGGCCATCCACGCCCACCCGAGTATCCCGCTGGATGTCAGCCCTGAATTCCGAATTGGAGCCTCCATTTGCCGGGACTGTCTGGAGCGGGGTTCAGACCCTGCACCTTCTGACTCAGAAGTGGGAATACTACCACTAAGCCAAAGACTCGCTCCATTCTGCTCAGGTGATGTCGGTAAAACCCAAAATGCTATATTTGTTATCCTGCTGCCATTAGGTACAGCACCCATATTTATGAAGTTCCTGAAACTATTAACCAGTGACTCATCTATTTCCTCTTTAATTTTCGGCGACATTAGATTTCGTCACTGACAGTGGAGCAGAGAAATGCATCGAATTATCTAATCTTTATTATTCTTGTGGAATTACTTTAATAAGACCCCAAAATTAAAATCAGTTAATGCCACATTGGGAAGACTGTTCTATGCTGTGAACTTGTACGCATTAGGAACTGGACTGCGAATTCCACTCAGGAATCCAAAACTGCCATAGGAGATTAGACCTTTATCCCCTCAATTTAGGCTGCATTCGAACATGAGTTCCTGAGATGAAAAGACACTTCTAACACTCTGCTACAGTCCCCTAAGGAGGGCAGCATTTATTTACACAAGGCAGTGATCACAATGGGCACGAAATAACTGGGATAATTAGGTGACAGTATTGGAGCACGGTAAAATTTTAATGGACAATATCTGAAGCACAAATCTTGTAACATTCATCTTGGGGCATTTACACATGCCTTATACTTTATACTCCATAGAAGCATTTGTTATGTGCAATGAACTTGGATGGGAGGTCAGGTAAAAGTAAACTGAGTTAGTCTTCACAAGTTTGGCTTCTACAACTGGCTGAGAAGTGTCAGTTTTGAAAGCTAAACCTCAATAAACTGATTAAATTGAAACATAACAACATATACCAGACAATGCCTCCACAGGTCAGTGCAAAACAAACAGAACAACCTAGTACAGATTTTGGCCTGGGCCCACTAAAGCCCCATTTCATTGTAATTAAGGGGCCCATTCAGTCTTTGTTCACTAATATCCCTGCAGTTATTGGCAAGACCAACATTTAAAACCGTATAAATTGCTGCCTGTTACTATCGGATCAACATAATTGTGCTATACACTTTTTGATGTACAGCATAATTTTATTTCACAATTCCGGAATAGTTGCTGCTTGACATCAATATTCCCATAAGGTCACTGCAAGAAACATACTACACAGAACTTGTTTTGGAGGTATTCCAGTTGACTGTTTACATAAGACCAGAGCAATGTTTACCAGATATCAAATTTAATCCAAGACAAACAGAAGAGTTTGTCAGCTAAATCACAAAATTACAGCCTAGGTGTTCTGCTTATTTGTTTTGGGCAGTAAGAAATCTCCACTCACTGATTTTAGGGTGAAGTGAGTTTTATTAATTTTTAGCAACTGGCAAGGGAAGACTGTCTACAAGTGCAAGTGTGGTAATTTTTCTTTGACTGACATTTGGCATCATTCATCAAAAGCAGGAATAATATTCATATAAGGGCACAGTTATACTACAGGTAACAGTTTGAGACCTGCTCACAGCAACGAGGAGTTGGCAAGCTCAAGGTAAACTGCCTATTCTGCATCACTCTCTGGCCAGAGAAAACAGGGTCCTCCATATATGCATAAGTCAACTCTTGCTAATATTAAAATGATGAAAATTGATGCTTAAGGTTTGAGGCAGTCTGAAACCGCTGACCAAAATTTGATTCAAGAGAAGCTACACAGTTATTTTAAATAACGCCGTATTAGGGCATGCATGGGCAGAAATTAGGGTGAACTTGGTTTTGCTGGCTCCACACCTCTTTTTCCACCCATTAAAATTTCCAACCTATTTGGGGGCAGTCGTATAATACACAGCCAGTAACTGGGCAGTCGGAATGCAATGCCCATCACTACATCATCCAACGTAATTCCTACATTTACACCCTTAGCAACAATGGGCATGAGAGGTGCATGTTCATCACTGGCATCCAGCGCTGTTAGGGCAGTGGAGGTAATTAAACTTTGAAAAGCCACAGAGTGATTGACTGCAATTTGTGAACCAACCAAAAAAAACAGCCAATTTTTTCTTTGAATTTCTTCGGGCTCACATCATTAATTATTATAATGATGACAAGCCAGCTCTAAAATTCTCACTGTCACTTATTTTTATAATGCAGCAGGTACAATATCAGTTCTTGTTCAGGTCCAAGTCCAATATTGTTCGACATGCTCAACTGCTTCTGTGGATATGTGCACTCTTCAGCTGTAGTATATGATAACAAGCAGTATGGTTTTACCATTTACATGATATGCTCTACTTAAACGAGTGGAATTCCACTTTATTGTGAATTGTTATGTGGTAAAAGCAATTGTTCAGCTGTGCATTGGGTGTCGTTATAATTATGGAGATCAAAGAGGAATTTGCTTTCTAAGATGGAGATTTTGTTATAAAAGAGAGTTGAACCGGGAGGCCTTGCTGATTCCTGGAAAATAATAGCTTCCACAAAACCAAAGGAGGAATTTGTGGCGGATTGCTTGAGATTCAAAGTGGCAAGAGATTGTTTTCCAAGTTCTGCAGCAGCAAATCCCATACAGAGGGTAAATTAGCCCCTGTCTCTTTGATCATTAATCGCTTTGGTATTTGCCTAACCTTTATCTTGTTTCTTATGCTTCTGTGTGCTTTTTGAACTGTAATAAAAATAATTGTAGTAATTTTAGCCTGAAAATGCTTTGATCTGTGTGGTCATATTCTGGTTGTAATATCTATCAGAAACAAACATGAAAGATCTGAAGATGTTGGGTGCATGTCCATAAAGTTTACTGCAATTAGAGTAATTATTAATCCTGGGTCACATAACCTCAGCAAAGGCAGATCATGTGACCAGACAGCATCTGGATTATGGGATGCTAGGTTCATTTGTTGGAGCCTCTGTGAAGTAGCTGGAAGGGAAAACAGTGTTTTTAAGACCCAAGTTGTAACAGGCACTCTGAGAATAAAAGTGTCCATTCAATAGAAACAATTCCTCAGACACCAAATCATTCCCCATGCATTTGACTTTTTTTTTCTACACTCCAAGTCTATATGAAGCACATCCAGGTCAGGGTTAGAGTTAGAGTACAGTTCACTTACAGCATGTCTTAGCTCCCTCATGTAGCAGTGTGACATTTCCATTTCTCAAACCAGTAATCCCTGTAGCTTCTTTAACTGACATTGGCAGGTTAGTATCAAATTATGGACAGTTTTGTCCTATGAACCTTTGTTGAGACAGTCCCAAACTTATTTAACCAGGAAAAGCTTTATGATCAACAGAGAGAGGAAGCTTTCATCTTATCATTCTGGATTGAATGCAAACTCAAACCAAAAGTGAAAGGATAATATGCTAATTCACTATGGTACTAAGCCTTCTTTATATAGAGTCTAGTTGAGCATATCATGTAAATGGTAAAACAATACTGCTCTTTATCATACACTGCAGCTGTAAAACTTTTGCTCAGTCAAAACCCATGTATCTACAGAAGCACTTGAGCATGTAGAACAACATTGGACTTGGACCTGAACAACAAATGTGCTTTTTGAAGTCCTGATTTATTAGCATAGATCTTCTGATCAGTCATGCTCACATATAAACCTGTTAATGCTTATATAACACTGGAATGTAGTGTGAGCTCAATTAAGCCTTCGTACGTGAACTTCACCTATTGCAAGTTCTACACTCTAATATCATTAAAAAAGTATTTCCACTAAAAGTGATTATTAGGTGGAAAACTATACCCTATCAATCTCTACACATAAGACAAATACAGTGGACCAGATAGCAGCTGTAAGTAACAAAAATCGAAGTGTTTTTGTCTGGTTTTGGTTTGGTACCTATTCCTCTAAATCTTTACAAAAGTAGTTTAAAAAACAACTCAGATTTTTGAATGAATTTCAATACAATGTTGCAAATTTCATCAGTTAGAGACTGGAAAGAAGAATAATTAATTTGCAGTTAAACATTATTGTGTGATTGGTTTAGTTTATGATCAACGGTTCCTTTTTAAAATTTGAGTGGTCAGAAAATCAAAAACTAGCAAGTCCCGGTAATCTTTTCTGTGATATAAAAAGAGCAATTCTGTTTGAATCGAGAAATTAATTTAAGAATCTTTGAGAGAATATCTGGTCAGTTTGAAACTCCTGAAAGAGAGAAAAATCAATTTGAAATTCCTAAGAAACAGTTGTTAATATAGGCTCCCATAATGGTAAGAAATCCAAGAATCACTGGGGTAGATCTAGACCTTGTGCTACAGTGGAAAACGGGTGATAGCGAGTCAGTAGCCCGTTTTACATCACTCCCGATTTTTATTTCCATTGACTTCGATTGTGCTAATGATTTGTACATATGACATAATTCGTGATAATTGCAAAAGGAAAAGTAGCTTGTTTTAAATTACTTTATTTGAGTTGATTCGGTACAATAAATAACATTTTAATGATTACATCTCAATAACTACATAGCATTCCTGGACCCAGAACAGTCCACTTTACACAATTTGTTGAATACTTGGCACTGTTTCAATGTGATATCATTAAAACAACCACTTAGGGTAGTGGGAAACTATGCAGTGTTTTTATTTAAACAGGCCCCACTTTTGTTACTGAGTTTATTTTCTTATAAGATTTTAATTATTATTGGAAATTCTTTCCATACGTTACAATTGCATCTCCCCAGACGAATTTTGAAAAATATTATCATATTTTGATTTCTATTTTGATAAGAATTATAAAACCGATAACTTTATGTATCTTATCACTCAAGGTAAATGTGCAAAGGACTTGTGAATGCACCTTAGACATTACAAACTATAAAAGAACAGTTTGTTTCTAAGCAGTGCTAATGTATTAATGCAATATATTTGTAATTTTAACAAATTGAAAGTTGCCAGAGTAATTGATTTAAAAATGAAAACTTCCCTTATTGCATTATTTAAGACCCCATATTTTTATCTTAAGTTCCTTTGAACATTTTAGAGTTGTGCATCCTGAATATTCACAATCCTGGCCGATTTCACTGTCTGTTAAAATTTAATCAGTTTTTTCCAATTATTAAAAATGAAAAGGTGATCTACCTTTATCTAGAATTTTCAAAGCCCACTGTAACCGGCTGCAATGATAATGCAGTCCAATTTGCATTGCTTGATGTCTGGGATCGCCTTTTCCAAATTGTTTTACAAGCACCGCAAAATACCCCAACATGCCAGCTGGGCAGACTTGGATTGAAGCTCTCATGTGACAGTTATAGATGAATAGCTCATTGGTAGGGCCACATTTGCAATACGACATGCAGTTTTGGGCATCTGCAACAACATCCAAGAAGCTCGACACTACTAAGGACAAACCAGTCCACTTGATCGGCATCCCATTCACCAGCTTAAACATCCACTCCTGCCAACAACGGCCTGCCCATTGCTGCAGTATGTACTGTCTGCAGGATGCATTGCAGCATCACCAAGGCTTCTTCAGCAACTTCTCCCAAACCCGTGACCTCCACCACCGAGAAGGACAAGGGGAGCAGAAACTTTCCAAGTCACACACCATCCTAACTTAGACAAATATTGACGTTCCTTCATTGTCGCTGGGTCAAAATCCTGGAACTCGCTACGTAAAGCACTGTCGGAGCACCTTCACCACACAGACAGCAGTGGTTCGAGATGAAGGCTCACCACCACCTTCACAAAGGCAACTAGGGATGGTCAATATTTGCCAGCTTTGAAAGCGACAGCCATGTCCCGAAAATGAATTTTTAAACATAACCAAGTTTCTTAACTTAAACCCAGCCTCAGTCAGGAATGACAACTTTTTTTTGCCACAAAGGAGTAAAATGGGGACTAGAATCCCATCAAAAGTAATTAATTACCAGACAGTTAGCATTTTAAAGAGGAGCTGATGAACATCCCATCACAAAAACACAATTACTAGAACCATAGAATCATGGAAAGTTACGGCACAGAAGGAGGCCATTTGGCCCATCGTGTCTGTGCTGGCCAAAAAAGAGTTATCCAGCTTAATCCCACTTCTCAGCACTTGGTCCATAGCCCTGTAGGTTACGGCACCCTCAAGTGCACATCTAAGTACTTTTTAAATGAGTTGAGGGTTTCTCTACCACCCCTTCAGGCAGTGAGTTCCAGACCCCTACCATCCTCTGGGTGAAAACATTTCTCCTCAGCTCCCCTTTAATCCTTCTACCAATTACTTTAAATCTATGCCCCCTGGTCACTGACCCCTCTGCTAAGGGAAATAGGTCCTCCCTATCCACTCTATCTTGGCCCCTCATAATTTTATACACCTCAATTAAATCTCCTCTCAGCCTCTTTTGTTCCAAAGAAAACCGCCCCAGCCTATCCAATCCTTTCTCATAACTAATATTCTCCAGTCTTGGCAACGTCCTTGTAAATCTCCTCTGTACCCTCTCTAGTGCAATCACATCTTTCCTGTAATGTGGTGGCCAGAACTGTACACAGTACTCAAGCTGTGACCTAACCAATGTTTTATACAGTTCTAGCATAATCTCTCTGCTCTTATATTCTATGCCTCAGCTAATAAAGGAAAGTATCCCGTATACCTTTTTAACCACCTTATCTACCTGTCCTGCTACCTTCAGGGATCTGTGGACATGCACTCCAAGGTCCCTTTGTTCCTCTACACCTCTCAGTATCTTCCCATTTATTCTGTACTCCCTTGCCTTGTTTGCCCTCCCCAAATGCATTACCTCACACTTCTCTGGATTGAATTCCATTAGAGGAAGGTTTGGCACATATGTGGAGTAAAATGGCCATAGTCCTACTGGGACTATGAAAATGTTGAATGTGGAATGCAACTAAGGTTGAATAATTTGGACTAATAATGAATTTTCCACTCAATTGCCTTCCAGCATTAGGGAAACAGTTTACTGTTTCCTCTTTTGAATCTGTTAGTGATGACTATTTCTTTCATAAATTAGGGAGAATGTATGACAGTGTCAATTATATACCAACTGCAAGGAGGTGTGGGCTACATCAGTCAAGTGTTCCTTTCTCTCTATACATTCTTAGGCTCTTATATGTTTGTATGGAGGAAGTATATCCATGGAGTTGAAGTTAGGTTGAATGTGAAGAAAACTTTGACAACAAATAAATGATCGAATGCAGAAGTCTCCACACTAGAAATTAAACTGGCTGCAATGATTCAAGGCAATATCAAAATTCTTGATTATGTAAGAGTGAAGCTCTACACTTCAATTCGCAGATGGTCAAATCAATGCAAAAGCTAAAGAACCCAACAGAAAACAAACGTATCAGTCTGGATTTTCTTCCCGAATACTGTTTTTTTTTATGGGGACTGTACCGGGCAGATAATGGAGGTAAATGTGTGGGGAGGCCTCCCGCTGGAATTTTCAAACCACCCATCCATTACACGTAAATGATAATGGGTGGGTGGGGCTTTCTTCCAAGTTTTGCTTTATTCTCACCCCTTCCCTGCTCCCAGGAAATAATGCCAAAAGGAAAGAGGCATTGTATGGTAGCCCAAAAGTGGTAGATGATTCCAAGGCCATAATTTGTAAAATTACTGCCCAGATTTATACAGAAAAGGTTTCCCACACATCAATGAAAATTGATTCAGCAAATTTATGTGTTGCGTTGTGTCGTGCCGTGCCTTGTCGAGTAGTGCCGTGCCATGCCCTGCCGTGTTATGTCGTGCTGTGCCTTGTCGAGTAGTGCCATGCCGTGCCCTGCCGTGTCAAGCCTTGTTGTGCCGTGTTATGTCGTGCCGTGCCTTGCTGTGTTGTCTCGTGTCGTGCCATGTTGTGTCATACCTTGTCGTGTCGTGCCATGCCTTGCCTTGTCATGTTGTCTCGTGCCACATTGTGCCTTGTCATGTTGGGCTGTGTCGTGCCTTGTGCTATGCCTTGTGTTATGCCTTGTTATGCCTTGTCGTGCTGTATCGTGCCTTGCCATGTTGTCCCATGCCATGTCATGCCGTGTTGTGCCTTGTCGTGTCTTATCGTGTAGTGTCGTGTCATGCCATGTTGTGCCTTGTGGTGTCGTGCCATGTCGTGCCTTATCATGTGTTGTGCTTTGTCATGTTGTGCCTTGTGTTGTGCCTCGTCATGTCGTGCCTTATCATGTTGTGTTGTGCCTTGTTGTGTGCTGCCGTGCCTTGCCATGCCTTGTCGTGCTTTGTTGTGTCTTGTCGTGCTTTGTCATGTCATGCTTTGTCGTGTCGTGCTTTGTCGTGACGTGTCATGTCATGCCGTGTCGTGCCTTGTCGTTCTTTATTGTGTCGTTTCATGCCTTGTCGTTCTTTGTTGTGTCATATCATGCCTTGTCATGTCATGTCATGCCGTGTTGTGCCATGTCATGCCTTGTTGTGCTTTGCCATGCCTTGTCATGCTTTGTTGTGTCGTGCCTTGTCATGCCTTGTTATGCCTTGTTGTGTCGTGTCATGCCTTGCCATGCCTTGTCATGCTTTGTCGTGTCATGCCTTGTGAAGTCTTGTCATGCTTTGCCGTGTCATGCCTTGTCAAGCCTTGTCATGTGTTGTGCCTTGTCGTGCTTTGTCGTGTCATGTCATGTGCCATGTCGTGCCTTGTCATGTTGTGCTTTGTGGTGCCATGTCGTGCCATGTTGTGCCTTGTCATATCGTGCCATGTCGTGCCTTATCATGTTGTGTCGTGCCTTGTCGTGTTGTGCCTTGTCGTGTTGTGCCTTGTCATGTTGTGTCGTGCCTTGTTGTGTCGTGCTGTGCCTTATCGTGTCATGCCTTGTCGTGTTGTGCCTTGTCGTTCTTTGTTGTGCCGTGTCATGCCTTGTTGTGCCTTGTCATGTCATGCTACGTGGTGCCTTGTCGTACCTTGTCGTTCTTCGTTGTGTCTTGTCTTGCTTTGTCATGTCATGCTTTGTCGTGTCATGCTTTGTCATGTCTTGCTTTGTCGTGTCATGCTTTGTCGTGTCGTGCTTTGTCGTGGCGTGTCATGTCGTGCCATGTCATGCCTTGTCGTCTCATACCTTGTCATTCTTTGTTGTGTCGTGTCGTGCCTTGTCATTCTTTGTTGTGTCGTGTCGTGCCTTGTCATTCTTTGTTGTGTCATGTCGTGCCTTGTCATTCTTTGTTGTGTCGTGTCGTGCCTTGTCATTCTTTGTCGTGTCGTGTCGTGCCTTGTCGTTCTTTGTTGTGTCATGTCGTGCCTTGTCATTCTTTGTTGTGTCGTGTCGTGCCTTGTCATTCTTTGTCGTGTCGTGTCGTGCCTTGTCGTTCTTTGTTGTGTCGTGTCGTGCCTTGTCGTTCTTTGTTGTGTCGTGTCGTGCCTTGTCGTTCTTTGTTGTGTCGTGTCGTGCCTCGTCATTCTTTGTTGTGTCGTGTCGTGCCTTTTCGTTCTTTGTTGTGTCATGTCGTGCCTCGTCATTCTTTGTTGTGTCGTGTCGTGCCTTGTCATTCTTTGTTGTGTCGTGTCGTGCCTTGTCGTTCTTTGTTGTGTCGTGTCGTGCCTCGTCATTCTTTGTTGTGTCGTGTCGTGCCTTGTCATTCTTTGTTGTGTCGTGTCGTGCCTTGTCGTTCTTTGTTGTGTTGTGTCGTGTCGTGCCTTGTCATTCTTTGTTGTGTTGTGTCGTGCCTTGTCATTCTTTGTTGTGTCGTGTCGTGCCTTTTCGTTCTTTGTCGTGTTGTGTCGTGCCTTTTCGTTCTTTGTTGTGTCGTGTCGTGCCTTTTCGTTCTTTGTTGTGTCATGTCGTGCCTTGTCGTTCTTTGTCGTGTCGTGTCGTGCCTTGTCGTTCTTTGTTGTGTCGTGACGTGTCGTGCCTTTTCGTTCTTTGTTGTGTCGTGCCGTGCCTTTTCGTTCTTTGTTGTGTCGTGTCGTGCCTTGTCGTGCTTTGTCGTGTCGTGTCGTGCCTTTTCGTTCTTTGTTGTGTTGTGTCGTGTCGTGCCTTGTCGTTCTTTGTCGTGTCGTGTCGTGCCTTGTCGTTCTTTGTTGTGTTGTGTCGTGTCGTGCCTTTTCGTTCTTTGTTGTGTCGTGTCATGCCTTGTCGTTCTTTGTTGTGTCGTGTCGTGCCTTGTCATTCTTTGTCGTGTCGTGTCGTGCCTTGTCGTTCTTTGTCGTGTCGTGTCGTGCCTTGTCGTTCTTTGTTGTGTTGTGTCGTGTCGTGCCTTTTCGTTCTTTGTTGTGTCGTGTCGTGCCTTGTCGTTCTTTGTTGTGTCGTGTCGTGCCTTTTCGTTCTTTGTTGTGTCGTGTCGTGCCTTGTCGTTCTTTGTTGTGTTGTGTCGTGTCGTGCCTTTTCGTTCTTTGTTGTGTCGTGCCTTTTCGTTCTTTGTCGTGTCGTGTCGTGCCTTTTCGTTCTTTGTTGTATCGTGCCGTGCCTTTTCGTTCTTTGTTGTCGTGTCGTGCCTTGTCGTTCTTTGTTGTGTCGTGTCGTGCCTTGTCGTTCTTTGTTGTGTTGTGTTGTATCGTGCCGTGCCTTTTCGTTCTTTGTTGTCGTGTCGTGCCTTGTCGTTCTTTGTTGTGTCGTGTCGTGCCTTGTCATTCTTTGTTGTATCGTGCCGTGCCTTGTCATTCTTTGTTGTGTCGTGTCGTGCCTTGTCGTTCTTTGTTGTGTCATGTCATGCCTTGTCGTTCTTTGTTGTGTCGTGTCGTGCCTTGTCGTTCTTTGTTGTGTTGTGTCGTGTCGTGCCTTGTCGTTCTTTGTTGTGTCGTGTCGTGCCTTGTCGTTCTTTGTTGTGTTGTGTCGTGTCGTGCCTTGTCATTCTTTGTTGTGTCGTGTCGTGCCTTGTCGTTCTTTGTTGTGTCGTGCCTTTTCGTTCTTTGTTGTATCGTGCCTTGTCGTTCTTTGTTGTGTCATGTCGTGCCTTGTCGTTCTTTGTTGTGTCGTGCCTTTTCGTTCTTTGTTGTATCGTGCCTTGTCGTTCTTTGTTGTGTCATGTCGTGCCTTGTCGTTCTTTGTTGTGTCGTGTCGTGCCTTGTCATTCTTTGTTGTGTCGTGTCGTGCCTTGTCGTTCTTTGTTGTGTCGTGTCGTGCCTTGTCGTTCTTTGTTGTGTCATGTCGTGCCTTGTCGTTCTTTGTTGTGTCATGTCGTGCCTTGTCGTTCTTTGTTGTGTCGTGTCGTGCCTTGTCATTCTTTGTTGTGTCGTGTCGTGCCTTGTCGTTCTTTGTTGTGTCGTGTCGTGCCTTGTCGTTCTTTGTTGTGTCGTGTCGTGCCTTGTCGTTCTTTGTTGTGTCGTGCCTTTTCGTTCTTTGTTGTGTCGTGTCGTGCCTTGTCGTTCTTTGTTGTGTCGTGCCTTGTCGTTCTTTGTTGTGTCGTGTCGTGCCTTGTCGTTCTTTGTTGTGTCGTGTCGTGCCTTGTCGTTCTTTGTTGTGTCGTGTCGTGCCTTGTCGTTCTTTGTTGTGTCGTGTCGTGCCTTGTCGTTCTTTGTTGTGTCGTGCCTTTTCGTTCTTTGTTGTATCGTGCCTTGTCGTTCTTTGTTGTGTCGTGTCGTGCCTTGTCGTTCTTTGTTGTATCGTGCCTTGTCGTTCTTTGTTGTGTCGTGTCGTGCCTTGTCGTTCTTTGTTGTGTCGTGTCGTGCCTTGTCGTTCTTTGTTGTGTCGTGTCGTGCCTTGTCGTTCTTTGTTGTGTCGTGTCGTGCCTTGTCATTCTTTGTTGTGTCGTGTCGTGCCTTGTCATTCTTTGTTGTGTCGTGTCGTGCCTTGTCATTCTTTGTTGTGTTGTGTCGTGCCTTGTCGTTCTTTGTTGTATCGTGCCTTGTCGTTCTTTGTTGTGTCATGTCGTGCCTTGTCGTTCTTTGTTGTGTCATGTCGTGCCTTGTCGTTCTTTGTGTTGTGTCGTGCCTTGTCATTCTTTGTTGTGTCATGTCGTGCCTTGTCGTTCTTTGTTGTGTCATGTCGTGCCTTGTCGTTCTTTGTGTTGTGTCGTTCTTTTTTGTGTCGTTCTTTTTTGTGTCGTGTCGTGCCTTGTCGTTCTTTGTTGTGTCGTGTCGTGCCTTGTCATTCTTTGTTGTGTTGTATCGTGCCTTGTCGTTCTTTGTGTTGTGTCGTGCCTTGTCATTCTTTGTTGTGTCGTGTCGTGCCTTGTCGTTCTTTGTGTTGTGTCGTGCCTTGTCATTCTTTGTTGTGTTGTGTCGTGCCTTGTCGTTCTTTGTTGTATCGTGCCTTGTCGTTCTTTGTTGTGTCATGTCGTGCCTTGTCGTTCTTTGTTGTGTCATGTCGTGCCTTGTCGTTCTTTGTGTTGTGTCGTGCCTTGTCATTCTTTGTTGTGTCATGTCGTGCCTTGTCGTTCTTTGTTGTGTCATGTCGTGCCTTGTCGTTCTTTGTGTTGTGTCGTGCCTTGTCGTTCTTTTTTGTGTCGTGTCGTGCCTTGTCGTTCTTTGTTGTGTCGTGTCGTGCCTTGTCATTCTTTGTTGTGTTGTATCGTGCCTTGTCGTTCTTTGTGTTGTGTCGTGCCTTGTCATTCTTTGTTGTGTCGTGTCGTGCCTTGTCGTTCTTTGTTGTGTCGTGTCGTGCCTTTTCGTTCTTTGTTGTGTCATGTCGTGCCTTGTCGTTCTTTGTTGTGTCATGTCGTGCCTTGTCGTTCTTTGTGTTGTGTCGTGCCTTGTCGTTCTTTTTTGTGTCGTGTCGTGCCTTGTCGTTCTTTGTTGTGTCGTGTCGTGCCTTGTCATTCTTTGTTGTGTTGTATCGTGCCTTGTCGTTCTTTGTGTTGTGTCGTGCCTTGTCATTCTTTGTTGTGTCGTGTCGTGCCTTGTCGTTCTTTGTTGTGTTGTGTCGTGCCTTGTCATTCTTTGTCGTGTCGTGTCGTGCCTTGTCATTCTTTGTTGTGTCGTGTCGTGCCTTGTCATTCTTTGTTGTGTCGTGTCGTGCCTTGTCGTTCTTTGTTGTGTCGTGTCGTGCCTTGTCGTTCTTTGTTGTGTTGTATCGTGTCGTGCCTTGTCGTTCTTTGTTGTGTTGTGTCGTGTCGTGCCTTGTCGTTCTTTATTGTGTCGTGTCGTGCCTTGTCGTTCTTTGTTGTGTCGTGTCGTGTCGTGCCTTGTCGTTCTTTGTTGTGTCGTGTCGTATCGTGCCTTGTCGTTCTTTATTGTGTCGTGTCGTGCCTTGTCGTTCTTTGTTGTGTTGTGTCGTGTCGTGCCTTGTCGTTCTTTGTTGTGTTGTGTCGTGTCGTGCCTTGTCATTCTTTGTTGTGTTGTGTCGTGTCGTGCCTTGTCATTCTTTGTTGTGTCGTGTCGTGCCTTGTCATTCTTTGTTGTGTCGTGCCGTGCCTTGTCGTTCTTTGTTGTGTTGTATCGTGCCTTGTCGTTCTTTGTTGTGTTGTGTCGTGCCTTGTCATTCTTTGTCGTGTCGTGTCGTGCCTTGTCATTCTTTGTTGTGTCGTGTCGTGCCTTGTCATTCTTTGTTGTGTCGTGTCGTGCCTTGTCGTTCTTTGTTGTGTCGTGTCGTGCCTTGTCGTTCTTTGTTGTGTTGTGTCGTGTCGTGCCTTGTCGTTCTTTGTTGTGTTGTGTCGTGTCGTGCCTTGTCGTTCTTTATTGTGTCGTGTCGTGCCTTGTCGTTCTTTGTTGTGTCGTGTCGTGTCGTGCCTTGTCGTTCTTTGTTGTGTCGTGTCGTATCGTGCCTTGTCGTTCTTTATTGTGTCGTGTCGTGCCTTGTCGTTCTTTGTTGTGTTGTGTCGTGTCGTGCCTTGTCGTTCTTTGTTGTGTCGTGTCGTGTCGTGCCTTGTCGTTCTTTGTTGTGTCGTGTCGTGTCGTGCCTTGTCGTTCTTTGTTGTGTTGTGTCGTGTCGTGCCTTGTCATTCTTTGTTGTGTCGTGTCGTGCCTTGTCGTTCTTTGTTGTGTCGTGTCGTGCCTTGTCGTTCTTTGTTGTGTTGTGTCGTGTCGTGCCTTGTCGTTCTTTGTTGTGTTGTGTCGTGTCGTGCCTTGTCGTTCTTTATTGTGTCGTGTCGTGCCTTGTCGTTCTTTGTTGTGTTGTGTCGTGTCGTGCCTTGTCGTTCTTTGTTGTGTTGTGTCGTGTCGTGCCTTGTCGTTCTTTATTGTGTCGTGTCGTGCCTTGTCGTTCTTTGTTGTGTCGTGCCTTGTCATTCTTTGTTGTGTCGTGTCGTGCCTTGTCATTCTTTGTCGTGTCGTGTCGTGCCTTGTCGTTCTTTGTTGTGTCATGTCGTGCCTTGTCATTCTTTGTTGTGTCGTGTCGTGCCTTGTCATTCTTTGTCGTGTCGTGTCGTGCCTTGTCGTTCTTTGTTGTGTCGTGTCGTGCCTTGTCGTTCTTTGTTGTGTCGTGTCGTGCCTTGTCGTTCTTTGTTGTGTCGTGTCGTGCCTCGTCATTCTTTGTTGTGTCGTGTCGTGCCTTTTCGTTCTTTGTTGTGTCATGTCGTGCCTCGTCATTCTTTGTTGTGTCGTGTCGTGCCTTGTCATTCTTTGTTGTGTCGTGTCGTGCCTTGTCGTTCTTTGTTGTGTCGTGTCGTGCCTCGTCATTCTTTGTTGTGTCGTGTCGTGCCTTGTCATTCTTTGTTGTGTCGTGTCGTGCCTTGTCGTTCTTTGTTGTGTTGTGTCGTGTCGTGCCTTGTCATTCTTTGTTGTGTTGTGTCGTGCCTTGTCATTCTTTGTTGTGTCGTGTCGTGCCTTTTCGTTCTTTGTCGTGTTGTGTCGTGCCTTTTCGTTCTTTGTTGTGTCGTGTCGTGCCTTTTCGTTCTTTGTTGTGTCATGTCGTGCCTTGTCGTTCTTTGTCGTGTCGTGTCGTGCCTTGTCGTTCTTTGTTGTGTCGTGACGTGTCGTGCCTTTTCGTTCTTTGTTGTGTCGTGCCGTGCCTTTTCGTTCTTTGTTGTGTCGTGTCGTGCCTTGTCGTGCTTTGTCGTGTCGTGTCGTGCCTTTTCGTTCTTTGTTGTGTTGTGTCGTGTCGTGCCTTGTCGTTCTTTGTCGTGTCGTGTCGTGCCTTGTCGTTCTTTGTTGTGTTGTGTCGTGTCGTGCCTTTTCGTTCTTTGTTGTGTCGTGTCATGCCTTGTCGTTCTTTGTTGTGTCGTGTCGTGCCTTGTCATTCTTTGTCGTGTCGTGTCGTGCCTTGTCGTTCTTTGTCGTGTCGTGTCGTGCCTTGTCGTTCTTTGTTGTGTTGTGTCGTGTCGTGCCTTTTCGTTCTTTGTTGTGTCGTGTCGTGCCTTGTCGTTCTTTGTTGTGTCGTGTCGTGCCTTTTCGTTCTTTGTTGTGTCGTGTCGTGCCTTGTCGTTCTTTGTTGTGTTGTGTCGTGTCGTGCCTTTTCGTTCTTTGTTGTGTCGTGCCTTTTCGTTCTTTGTCGTGTCGTGTCGTGCCTTTTCGTTCTTTGTTGTATCGTGCCGTGCCTTTTCGTTCTTTGTTGTCGTGTCGTGCCTTGTCGTTCTTTGTTGTGTCGTGTCGTGCCTTGTCGTTCTTTGTTGTGTTGTGTTGTATCGTGCCGTGCCTTTTCGTTCTTTGTTGTCGTGTCGTGCCTTGTCGTTCTTTGTTGTGTCGTGTCGTGCCTTGTCATTCTTTGTTGTATCGTGCCGTGCCTTGTCATTCTTTGTTGTGTCGTGTCGTGCCTTGTCGTTCTTTGTTGTGTCATGTCATGCCTTGTCGTTCTTTGTTGTGTCGTGTCGTGCCTTGTCGTTCTTTGTTGTGTTGTGTCGTGTCGTGCCTTGTCGTTCTTTGTTGTGTCGTGTCGTGCCTTGTCGTTCTTTGTTGTGTTGTGTCGTGTCGTGCCTTGTCATTCTTTGTTGTGTCGTGTCGTGCCTTGTCGTTCTTTGTTGTGTCGTGCCTTTTCGTTCTTTGTTGTATCGTGCCTTGTCGTTCTTTGTTGTGTCATGTCGTGCCTTGTCGTTCTTTGTTGTGTCGTGCCTTTTCGTTCTTTGTTGTATCGTGCCTTGTCGTTCTTTGTTGTGTCATGTCGTGCCTTGTCGTTCTTTGTTGTGTCGTGTCGTGCCTTGTCATTCTTTGTTGTGTCGTGTCGTGCCTTGTCGTTCTTTGTTGTGTCGTGTCGTGCCTTGTCGTTCTTTGTTGTGTCATGTCGTGCCTTGTCGTTCTTTGTTGTGTCATGTCGTGCCTTGTCGTTCTTTGTTGTGTCGTGTCGTGCCTTGTCATTCTTTGTTGTGTCGTGTCGTGCCTTGTCGTTCTTTGTTGTGTCGTGTCGTGCCTTGTCGTTCTTTGTTGTGTCGTGTCGTGCCTTGTCGTTCTTTGTTGTGTCGTGCCTTTTCGTTCTTTGTTGTGTCGTGTCGTGCCTTGTCGTTCTTTGTTGTGTCGTGCCTTGTCGTTCTTTGTTGTGTCGTGTCGTGCCTTGTCGTTCTTTGTTGTGTCGTGTCGTGCCTTGTCGTTCTTTGTTGTGTCGTGTCGTGCCTTGTCGTTCTTTGTTGTGTCGTGTCGTGCCTTGTCGTTCTTTGTTGTGTCGTGCCTTTTCGTTCTTTGTTGTATCGTGCCTTGTCGTTCTTTGTTGTGTCGTGTCGTGCCTTGTCGTTCTTTGTTGTATCGTGCCTTGTCGTTCTTTGTTGTGTCGTGTCGTGCCTTGTCGTTCTTTGTTGTGTCGTGTCGTGCCTTGTCGTTCTTTGTTGTGTCGTGTCGTGCCTTGTCGTTCTTTGTTGTGTCGTGTCGTGCCTTGTCATTCTTTGTTGTGTCGTGTCGTGCCTTGTCATTCTTTGTTGTGTCGTGTCGTGCCTTGTCATTCTTTGTTGTGTTGTGTCGTGCCTTGTCGTTCTTTGTTGTATCGTGCCTTGTCGTTCTTTGTTGTGTCATGTCGTGCCTTGTCGTTCTTTGTTGTGTCATGTCGTGCCTTGTCGTTCTTTGTGTTGTGTCGTGCCTTGTCATTCTTTGTTGTGTCATGTCGTGCCTTGTCGTTCTTTGTTGTGTCATGTCGTGCCTTGTCGTTCTTTGTGTTGTGTCGTTCTTTTTTGTGTCGTTCTTTTTTGTGTCGTGTCGTGCCTTGTCGTTCTTTGTTGTGTCGTGTCGTGCCTTGTCATTCTTTGTTGTGTTGTATCGTGCCTTGTCGTTCTTTGTGTTGTGTCGTGCCTTGTCATTCTTTGTTGTGTCGTGTCGTGCCTTGTCGTTCTTTGTGTTGTGTCGTGCCTTGTCATTCTTTGTTGTGTTGTGTCGTGCCTTGTCGTTCTTTGTTGTATCGTGCCTTGTCGTTCTTTGTTGTGTCATGTCGTGCCTTGTCGTTCTTTGTTGTGTCATGTCGTGCCTTGTCGTTCTTTGTGTTGTGTCGTGCCTTGTCATTCTTTGTTGTGTCATGTCGTGCCTTGTCGTTCTTTGTTGTGTCATGTCGTGCCTTGTCGTTCTTTGTGTTGTGTCGTGCCTTGTCGTTCTTTTTTGTGTCGTGTCGTGCCTTGTCGTTCTTTGTTGTGTCGTGTCGTGCCTTGTCATTCTTTGTTGTGTTGTATCGTGCCTTGTCGTTCTTTGTGTTGTGTCGTGCCTTGTCATTCTTTGTTGTGTCGTGTCGTGCCTTGTCGTTCTTTGTTGTGTCGTGTCGTGCCTTTTCGTTCTTTGTTGTGTCATGTCGTGCCTTGTCGTTCTTTGTTGTGTCATGTCGTGCCTTGTCGTTCTTTGTGTTGTGTCGTGCCTTGTCGTTCTTTTTTGTGTCGTGTCGTGCCTTGTCGTTCTTTGTTGTGTCGTGTCGTGCCTTGTCATTCTTTGTTGTGTTGTATCGTGCCTTGTCGTTCTTTGTGTTGTGTCGTGCCTTGTCATTCTTTGTTGTGTCGTGTCGTGCCTTGTCGTTCTTTGTTGTGTTGTGTCGTGCCTTGTCATTCTTTGTCGTGTCGTGTCGTGCCTTGTCATTCTTTGTTGTGTCGTGTCGTGCCTTGTCATTCTTTGTTGTGTCGTGTCGTGCCTTGTCGTTCTTTGTTGTGTCGTGTCGTGCCTTGTCGTTCTTTGTTGTGTTGTATCGTGTCGTGCCTTGTCGTTCTTTGTTGTGTTGTGTCGTGTCGTGCCTTGTCGTTCTTTATTGTGTCGTGTCGTGCCTTGTCGTTCTTTGTTGTGTCGTGTCGTGTCGTGCCTTGTCGTTCTTTGTTGTGTCGTGTCGTATCGTGCCTTGTCGTTCTTTATTGTGTCGTGTCGTGCCTTGTCGTTCTTTGTTGTGTTGTGTCGTGTCGTGCCTTGTCGTTCTTTGTTGTGTTGTGTCGTGTCGTGCCTTGTCATTCTTTGTTGTGTTGTGTCGTGTCGTGCCTTGTCATTCTTTGTTGTGTCGTGTCGTGCCTTGTCATTCTTTGTTGTGTCGTGCCGTGCCTTGTCGTTCTTTGTTGTGTTGTATCGTGCCTTGTCGTTCTTTGTTGTGTTGTGTCGTGCCTTGTCATTCTTTGTCGTGTCGTGTCGTGCCTTGTCATTCTTTGTTGTGTCGTGTCGTGCCTTGTCATTCTTTGTTGTGTCGTGTCGTGCCTTGTCGTTCTTTGTTGTGTCGTGTCGTGCCTTGTCGTTCTTTGTTGTGTTGTGTCGTGTCGTGCCTTGTCGTTCTTTGTTGTGTTGTGTCGTGTCGTGCCTTGTCGTTCTTTATTGTGTCGTGTCGTGCCTTGTCGTTCTTTGTTGTGTCGTGTCGTGTCGTGCCTTGTCGTTCTTTGTTGTGTCGTGTCGTATCGTGCCTTGTCGTTCTTTATTGTGTCGTGTCGTGCCTTGTCGTTCTTTGTTGTGTTGTGTCGTGTCGTGCCTTGTCGTTCTTTGTTGTGTCGTGTCGTGTCGTGCCTTGTCGTTCTTTGTTGTGTCGTGTCGTGTCGTGCCTTGTCGTTCTTTGTTGTGTTGTGTCGTGTCGTGCCTTGTCATTCTTTGTTGTGTCGTGTCGTGCCTTGTCATTCTTTGTTGTGTCGTGTCGTGCCTTGTCATTCTTTGTTGTGTCGTGCCGTGCCTTGTCGTTCTTTGTTGTGTTGTATCGTGCCGTGCCTTGTCATTCTTTGTTGTGTCGTGTCGTGTCTTGTCGTTCTTTGTTGTGTCGTGTCGTGCCTTGTCGTTCTTTGTTGTGTTGTGTCGTATCGTGCCTTGTTGTTCTTTGTTGTGTCGTGTCTTGCCGTGCCTTGTCATTATTTGTTGTGTTGTGTCGTGCCGTGCTTTGTCGTTCTTTATTGTGTTGTGTCGTGCCGTGCTTTGTCGTTCTTTGTGTCGTGTCTTGCTGTGCCTTGTCGTTCTTTGTTGTGTTGTGTCGTGCCGTGCTTTGTCGTTCTTTATTGTGTTGTGTCGTGTCATGCCTTGTTGTTCTTTGTGTCGTGTCGTGCCGTGCTTTGTCATGCCTTGTCAGCCTTGTGTCATGCCGTGTCGTGCTTTGTCATGTCGTGTCATGTCGTGCCATGCCTTGTCCTGCTGGGCCTTGTGTCATGCCATGCCTTGTTGTGTAGTGCCCTTCCTTGTCGTGCCATGTTCTGCCATGTCATGCCTTGTCGTGCCGTGTCATGCCTTGTTGCGTTGCGTTGTGTCGTGTCATGTCTTATTGTGCCACGTCGTGCCCTGCTGTTTTGTGCCTTGTTGTGTCATGCCTTGTGTCGTGCCGTGCCGTGCCTTGCATTGCCATGTTGTCTCGTGCCGCGTCGTGCCTTGTTGTGTTGTATCAAGCTATGTGTTGCCTTGTCGTGCCTTGTCGTTCTTCGTTGTGTCATGTCATGCCGTGTTGTGCAGTGTCATGCCTTGTTGTGTTTTGTCATGTCGTGCCATGCCTTGTCATGCCTTGTCATGCTTTGACGTGCCGTGTCGTGTCGTGCTTTGCCTTGTCATGTCATGTTGCGCCGTGCCTTGTCATGCCTTGTCATGCTTTGACGTGTCGTGCCACATTGTGCCTTGTCGTGTTGTGACGCGCCGTGCCTTGTCGTGCCGTGTCGTGCTTTGTCGTGTCATGCTTTGTCGCGCTTTGTCATGCCGTGTCATGCCTCGTCGTGCCTTGTCATGCTTTGTCGTGCTTTGTCATGCCGTGTCATGCCTCATCGTGCCTTGTTGTGTCGTACTTTGACGTGATGTGTCGTGCCGTGTTGTGCTTTGCCGTGCCATGCCTTGTCATGCTGGGCCTTGTGTCATGCCCTGCTTTATCGTGTAGTACTGTGCCTTGTCATGCCTTGTGTTGTGTTTTGTCATGTTATGTCTTGTTGTGCCGCGTCATGCCCTGCTGTTTCGTGCCTTGTTGTGTCGTACCTTGTCGTGTCGTGCCGTGCCTTGCCTTGCCCATGTTGTCTCGTGCCACGTTGAGCCTTGTCATGTTGTGATGTGTCGTGCCTTGTCGTGTCGTGCCTTGTTGTGCCGTTTCATGCCTTGTCGTGCTGTATCGTGCCTTGCCATGTCGTGCCGTGTTGTGTCGTGCCTTGTTGTGCCGTTTCGTGCCTTGTCGTGCTGTATCGTGCCTTGCCATGTCGTGCCGTGTCATGCCTTATTGTGCCGTGTTTTGTCATGCCATGTTGTGCCTTGCCATGTCGTGTTGTGCCATGTCGTGCCATGTTGTGCCTTGTCGTGTCCTGCCATGTTGTGCCTTGTGTAGTGCCGTGTCGTGCCTTGCCGTGTCGTGTCTTGTCATGTTGTGCCTTGTTGTGCGCTGTCGTGCCTTGTCGTGTTGTGCCGTGTCCTGCTCTGTCACGTCACGTCGTGTCATGCCGTGCCTTGTCATGCTTTGTCATGCTTTGTTGTATCGTGTCATGCCTTTTCATGCCTTGTCGTATCGTGTCATCGTGCCTTGTCGTGCTCTCACGTGATGTGTCATGATGTGCCTTAACGTGCCTTGCCTTGTCGTGTATCTAGGCCAAGAAAAGGTCATCAGGTCCATAGATACTGGTCCCAATTTTTGCTGGACTCGTTGCCATGTACCTACCCTTTCTCCTCCCCACCTCCCCCAGTGCCTGGAAGAGGCACAGAAAGATATGGAGCCAATTCAGGAATTCTCTATCAAAAATTCCTGTCAAGCCTCACTAAAGGTGATTAGGCAAGTCCCAGAAGGACTCCAACTACACTAGTTATTTCCTGAAATAATTCATCTTATCTTCCTCCTGCTGCTTTTTTCAAAAATGTATCTAATACCTTCTTGAAGGACTGCCCGAATTCAATCCTCATCACCACCTCCAGAATCCTGTTCCACAGGTTGGTTAAGTAAAAAAAGAAAAGTAAAACTTCCGAACATCAACCTCACTCAGTACTTTCTCAAACTAACTGGGTATCCTTTCGTTCTACCTGGCCCCATTACCTCAAGAATTTGATCCACTTGCATGTAATCGATGTTTAATCATTTTAAATGACTGAATCAGATCCCCTCTAAGTCGAGGGCTCGCCAGTGAATCCAAACCCAAGGCGTGAAGTATATCTTCAATGCTGAAAAGAGTTCCTGAGTGGGTATTGGGTGAGGGTAGGATTGGTTCAGTTGGATGCTCTCTGTGATCAAATACCCCACTGACATTCACCATCTAGGTTCACATATGAAAAATGGCAACTTGGGCAAGGAGCTAGAGGATGACTGGTACTCATGGAACCATACGCCAGTAAGGAGTCAATGTTTTCAAGAGGGAAGGGGAGAAAATTGACAGGAAAATGAAGGGAATAAAAGTAAGCTTCTGAAACGCCACTAAAAATAGCGACTCTGAAATTCCACGGGGGTTCTTTCGGTCCCCCGCCGAAACTCACAGGAGACTGCCAGAATCTCCAGGTATACAGTTGACTCTTTATGCCATTTCCCTACGAGGTTCTGTCAGTTGCGCACTCGAATTTCAGCAGGAGACCAGTAGAATTCCTTCGGAACTTCAGGACCATCCCCTTCTGTCTTTTCAGAACAGTTGAAAACTAATTTTCAGTAAAGTCTCTTGCTAACCCATCAACATTAAACAGTTCTGTGCAACACTCTCCATGGTACTGCAAAAGGAATGACTGAAACAACAGGTATCCACGTAGAAGCAACTTAAGGAGGAGATTTCGGTGACATTGATGGCATGACTGAAAAGAAGTGAATATCAAAACAAAAAGGAGTTGATTTGTGATTTTGCCTTTGGGATACAAGTCACGGCATTTACTAGTATTTTAATATTGGGAAAGTGAAATATTAAGACATGTCCTTAGAGTCCGAAGATGAGAGCTGACAAACCTACAGAGAGGCAGATTCACTACTGTTGAGAACATGGTTCATTTAAGAATTTAAGTGGAAAGGAACCTAGAGTAGAGCAGACTGCCGAAAGTTAGAACAGGCCTTAACATCACAATTTCTTTTTCATTTTGCATTAAGAGCCATAGTAGAATCTGATTCCAATAGTTAGTTATCTTGTATCCATGATATTTTTACTAAACCTTCAAGTATACTTAAAGATATTGACAACAGAGGAAAACTGAGTTTGCAAAGTTTAAGAGGGAAGACAAAAGAGATTGCATGCTGAATCTCTTTCATATATCTCCTCATGAAGGAGAGCTTGCCAGATGGTTCTGTTAGACTGGAGGGAATCTGGGTTGACTGTCACTGGGACATCATCTTTTACATCTCCATGCTTGTGACTACTCGGTGTATATGCAGTATGTCATATTGGTCATCCAGTTCATCTTGGAGCAGATTGATTACGATTGTTGGAGAAGAGATGAAATTATTCTTTAAACCTTTATTGTGTAACAATGGGGTAGATTTTCATCTTCACTGCCTAGGTGGTAATCTGTTGGGGCAGATTGCCCCCAGTTATATAACCCACCTGATTTTCATTCCAAAAAACACAAGAACAACTGAATGCAGCATTCACCTCTTCCATTTCAAACCCTGCAGGCTGGTATTCAGGCCTCCCAGCTCTTGTTCGAGGTGTGAAGGTCTAATGTACGATTGCCCAAGCTCTTTGTCTTTGTGGTCCTGCCTGCATACCTTAAAGTGCGGGCGGGGGGTGGGGGGGTGAGGTCACATATAAAGTTCAATTCAAGATTCCTATTAACTTGCAAATATCTGAAGTGGCTGATATTAATACTGTGGATAGGTGGGCTAGATGGACCGAAGACCTTCTTCCATCTAAAGCTATGTTATTATGTTTCTATATATGGATATTCTGATCTAGGACTTTTCCAACAATGAGCAAGTAAGAAATGTAAGTGCAAATAGCGCTGAGTTGTTTGGGCTTTATGGCTGGATTGCTATTAGTCAAGGATAGAATATGACTCCTTGGCCATAGTTTAGACAAATGTGGGTTAAAAGAACACTACTTCACGTGACATTGTAATATATAAAGTTATATTTTTATTGAGGAAGAAAAAGCAGTTTGACATAATATAGCCCCTAAAATTGCCCCAATATTTTATTTTACATCTGTAAAATTGCTGGTCTCTGAACTTGCCTACTTTTTTCAATATTTCTGTCGTGCTGCCTGGTGAGTCTGTTAAAACCTTGGGACGGGCCCCCGGAACCAACAGGTCTCCTCCCTGATTTGCATTTTTTGAAGTACGCAAGTACGCACCAGAAATGGGGGCGGACGAATGAAGTACCTGTACCTTTCTGTACAGAAGTATTCAAATAATTTGGCACCGATGGGATGATGTCATGCATCCAAATTTCTGTCGTTTCCACAGCAGTTGCTTTATAAAAGATGTACTGAGAATTCGAACATGGAGGTTAATGCACATGGTTCATGGCCCTCCAGAAAGCAAGCATAATACCTTGCCAGGACCAGCCTGAGTCACGAGAGGTGGCTGACTCTGAATGCAGACTAAGAGCCTGGGACTGAGGTGACTCTCACCGAAGGCAGCTGAGTCCTGAGATAGTCCTGATGCTGGATACGTTTCAGTTGCGGCTGCCTGGACAACCTGGATGCTGCCTCTGTCGTTCCATGTGTGCAGGCATCTGAGGGGGCTAGCAGAAGAGCTTGCCTGCGCTGCAGTTCCTCCCATGCCATTGTTCCTGGGCTCAGGTTTCAGCTGGCCACTGATCAGTGGGAACGCCAGGTATATGGTTTCCCCCACCAAGATCCTGGATGCCCTGTGAGAAGCTGGCCTGGATCCCAGCCCCCAGAGTTTTGAGGCTAGAAGACAGCACTCTCTCCAGTCTATCCCCCAAGGCCTCAGTGGTAGAAGTCTGTGCCTCCATCGAGGAGGCATTCCGGAACCCTCACGCCGTGGGGAAGGGGGAGGGCGGCAGCTACAGATGTGCCTGAAGTTGCCATACCACATGCTCCAAGGAATGCTGCTCAAGGGAAAGCAGAGGGGAGCACACTTTTCTGATGTTGGCACAGATGATGGCTTTGATGTGGACTGTTGCCCCTGTTATCTGCTGGGTGCTTTGAGAGATCCACATCAACACAGAGTTTTTCCATGTTTGAATTCCCAGTGGGCACTCCCTTTGTGTGTAGCTGTGTGCCCTAAGTGCTAAATTGTAAAATTGATCTCCACAAGGAAGCAAGGAGATAAAGGACATTCAGTTCATCAACCCCACTCCTCGATTAAAAATGGATTAGAAGGGAGAAAACAGAGAGTAGGAATTCAGGGTCGTTTTCAGAGTGTTTCAAAGTAGGTAGGGGCACCCCAGAGTGTTCAGTTCTGGGTGCTACTTCTGTGCACTGTTGATATAGGCCTAAAGGGAGAGGTGTCAAAATTTGCAGATGATACCAAAATAGGAGGTACAGTTAATTCTTTAGAAGCTGCAAAGTGATATTGATATGATAGGGGAATGGGATAAAAGGTGAAAGATGGAATTCAATGTCATTTTACATTTTGGTATAAGAATAACAGCAGTAAATATACTGTGAATGGAAGTAGGCTCAATATTGTGGATAGGCCGATGGATTTGGGGCTACAGGTTCACTGGACATTAAAGGCAGCACTCAGGTTGATAAGGCTGTAAAAAAGCTAATGAAATTTTAGGTTTTATCACAGAGGTACAGAATATAAAATCTAAGAGGTAATGATGAGCTCGATTAAACCTTATTAAGACCTCAATAAGAGCACTGTGTACAATATTGGGCTCCACACTTTAGGCACACTGAGGTTTTAGAAGAGGGTACAATGCAGATTCATTAGGATGCTGCCTGGTATGAGGAAGTATAAATATGAAGAAAGACTTGATAAAATGGGGCTTTTATTGATAGAACAACATAGATTACAGGGTGATATGATAGAAAGGTTTAAAATTATGCAAAAGAAATTTCTTTACACAGAGTTTTGAGGCTGTGGAATTCACTCCTGGATTATTGAATAATGCAAAAATTTTGTTAGCATTCAAAATTAGATTGGATAGGTGGATGAAGGAAAAGGGGATAATGGGATATGGGAATCAGGCAGGTAAATGGTATTAGAACTATTTGCTCATGTGGAGGGTAAATGCTGACACTGACTTGCTGGGCCGAATGGCCTGCTCCCTGGTTGTATCTTCTATATATTTCTAGGTAGATATGATACTTGACCAGCATCCTTCTGCTCATTACAGGACACATAAAATCAGAGTCTGCTGTCTTTTCAGCCAAGAGCTGGTTTGCACTCCCTACTCCCTGGTTCCCTCGTGCTGTGGGATTCACCTAGTGCAATATTCCTAACCCTGATATCTGTTTCTCCCTGGTCTATGTCTCTGGACTGGTAAGTGGGAGAAAGAAAACGAATGATGGGGTGGTTGATATGGCAGTCCCATACCCTAAAGCAGAAGATATTGGTTTCTTTTCCTCCTCCTCCTCCTCCTCCTCCTCCTCTGTTTTGCCTTCCTGTGATTCATCTTGGAGGAAGAGAGGTTAGAATGGGTGGCGGCCATCCAGAGAGATCCAGAGGAGCAGAAGATGGGAGGAGGGGGGAGCGAGGTCTTGGTACCAGTCTCTTTGCTGCCCCTGATGTAGGGCTATTAGGACAGATATTAGGACAGGTGACCAAAAAGCTTGGTCAAAGAGGCAGATTTTAAGGAGCGTCTTAAAGGAGGAGAAAGAGATAGAGAAGCGGAGAGATTTAGGGAGGGAGTTCCAGAGCTTAGAGCCTAGCCATCTGAAGGCACAGCCGCCAATAGTGGAGCGATTAAAACAGGGATACACAAGAGACCAGAATCAGAGGAGCGCAGAGATCTCAGAGAGTTGTAGGGCTGGAGGAGGTTACAGAGATAGAGAGGAGCGAGGCCATGGAGGGATTTGAAAAAAAGGATGAAAATTTAATGGTCTTGGCCTGGCTGACTGACTATGACTGCAATATCTGAGTTCAGCATGAAAGCTTCCCTTCTGGTCCTGACACAAAAGTCAGTCCTCTTCAGCAACACAAAAGAAAAAATGTCCCAAATAGTTTAAGCCAGGGTGTCCAAGCATTTTTGCCTACGTATCTATAAGCCTCAAGAGTCACATATAAAGTTTAAATTCTTATCCTCCTCACTTTGCATAAGTTGCTGACACTAGCAGGTCTTGGTGTTTTGGTTTAGGATTTATCTATCAGTGAGGAAACAATGCTAAGAATCACTTTTTGCAAGTATCTAGGTCCACAAAATTCAAACAAGTGGAAAAAATATGAGATATAAACACAAATATGACTGAGTCGCTGGAATTCCAAGGCTGGGCTGCCAAGGCTCATGGGCTGTATGTGGCCCACTAGCTGCAGTTTGGACACTATTGGTTTAAACTGTACGAAACACTGAAAAATGAAACATTTTTTTCTCCCATCCCTTGTGCCTCGACAGTTGTTATTTATAACTTTTCTGCCTGGTTTGTTACTGTACACTCTGGATATTGTAGTTCCACAGGGACACAGTGAGGCCCTTACTTTGTCGTACATATCTCTCAGACACATTTTTTTTCCACAGGTGCTAGAACTCTCTGGTCCCTTATTTACTTATTATCTGATATGGTTTCTCACGGTGTACTCTGAATATTGTAGCTCCACAGAAACGGGATGAAAACTACAACTTCCATGGTGAATCTCCCACTCTCTTACACACACACAAAGAATTTGTCAACAGCAGATGGAAATTTCAAACATCCCATTACAGGTGAAATTTCCAACTCCAGTCCAAGGCTCCAAACCGGGCAGTCCTATCTAACATTAAACAACCAATTTATAATTAAGTTTATAGTAATTTTTTTTTAATTGTCTAATTTTTTATGTGTTTGTTACTTCTGGCTGTAGACACTGACCTGAGTGAAGAGATAAGATGATGAATGGAGACAGAGTGAAGACATTATATGAAAGATTTGATTGGTTGGTTTCTGATAACTGCCCATTTTGAATTGGTAGCTTTAAAAAAAATCAAGCAATTTAATGTTGATTTATTCAGGTTTAAGCAATTAGATATTTAGGAGGAAAGTCCTAATTTTAGTCAAACGCTACTTTTGGCCTTATGGACACTCTGAGGTATGATACCCAGAAGTACGACACTTTGGGGTGTGACACCTCTGAGGTCACACTTTAAGGGATGACGGGGATTAAATTTGATAACCCCCAAATCTGGGCATGGAAGTCGCGGTGCGCGATTATCCCGCGCCCGGTCGTTGAGATGCAGGCAGCACTAGCTGCGTTGTTGAGTGGATGCTCACCAGCGGGGGGGACCCCTGATAGCGCGCGAGTGGCTAGCACCGTTTAAAGGCAGCCTGCACCTCTTATTTGCAAAGTATAAGATACGGGTCCGCAGAGAGTCTGAATGGAGATCAGACATCACATACATAAAACACAGATGCAGAACCCATCCCTATGTTTACAAACTGTTGAGTTATGTTAAAACATTGAATAAAGGTTGCGCACTACTAAATCCCACATCCTCCAATCTGCACACCAGCCCCACCAATCTGGTGATCTGAGTTTGTACCAGGCCTGTGAGAGTGCATGCACCAAGGTTCTCTGCTGATGCACTAGAGACCTTGATGCAAGAGGTCGACCGAAGGAGGGGCATCCTATATCCGAAGGCAGGGGGGAGGGCAAGAGGCCCTCCAGACATATGCTCAAGATGCAGCGGGAGGCAGTAGGGGACAAAGTCAATGCCAGGCGCATAGCACCATGAACAGGGATGCAGTGTAGGAAGAAGTTCAGTGCTTTGACACCAGTGGTCAAAGTGAGTGAGGTCAACTGTCAAGTGGTATCTCCTGCCAACTGCTCCACGAGCCTCATCCACTGCTCCACACACTACACCCCCCATCACCCACATACCAACAAACTCTCTCAATCAGCACTCAACTCTTCCAATCAGATGCTTCCTCTCACCCTCACACATTACCACTGTTGCAAGCCATACACTCACAACTCACAGGTCACACACACTGGCCTTTATTCAACCATGACAGGCACATCACCCAAACATCCTGCAGGACACTCACCGACACATGTCCCACTTTCTTGGAGGAGAAGGTGGCGCATAACAGGAGGCAGCAAGTGGCAGTGACTCCATGGAACATGAACCTGCTGTCGTCTCTCAGGATGACAGCATTCCTGTCCCACCCCTGCCATTCTGCCAGTGCCCTTGCTGTTGCCTGTCAGCTAACCAGCCCACTCCTTGTAGTGTATTGAAACTTTATTATAGAAACATAGGAACAGGATTAGACCATTTAGCTCCTCAAGCCTGTTCCACCATTCAATGAGATCATGGTTGATCTGTGACCTAACTCGATAAACCCACCTTAGCCCCATATCCCTTAATACCTTCGGTTCAATCTCAGATTTAAAATTAACAATTGAGCTAGCATCAACTGCCATTCGCAGAAGAGCGTTCCAAACTTCTACCATCCTTTGCGTGTAGAAGCATTTCCTAACTTCATTCTGCATGTCCTGACTCTAATTTTTAGGCCATGTCCCCTAGTCCTAGTATTCAAGTATAGGAGACCTCCAAAAACAGGTACAAATGCATCAGCAGCCAGAAGCAATAATCCAGCAACTAACCTGTAAATTCTGCATGTTCCCTTTAAATAGCACTGGTGGGGGGTCCTCCATGCTGTTTACGACTTGTTCAGTTGTGCGAGATTAAGACAGTGCATTGGCTGGAGCGTTGAGCTCCAAAATCGTATCTGTCCCTTTAAATCAGTGTTGCACACTGATCTAACGCATATTCTCCTTACTTTACATGCTGCCAGCATTCGTTAAATGCACGTGCGCAAACACCTTTACCAAGATGGCGTCCGGCGCACGTCACGCTAGAAGTGTGCGCATGCATTCCAGATGCCATTTTGGATCCTTAGGAGGCCGCGTAGTACTGTAACAACGGGCACTACGTGGCTCAATTTATAGGCCAACATTTTTGAAAAGTGTGATGCAATGGACATGTGCTAGATGCATGACATTTAATTATATAGATTTGGTTCCTTTTTTCAGTCATTCTTAATGTTCCAATAAAGTATTTCTAAAACCACAGACAACATCTCATCAAAACCAAGCAGAAGTTTATACATACTTGAACTACAATCTATAAGTTATAATAACATTGCTTTTAGATTTACAGATTAACTTGTCAGATATAAAAAAAATTATAAAACTTGTAAGAAGGCTGTAGGATTGAATCCAATATTTTTCATAGGAGGTCACATAAATGTTTTGATGAAGCAAGCTTACTTGGCCCTAATAGTGCACTGCACACTCTCCCTCTCAACAGCATGTATAACTGGTTGTCTTCAATTCATATGTACTTATCCAGGGTACACATTAAAATGTATACCATAGTACAAAAACTTTTTTTTAATATAAAATGTTGTTTTAAATTAAAATAAATACTACATTGAAGAGCTACTTCAAAACATCGTCCCCAATTTTCCCCTTAGCACTTTGGCGCAAATATATAGTCCATTGGCATAATTCAACTTTCCATTCAGCTTCTTGGCACACACTGCATTTGCATTGTGATTTATGTTTGTAACAGATTTTCCCATTAATACTTTGCACCAGTGGTAATTCTATCTGCACTGTGTTATTAATTTGCAGTGAATACTTCTTAGTTGGGGTGTTATTTACAGCACTCCATGAGATATTTCAACTTCAGCTTTTCAGTCCTCATCAATGATGTTAATTAAATCATCTTGCAGCTGGTCTTAATAATGTCCCAATAAAAGAGCACAAGTATATTCAGCAAGCAAGCGTCCTGGTAATGGAGATATATTTTGAATGTATGACAAGTTACTGTAAGGAAAGGAGGAGAACATATTATATATTCCTTCTGTAAATTTTCTGACTGTTAGTGAAAGTCAAGTCAAATGTAGCTTTAGACCAATTAAACAAGTTAAGCTATGCGTTCATTGCAGACTTGAGGATCCGTTAGCGGATCCATCCCTACAGCATTAAAATTTCTCTCAGCTTAAAAGCTACATCTTTAAATCTTTCTCTGATACTTCGCAATCCACCACATCTAAATGTGTAGGTCAAGTTATCAGAGTGATGGTCAAAGGGGCTGGTGGAGTTAGATTGCCTGCCCTCTAACCCAGGAGAATACAAGAGCACCAAAAGCAAACTCAACAGGACCGTTGTATCCCTTTAGCTCATTCAGGGTCTCAGGCACAACTGACCATACACATGGAAAACTGAAAATATTTTGAGAGGATTAAATCACATTAACGAATTGGAAAATGCGCCATTGGAATGGGAAAATAACATCATAATTATATTGATCAGTTCATAGAATCGTACAGCACAGAAGGAGGCCATTCGGCCCATCATGCCTCGTGATGAAAGAGTCTTTGAAAGAGCTATCCAATTGGTCCCACTCCCCTGCTCTTTCCTCATAGCACTGCCAAGATCCTGTCGTTCTGTTCTGATTCCAGCTATATATGTTTGAGAGGTTGAAGTCTAAAGGAATAAGTTGGTGGGAGACATTGGGGGCAATTTCCAATTTGGGCAGGCAGCAGGAGGAGCACTGGTGCCACCTGCTAAGAGGCCCAAACTATTAATAAGGGCCAGGCCTCATTTGAATATGCACGATGAGCTGCAAGTGCACAACCAACGCTAACAGGCAGCTCGCTGTTTAGGGAGTGCAGGAAATCAGTGATTCTAATGCAGAGCCGAGCGGGAAGTTGGGACTTGGTGGGGGGGGGGGGGGGGGGTAGCGGGGAGAGGTGATTGGGGCAGGGAGTGTGGATGGACTGGCAGCAGGCTGAAGATTTTTGTGGGCCAGGAAGGACATTCATGATCACACCTGCCGTTGGTCCCGGCAAACTATCAGTGTCGTGATGGATTTAGAGTATTTGCTTAAGACGCAAGTATATTTGTGTCAAATTGTTCTCGGGATCTGGGCGGCGCTTGCAAGGCTACATCCCTAGTTGTTTTGAAAAGGTGGTGGTGGACCTTCTTGACCCATTACAGTCCTTGTGGTGATGTTGTGCTCACGATGATGGTAGGTAGGGAATATTTCATTATCTTTTTCCATGTCCCTCCCAAAAACATTCCTTCTTTTTCTCGGTTATTTATATGATTACAAAAGATATTTTTCTCCCCCTCACTTTCTAGAGTAGATTTTTAGTACTTACTCGCTGAAGCTGTGTTTGGTGCAACACTGCCCAGGCAGGTTTTCCCGTTTTCAAGTCTCTAGTGACCATGACAGGTCACCGTGGTCCGGGTCACAACGATTCGGGGTCATTTTCAACGTCACTGCCAGGGCGTTATATTTCAACGGAACGAAAATCGGGCAGGTTCAACCTCGAGAGAGGTGATCCACAGGTTACGCCCCAGATGGTGAAGTTTTAAAATTACCTCCATTGACTCCTTGGTCATCATCACAGTACCTCAAATATTCCTCCCTGACCCTGGTTCAAACATTAGTCCCCAGCAGTGACACAAAAATACCTGAACCCAAACAACACTGTTAGTTCAGAATTTTTATTAATGGCTTAAACTGTATAAATAGGTGGCAAAAAGTAAATCTTTTTATTTTGTTGGCAGGGAGGTTCTACTTCTCAGTTGCTCTCTGTAAATGTTCTGCCCGGTTGCCTTTTGACAGTGGCTGTCATGGTACATTCTGGGTATTGTAGCTCTACAGGAGGAGGATGAAAACTACAATTTCTCTGACATGCACTGCACACCATACACTGCAGCTGATAATCTCCAGCACCCAAGGCCCAGGTACAACTTCTAACTTAAGCCTCTGGATTGAAAGAGAGGCTTGTGTGAGAAAAACTTTTTATTGACATTTCTAACATTTTATAGAAACAGTAGTAGGCCATTCTGCCCCTCGAGCCTGTTCTGCCATTCAATTGGATCATGGCTGATCTGTATCCTAACTCATCTCCCCTTACCTAACAAAAATCTATCAAGCTCAGTTTTGAAATTTTCAATTGACCTAGCCTCAACAGCTTTTTGAAGGAGGGTGTTCCAGATTTCCACTCCTCTTTGTGTGAAGAAGTCTTTCCAGACATTCCCCTGAACAACCTAGCTCTAATTTTAAGGTTATGGCCCCCTTGTTCTGGATTCCCCCACCAGAGGAAATAGTTTCTCTTTATCTGCCCTAGCAAATTCTTTAATCATCTTAAACACCTCATTTAGATCACCCCTTAATAATTTTTTTCAGAATTGTGTAATTTTTATCTGTTTAAATGATAATTCTAACTGTTTACACTGACCTGAGTGAAGAAGAGAAACGATGGCTGAAAATTGTGCGAAAAGAATTGTTGCAGCATTTTGATGAGACAGATTGTGATGGTTGTTGGTTTGTGAATGGGAGCTTTGAAAAAGAATTGAGGATTTAGGTTGCCTAGTTTACTGTTGGCTATTTGACTTCATTGGCATTGTTCGTACTTGTTGATTCTTTCACATTTGATCAATTGGATATTTGGTAATTTAACAGAAAACTGATGATTTGAATCCATCACAATTTTTCATCCTAGATACCTGTGAATCTTTGATATCTTAAGGTGTGACACTTTTGAAGTCTAACATTTCTGAGACCACAATTGTAAATGTGGAGACTTTAAAAAGTGCAGTGTTACAGACACTTGCTAAATACATGACTTTTAATTGGATAAACGTGTTGATTCTCTAGGATAAATTAAGTTATGGGTTAGGTTTGGTATTAGATTAACAATTCCTGAATTGTCTTAGTTTGTATTTATCCAAACCAGATTTCTCTGAGAACCTTTCTTAATGTTGTGCCTTTTAGGGTGGGCTATAGCAGTTTCAGCAGTAAGTGTTCTGCCAACAAAATAGTCACAGATATGCACAAGAGAAAATGAAATATCACCAATTCCCCAGATCTCGAGATATAATTGTCTGTTCTGTGGGCATTCAGGGTAGTTGAGTGGTAATTATGCATGGCTACCAGCCAACCATTAGAAAATCATTTGTAACTTTTTATAGTCGTTCCTTTCCAACAATAAAACTGCAAGTCAAAAATGTTTTATGAAGCCTTTTTTTTCTTTTTAAGTGTATAATTTTATGCACATCCAGAAAAAAATTGCTGGTGTTGGTGAAAGGAGTATTTATCCATTTTGGACTCTGCTGTTAAATTTCTTTGAGCACTTAAACCAGAAATTTCCTCAGGAATTCCCCCAATGAGCCAATGTTTATGTCTATCTCTGGGATTACTGCTGAAGTTATGGCAGACGATTGGAAGAACCCTCGAGGAAATTCTGGGTGTTAAATGTGCACTTAGGACATCAAATGGGGGAAATATCTGTCCACGGTGAACTGTTTATAAACATGCTACAGTTTCCAATGAATAGCTCCACCTCCAATATCCATAATGTGCTGCAACAATGGTTGACATCAAGGAACAGCAACCAAAAAGTATCTGCAATGGAAACCTTGGTGACATGGGAACGAAGCAACATAGAGGTATCAATTTAAATGCTGTGGCTGCTATAGTGTCTGACATGGGGTCTACTGTCCAAGGAATTCAACAGTCAGGCCTCAACGACGTCAGGGAAAGGATGTATTAATCTATGTCAGAGGGTTTCTTTGAGTTTTTAGAAGTATAGGGGTTGACATTCACCTTGGACGGCAGTGCAAAATAGACTCTGGCGAATTGGCCACCCATTTCGCACTCCACCTGATTTTAATTTCCATTGAAGTGTAAAACGAGTTGCTGATTCGTTCTCGCCCATTTTGCCCGAGTCCAAACGGGGGCTATCAGAGCAATGGTATTAAGACCAGTAGTCCACCCCTGTTATTGGCTACTTTCTGAAGGCAGTAATAAGTATTATTAACTTTAAAAATCACACATTTGTTCTTTCCAAAATTGTTTTGTTGTTTAAATCCAATTTAAACCAAAGTTTTCTGATTTTGAGCATTTTGTTTTAACTTTGACCATAAAGCACATATATGCTTGAAGCTGATTTCACTTGATATTTTGACCAAGGTTCTGGAAAAACAAGACCCTAAAGTCAGAAGATTGACTTTTTTTTTTATTCGTTCATGGGATGTGGGCGTCGCTGGCAAGGCCAGCATTTATTGCCCATCCTTAATTGCGCTTGAGAAGGTGGTGGTGAGCCGCCTTCTTGAACCGCTGCAGTCCGTGTGGTGAAGGTTCTCCAACAGTGCTGTTAGGAAGGGAGTTCCAGGATTTTGACCCAGCGACGATGAAGGAACGGCGATATATTTCCAAGTCGGGATGGTGTGTGACTTGGAGGGGAACGCGCAGGTGGTGTTGCTCCCATATACCTGCTGGTCTTGTCCTTCTAGGTGATAGAGGTCGCGGGTTTGGGAGGTGCTGTCGAAGAAGCCTTGGCGAGTTGCTGCAGTGCATCCTGTGGATGGTACACATTGCAGCCACTGTGCGCCGGTGGTGAAGGGAGTGAATGTTTAGGGTGGTGGATGGGGTGCCAATCAAGCGGGCTGCTTTGTCCTGGATGGTGTCGAGCTTCTTGAGTGTTGTTGGAGCTGCACTCATCCAGGCAAGTGGAGAGTATTCCATCACACTCCTGACTTGTGCCTTGTAGATGGTGGAAAGGCTTTGGGGAGTCAGGAGGTGAGTCACTTGCCGCAGAATACCCAGCCTCTGACCTGCTCTTGCAGCCACAGTATTTATATGGCTGGTCCAGTTAAGTTTCTGGTCAATGGTGACCCCCAGGATGTTGATGGTGGGGGATTCGGCGATGGTAATGCCGTTGATTGTCAAGGGGAGGTGGTTAGACTCTCTCTTGTTGGAGATGGTCATTGCCTGGCACTTGTCTGGCGCGAATGTCACTTGCCACTTATCAGCCCAAGCCTGGATGTTGTCCAGGTCTTGCTGCATGCGGGCTCGGGCTGCTTCATTATCTGAGGGGTTGCGAATGGAACTGAACACTGTGCAATCATCAGCGAACATCCCCATTTCTGACCTTATGATGGAGGGACGGTCATTGATGAAGCAGCTGAAGATGGTTGGGCCTAGGACACTGCCTTGAGGAACTCCTGCAGCAATGTCCTGGGGCTGAGATGATTGGCCACCAACAACCACGACCATCTTCCTTTGTGCTAAGTATGACTCCAGCCACTGGAGAGTTTTCCCCCTGATTCCCATTGACTTCAATTTTACTAGGGCTCCTTGGTGCCACACTCAGTCAAATGCTGCCTTGATGTCAAGGGCAGTCACTCTCACCTCACCTCTGGAATTCAGCTCTTTTGTCCATGTTTGGACCAAGGCTGTAATGAGGTCTGGAGCCGAGTGGTCCTGGCGGAACCCAAACTGAGCATCGGTGAGCAGGTTATTGGTGAGTAAGTGCCGCTTGATAGCACTGTCGACGACACCTTCCATCACTTTGCTGATGATTAAGAGTAGACTGATGGGGCAGTAATTGGTCGGATTGGATTTGTCCTGCTTTTTGTGGACAAATGTGCTGCAAATTAACAATGATGTGGAGATGCCGGTGATGGACTGGGGTTGACAATTGTAAACAATTTTACAACACCAAGTTATAGTCCAGCAATTTTATTTTAAATTCACAAGCTTTCGGAGATTTTCTCCTTCCTCAGGCAAATGTTTTGCCTGAGGAAGGAGAAAAACATTTGCCTGAGGAAGGAGAAAATCTCCGAAAGCTTGTGAATTTAAAATAAAATTGCTGGACTATAACTTGGTGTTGTAAAATTGTTTGCAAATTAACAAGGTATGCTTCTTGTGGATGTAAGGTGAATATGATGGGCCCACATATGTGCTGTGTATCAACTAAGCCACATACCCGTTGCACCAGCAGCAGAGGGCAGTGAGTCCTTGGGCTTGATTTTACAATGGTGGTGGGTTGGCAGCAGAGGAGGGGGTGGGGGGGGTGAAGGTGCGCATAGCAAACCCTCATGAAGAAAACTTACCGTTTCCGACGTGATCGCTTGTTGACTGATGATGATTAACGTCCTCTCTGGGTTTCGCGCCTGGCAGCTATCCTGATTGACAGGTTGGCCTTCATCAGGAGCTGCAACGCGGCGAGGGCGGGGGAGCGAGAAAGAGAGAGAGTGAGACTTCATCCAGTGCTGGAACAGGAGACCGGAGTAGTGGGGGGAGGCAGAGGGAAAGATCGGGGGCGGGTGGGGGGAGAGGGGAAGATCAGGTGGGTGAAGAAGGGGACATCAGGGAGCTATCGGGCGGGTGAAGAGGGGAACTTCGGAGCCGGAGACATTGGACATTAGAGCAGGGTGCAAAGGTAGGTTCAGTTCGTGTTTTCACTTCCTTCCATGGTTTTTTATTTAATTTATTTAGTTTCTTGTTCCCTGATCCGGCCCTTCACACCTGTTTCACCAGGCGTGAATCAGAAGCGGTGGGCAAGCCGCCCAGGTAAGTTAAAAATCTTTCTAACAACTTAATCTGTCACAGGTAAAGTGCCTTAAGTACCTCAATGAGGAACATTTGGCTCTTTAACTGTCATCCCGCCAGCTTTAATTGCCGGCCAGACTTCCGTTTTCAGGTCGCCCGCGCACACAGGTGGGTCCCTGGGAAACTCGGAAGTCAACGGGTTGGAGCCGGCTTCCGAACCCGAACAGGATTTCTGCAATTTTCAGAGCCTCCCCGCCCCCAACGCACCCGCAATGGCCTCCTAAAATCACCCACCTTGTGTGAGATCTGAGCCATCAAGTGACATTGTGGCACCTATCTCCTCTAGTTCGCAGTCTCCTCCACAAGCCATGCAAATACTGGTAACAACCACAACTAACTGAGCAACCACTGCTTGGAACTCTTGGCACAGAAGCTCAAAATGCACTGTATAATAAATAAATCATAAGTAAAGAAAGACTGCCTTGAATGTGTGTTTCCATTATTTGTATTTGATACAATTCGGATAAACTATGTTTACAAAATCAACAATTATTGCATGCCAACATTACATGTGCGTAAGTAAAGAAAGGAACATTACAACAGCTTGTCCAAGGTCATATTGGTTACATTATACATTGAATATTATGCTGGTTTGCAAGAATTAGTTGACAATAACATCTTTTTTTTTGGCTATGTTTCTCATTAAGCAAGATAATTGCTGGGAGGTCTCTCTTGTTTTCCTATCACAAAAATATCCCTAGGTGAAATGTTCTATTATTTTCATGCCACTGAAAGGGCAAAACTGTACAGGTAGCCTGCTATAGCTCATCATTCTCCATCTCCAAAGCAATGTCAAGGCTATGTGGTCAAAATGTGCAGAGGCAGCAAGAAACATCTTGAATACTTTCCAAGGGATATAATGCAGTGCACCACAGGGAATATTTTCCACTCGCATTGCCTTGGTGGCTCAGGGGTGTGTGTGGAAAATTGGGTGACAAGTCAGAGCATTGGAAATGCGTTATAAAACAGACACACGTGGTAATGAACTTCCTGGCCTGCATTACAACAGTTCTTAAAGCTGTAACATCCCTTGCTGTTACAAGTTACATGGGAGGAACCTTTCTTAGGCCTTTTGTATTAGTTTTTGCTGCTTTTTAGTAGATTTAATTGGTATTTAGGTCGCCTCTCAGTTTACTGCTGATTTTTATTTATTTTTTGGCCTGCACCAATTGTTTTGGGAAGTTGCTTCTGCCCAACAACAGGCCCTGGCATATAGCATGGGCATTCCTTTGGGAATTCCTTTTGCCCTCAGGGAGCTAGGGGATGAAGAAGGGTCCGACAGGCATGAAGAGAGGGACCTAGGAAGGAACTAGCAGAGTCGCTCCTACCGAGGAGCCAGATCTACAGACAACATCACAGTTACATGTATATAATCTGAGAAGCTCTGTCTTCATTGATTCCACTCCAACAGGAAGCAGTCTCAGACTCTGCCATCTCCAGTAGTCAGGCCATCACGTCTCATCGATGACTGTGATGGTTCCGCCTGTGGTGGTGAATGTCAGTGGTGTCTTGAACTTCTGTACCACTGGCTCTTTTCAAGCTGTTGTAATATTGTTGTAAAATTGTTTACTCTTTTCAAGCTGCCTTGGGTGACACCTGCCAATAAGGGGCTGCTCTTTCAAAACTGAGATGAGGAGAAACTTCTTCACTCAGAGGGTAGTAGGTCTGTGGAATTTGCTGCCCCAGGAAGCTGTGGAAGCTACATCATTAAATAAATTTAAAACAGAAATAGACAGTTTCCTAGAAGTAAAAGGAATTAGGGGTTACGGGGAGCGGGCAGGAAATTGGACATGAATTTAGATTTGAGGTTAGGATCAGATCAGCCATGATCTTATTGAATGGCGGAGCAGGCTCAAGGGGCCGATTGGCCTACTCCTGCTCCTATTTCTTATGTTCTTATGTTCTTATGTAATATTATCCAGTTTATAAGGCAAAGGACGTCATCACTTTTCCTAAGATTCACAACCAGCAGCGAGAGCAGACTCTTCACTTTTTCAGAGTGGCTGCCTTCTCAAGAGTGCAGGGCCTCATCATTGGAACCCATGTGGCCATACGTGCTGCTTTCATCAAAGCAATGATTTTTATGATCCTACCTACCATCATTGAAAGATTTCCTTGGAATATAGATGGTCATGCCAGACCAGAACACTGGAAAAAGGTAAAATCAGCAGACAATTGTCTTGACAAACTTCTGCAAGGTGCTAAATTAGACACCAATAAAGGTTAGCAATTAATACAGCAAATTATATGCCATGCCACTTGATAAAATGCATAACTGGACCTGGGTTACAGGCTATATGAGTGTACATAGTTTATTCAAATTGCTTCATATACAGAAATGTTTGTATGCAACCTACTTGTTATAAAGTTATACAGCTACGAATTTGATTACAAAGCATATGCTTTTACCTCCTGCGTAGCTAGAAAGAAGAGTGCGACACTGAATTCAGGATCCCAGAAACTGGAGGGGAGAAGGAGTGTATTCCCATTGATATCTTTATGCTTTAGTTCTATTTTTTCAGCAACTAAAAGCCTCAATAGGGATGACTTTGTTAGTCTTTGCCAAGTAGCCATGTTTCACTATTTGCCTCCTTTACTATACAGAGACTCTGGGCTCGATTTTGGCGTCGGGTTTCCGGCGGGTTTCCAGCGGGGGGGCCCGGAAAATCCCGATATCCGGTCACGTGACCGGATCGCGACGAAATCCCGGCCACTTCCGGGTACCGCGCTGACGTGCGGGGCTGCGCGCGCAAGCCCCGCTGGTGGGAATCCCGCAGGCAATTAAAGCCAGCGGGGTTCCACTTGAGAGTACTCACCTTGCTTGTTGAGGTCAGTTAATGAGCTGAATCAGCTGTCAAAAGAGGAAGTGTGGGATTTTAGGTTCAAGGCAGTGAGCTTCACACACTGGGGGAAACAGTCTCTCTCCAACCAGGCGTGTTGCAGCCAGCAGCCTGTGGCAGGTGCCAAGGTGCACTCCACGGGGGACAGCCCTCACCCACGCAGGAGGCCACCACGTCACATAGGGCAACCCCTGCCCCCCACCACCCCCCGCCAAGCCAGAGGACAGACTGACACGAAACCGCAGCCCCAGTCCGAGGAACCACCCACCTACCCTGCACAACCCCTCAGACCAACACCTGCCAGATGGGTGGTGTGTGGACACCCTCGGAGGACGAAGAGCATGACCAGCCCCAGCAGCCTCGCAGTCCACGCCGTCCGCCGCAGAGACGTGGATCCCCCCAACACGGTGTTGTTGCACGCCCACCTGCACAGCAGGAGGGAGGGCTACCGCAGAGAGAGACGCATCGCAGAGGGCACTACCCTCGCCACAGGGTCCACAGACTGAGGCGCAGCTCCCCGGACCTCTCCGAGCAGCAGTGCACAGGGAGGCGCAGATTCGCTCGACATGTAGTCGTGGAGATCTGCAGCCTCTTTCATGCCGAGCTGCTCCTGGCTGGCCCCAGCACCAACTGCTTACCTGTCGCTGTCAAAGTCACCACTGCCCTCCACACCTTCTCCTCCGCATCCTTCCAGGGTGCAGCCGGGTACACCGCCGATGTCTCTCAGTCGTCTGCGCGGACGAGCCCTGCAAATACACCTGCACCTACTCTGCAGTAACACGATGGGTGGCATCAGTGGTGGGTCCTCATAGTGATACCCAGGAGCGGGCATTATTGGACACAACGGACAGGATTCACGGAGACATGGCAGTGGTGGTGTCAATATAATGTGTGCTGTTTGTTGCTCTGAAATTCAATATAGGTAACACCCATGACAAACCCTCAGACACCCTTGTGCACCCCCTTCATGCTCACGACACGTTTGCCTTACGCTGCCTACTGCACATATGTGATGCATGCCCTGTGGCTGCAGCACAGGTGGTGGCAGGTTGAGTGAGGCTGGCCGTGAGGGAGATGCACGAGAGGGTGAGTATGGGATAGAGCAATGAGATTGTATGAGGATTGGGTTGCGTGTTAGTGGCAGGATGAGTACTGGCGAGGTGAGTAGGTGGAGGTAAGATGAGGATGGGGTTTGAGTGGGTATGAAGGGTGATGTGACAGAGTAGTGTTGGCGGTGCCGAAGGAGATGTGGGGTGGGGGCAGTGTTGTGGCAGACGGAGTGTAGGGGAAAGACTTCGTGTTCTCACTGCGGCTGACCTACTGCGGTCATTGCAGCGCCTCCTGCACTGTATGCAGGTGGGCCATATATTGGTGGCGCAGGTGACCCCCTCTGCCACCTCGAGCCAGGCCTTCTTGGTGGCAGAGGCAGGCCACTTCCTCCCGCCCGCCGGGGGGAAGATCTGTGTCCTCCCCCTCCTCCTCACCCCATCTGATGATACCTGGGGTGAGGCATCATTAAACTGGGAGCAGCCTTCCCCCTGGGCTGCTCCATGCTGCAATTTGTTCCATTGGTTGCAGCATCTGTCAGTGGAGGACTGCCCCTTTAACTAGAGAGCCTCCAGCTGACAGATCGTACTGCGCATGCGCAGCCCGCCCGACGCGCAGGCCAGCGCCGTGGACCCCGGAGGAGCAGGTAATTGATTCCTATTAGTGGGTTGCCTGCTATGATCGCGCGGGCAACCCACTAATTTCGCCGAGCGTGTTGACCACGCTCCCGGAGGACCACCCGCTGCGAACCCGCAGGCCTGCTAAATTCGAGCCCTCTGTCTGTCCCTCTTTCTATCGCTAGGAATTAATTTGCATTGCTGTGCCCCTTTAAACTCCAGCAACAATCTATCAACTTTACAGTAGGTTGTCAGTCAACATTTTTCAAAATAGCCTATTAAATGGTTCCTTTCCTCCAAAACGTCCTAATATCCCGGAGATAGCTATAATATAACTTTTTATTTGGCTTCTTGGCCTCACTACTGACTGAAAGACCACAGCGAACATACCAGTTCTGACTAGGATCTACACATAAAATGTTATTTTTTTTCTCTTTACAGATGCTGATTGACCTGCTTTAATTTGCAGTCTTTTTTCTTATTTTTTAAGAGTATGGCCTTATCTGCTTGCTGACTTACATTTGCACTTCTTTGCCTAGCAATTCTACTTAGGTGACTAAAGTAATGAATACCTATTTCCAGAGGTAAATGGGGTAATCAATAACTACTTTCATACCATGTCCAACATCCAGTCCTGGATAAGCCGTAATTTCCTCCAGCTAAACATTGGGAAGACCAAAGCCATTGTCATTGGCCCCCACCACAAAATATGTACTCATGCCACTGATTCTATCCCCTACCCAGCCATTGCCTCAGGCTAAACAAAATTGTTTGCAACCTTAGTGTCCTGTTCGATCCAAGCTGAGCTTCCGACCCCATTTTATCTCCATCACAAAAGACACTTACATCTACCTTCATCTCATCGCCCACCTCCACGCCAACTGCAGAAACCCTCAACCATGCCTTTGTCACCTCCAGACTCGATTATTCATATACACTGCCAAATATCTTCCCATCCTCCAATCTCCATGAACTTCAGCTAATCCAAAACTTTAATCCTGCACCAAGTCCCTATCACCCATCAACCCTTGTCCTTGGTTCCCAGCCCCCCAATACCTCCATTTTAAAATTCTCATCCTCATGTTTAAATCCCATCATGTCCTCGCCCCTCCCTATCTTTATAAACTCCTCTAGCTCTCCAACCATCCAAATTCCCCGTTACTCTAACTGTGGCTTTTTGTGTATCCTTCCTTGCCTCACCCCACCATTGGCAATCATACTTTTAGCTGCCACGCTCTGGAATTCCCTCTCTAAACCCTCCACCTCCCTTTCCTCCTTTAAGACCCTTTTTAAAATGCACCTCTTTGACCAAACCTTTGGTCACCCTTCCAAATATTATTTTCAAATCAAATTTGAAAGAATCACACCATCAATGTTCCTTTTCAAAAGTAACTCTCAAAAAGATCTATGATTAATTATATCTATTTTGGGTTTGTTTTTCTTTTAATTTTGTTGATTGGGAACTATTTTTGACTGAACAATAAATGCTGACAACATCAATTGAATTTGCTTCAAGGAGCTATTGAGTCAGACAGTATGAGGGACATTACGGGATTGCTGAAGCAGCCTGCCTTAGTAATAGCTATTAGCTGAGATTAATTTCACTCCATCACATTGTTGGATATAATGACGTCTCTCAAAATATGTCCCCCAGTGATATTAAGTTACCATGCATTATTTTCTTTCATGCCCCAGTGGCAAGGTGGTGAAGAAAAGATATTAGGTTCTTTGTATTGTCAGATTCAAGTTCTAAATGGTGTAATGTTGGTGGTGATGGTAACAGCTGCTCATTTAATAATATTATCAACAGAATCAGTTTTGAGGAGTGCGTTGATGTGCCAGCTAATGCATCTTGCTCCAAGGCATTGTTTTTGCTGTTTTATTCAGTGTGAGACAGTTTTTGTGCCAGTGAATCAATGGTAATTTGTTTATTTTAATCCTTTCCAAAACTCCAGCATTCTGCGGGGGTGTTATGGCAGCAATGGCATAGTATGGTGCAACTTAAATGCTGAGCCCCTTTCCGTACCAACATAGAAAGGAAATCACATTCAAAGAAAACGCTTTCTAGGAGCAAACAGCAATGAACACAGGAGAGAAAATAAGCCAACAACAGCAACTACCCTAAAGCCAGTCAAGAACAGCGACCCAAAACAACAGGACCACTAGTTGGACAGAACTTTTAGTTTCCCCCAGCTCAACCTAATCCCAGGCAATAAGACCAAATAAACTGCATCAAACCTTAAACACACATTGCCTCCAGCGTATGAACAGCCATGCCAAGAAATCTGAAGTATTAGTACACTCTCCACAAGCAATGTGGAATCAAATTGTACTATAACTTCAAAATGATCTATCTGTATATAGTCTTGAAAAAGTAATTAAAAATATAAACATATTGTACTGAAATATCAAGATTTGATTTGATTTTCAAAATAAATACATTTTGCATGTGCATATATACCACCGTTAGCTCACTTCTCCATGATGTATTGTGCAGCTGACTGGTTCCTGAAGCTGCTTTACTTTAAAAATAAATGAATCAATGTTAGTCGCTGGTTTCCACATTAATGCCAGCTCCACACTTTCTACACGGTGCTTTGTAATAGAGATGCACAATGGTAAGTTTGAAGGATACTGTATGTCACCTTATTTAGGCTATGGTAGATGTATTTGGATCACAATGCAAACTGAGCTCTGTTAGTAAAAGCCAACCGTGGGTGATTAGGGTAATTTTCCAACCTTGTACTTCTGACAGGGAGTAATATCTGTCCCTATTGTATTTATAACATTGGAAAAGAAAATATTTCAATGAGTAATTTTGTAAATTGTGCGAAGCAGAAAAAATTGGTTAAAAGCATTGCAACGTCATTTTGTGACTATGATGTGCCACCTTAGAAATATGATTGGACAGATATTTCTCCTGGTGCTTTAAAAGATTTTTTAAACATAAGCCTGGAAATAACTGTGAGCGATGTTATGGTCCAAACACTTGGCACGTTTGTATTGAATTCCTTTCTCCACTATAGTGTCGATTGGACTATGACAGTGACGTTTAAAGATGGAAATAGTGGAAAGATATATATCAGGGGCCTAGTTATAAAAACTGCGAAGCAAATAAGCAGAGATAACAGACGTGTACTATCAGTTACATCAAGCGCATGTAGTATGCATGGCTTACAAATCATTTTTGCAAAGCAATTTCTGGAACTCCAGCAGCAGTTCTTATTCATCAAAGGTAAAGTAAAAAAAAAGTTAAATACACATTTTATCGGTGTTATTTTTTTCAGTTATGAAATCTGATAATCCAGTGGTCTAGTGAAATTCACTTTATCAGACCTTTGGCATCTCTACGTAATGCTTCAGTTCTTGGAGAAGACGAAAGTATGAAGCCTAATTATTTATGTTTCGTTCACTTTAATTTAACAACAGACCTTGTGGTTTGTTCTTTGTAATAAAAAGCAGCTGTTTAACTGTATACAGTAGAGGAAAGGTTTTCCTGGGTCTGTGCCAGGTGCTCTAGATCACCTGGGCGCAGCGAATATCGGAAACTTGGGCAAGTCGGAGCGCACACTTGTTGAAGGCACCCGCCTGATTTGCCTCCGTTATTCCAATTGGAAAGAAAATTAGGTGGGTTTCCATACAGCCGGCCCTAATTCTTCAATACTGGCTATTCCCAGGCAATCCAGTGCACCTGAGCGCAAACCCAGGAAACTCTCCCCTAATTACCTTTCCATAAGCCAGTAATTACCCGTGGTAATTCTTCCAATTGTCCAGAGAAGATCAGCAGAAATCCTGGCAAAATGGCAAAAACAGCCAACAAGCTGGTGGAACATGTATATTTTATTGGCTTGGTGCTGCACAAACCTGAATCCAAGTTCTGCTGTGTGATACGTCGGATGGATTCTCTTCTGCGATCCCGCCCAAAATCAGGTAAGATAGCGGCAGAGAATGATGGACGATTTGGGTGGTCAGGCCCATCCCCACCTCACTGCCCGACTTACATTTCTCTCCCCTCACCTTCACAGGGACCACTGCTGGCTGCTTCTTCCCCACCCACCACATGCAAGAACCCCTGGAAATTCACCCTCTCTATAATTGCAAATTGTTGTTGTATTAAACAAGAGTAAGTTTGATGTGCAAGGGAAGGCTTCCAAGTAACCCCTTAATTATGGTATATGTGACTGCAGACTCAGTGAATTGGTGCATTCTCTGGAATGGAATGAGGGCTCATGGGGTTGGGGGTAATATATCAGCATGGATAGAGGATTGGTTAATGGACAGAAAACAGAGAGTAGGAATAAATGGGTCATTTTCAAGTTGGCAGGTTGTAACTAGTTGGATGCCGCAAGTATCAGTGCTTGGGCCTCAGCTATTTACAATCTATATTAATGACTTAGATGAAGGGACCGAGTGTAATATATCCAAGTTTGCTGACGATACCAAGCTAGGTGGGAAAGTAAGCTGTGATGAGGACACAAAGGGTTCTCAGCGGGGGGTCGACTGGGCGCGTGGGTAATGTGCCCGGTGAAATCGGGGTGCGCCGCACGCAATTACAGAATAATTGGAGCCACTTACCTTTGCTTCCGGGTTTCCCGCTGTTAAGCTGCGCGGAGGGCGGACTGCGCATGTGCAGCAAGGTCTGTCAGCTGAAGGAGCCCTATTTAAAGGGGCAGTCCTCCACTGACTGATGCTGCAGAAAATAGGAAAAATTAAAGCATGGAGCAGCCCAGGGGGAAGGCTGCTCCCAGGTTTAATGATGCCTCACTCCAGGTATCATTAGATGGGGTGAGGAGGAGGGGGAGGACAGAGATCTTCCCCCCGGCGGGCAGGAGGAAGCGGCCTGCCTCTGCCACCAACAAGGCCTTGCTCGAGGTGGTAGAGGAGGTCACCAGCACCACCAACATATCGCCCACCTGCATACAGTGCAGGAGGTGCTTCAATCACCGAAGTAGTTCAGCCAAAGTGAGTACACTTACTCATTACCCTACACTCCGTCTGCCATGTCACCGCCCCCACCCCACATCTCCTTCTGCACTGCCAACACTATTCTATCACATCACTCCTCACACCCACTCAAAGCTCATCCTCATCTTACCTGCACTTACTCACCTTGCCAGTACTCATCCCACCACTACCACTCAACCCAATCCTCATACAATCTCATGGCTCTATCTCATACTCACCCTCTGATGCATCTCTTTCACGGTCAGCCTCACTCAACCTGCCACTACCTGTGCTGCAACCATAGGGCATGCATCACATATGTGCAGTAGGAAGCGTAAGGCAAACGTGTCGTGAGCATGAAGGGGATGCACAAGGGTGTTTGAGGGTTTGTCATGGTGTTTACCAATATTTAATTTCTGATCAACTCACATAACATATTATATTGTCACCACTACTGCCACATCTTTGCGAATCTTGTCTAGTTTGTGCAATAATGCCTTTTCCTGAGGATCACTATGAAGACCCACAACTCATGCCACCCATTGTTTCACTGCAGAGTGGGTGTAGGTGTATTTGCAGGGCTGTTTTGTGCAGACGACTGAGAGTCGACGATGTCCCCGGTGGCACCCTGGAAGGATGCGGAGGAGAAGTTGTTGAGGGCAGTGGTGACTTTGACAGCGACAGGTAAGAAGATAGTACTCAGGCCAGCCGGGAGCAGCTCGGCATGAAGGAGGCTGCAGATGTCCACGACTACATGTCGAGTGACTCTGAGCCTCCATGTGCACTGCTGCTCAGAGAGGTCCAGGAAGCTGAGCCTCAATCTGTAGACCCTGTGGCGAGGGTAGTGCCCTCTGCGACGCATCTCTCTCTGTGGTTGCCCTCCCTCCTGCTGTGCAGGTGGATGTGTCACAGCACTGTGTTGTGGAGCTCCACATGTCAGAGGTGGACCGCGTGGCCGACGAGGCTGGTGATACTGTTCGCCCTCCGAGGAGGTCATGACTGCAGCTACGGCAGCCCCCATCCGGAAGATGTACATCTGAGGGGGTCCGCAAGGTAGGTAAATGTGTCTGGACACCGGGGTAAGTGTGCAAGTTTGTGCATTTGATTGTTGGGAGCAGGGTGGTGGAGGCCAAACTTTGTCCAAAGTGACAGAGTGGCCTCCTGCAATGAATGAGGGTCTCCCCCCCCCACCACCTGTCAAATGGACTTTGCAGCTGCCACAGGCTGGTGGCTGCAACACGTCCATTTGAACTGGGAGTGTTTCCCCCAGTACGGGAAACAGTCTCAGTCAGTTGCAAATTCCGATCCCTCCTAAAATATCAGGTCAATCAGGTTTGTAAACAACCTGAAGTGTCTGTTTAAGTACTTTAAGTGGCACCCCACCGGCTTTAATTGCCTGCGGGAGTCCCACATGCGGGGGCTGCGTGCGCATGTGAGTGCGTCACTGGGGAACCCGGAAATGGGGCGGGTTGGAGCCGGGCTCTGGACCTGCCCCGGGAATCCCGCATTTTCACAGCCCCCCCGCCACGAACGCACCCGATCGCGGGTGCGAAAATAGAGCCCAAAGAGTCTGCAAAGGAATATAGACAGGTTAAGTGAGTGGGTGAGAAGGTGGCAGATGGTGTATAATGTGGGGAAATGTGAGGTTATTCACTTTGGAAGGGAGAATAGAAAAACAGAATATTTTTTAAATGGTGAGAAACTATTAAATGTTGGTGTCCTTGTACACGAAACACAGAAAGTTAACATGCAGGTACAGCAAGCAATTAGGAAGGTAAATGGTATGTTGGTCTTTATTGCAAGGGGGTTGGAGTACAAGAGTAAGGAGGTCTTGCTGCAATTATATAGGGCTTTGGTGCGACCACCCCTGGAATACTGTGTACAGTTTTGGCCTCCTTACCTAAGGAAGGATATACTTGCCTTAGAGGCGGTGCAACAAAGGTTCACCAGATTGATTCCTGGGATGAGAGGATTGTCCTATGGGGGAGAGATTGAGTAGAATGGGAATGGGCCTATACTCTCTAGAGTTTAGAAGAATGAGAGGTGATCTCATTGAAACGTACAAGATTCTTAGAGGGCTTGACAGGGTAGATGCTGTGAGGCTGTTTCCCCTGGTTGGAGAGTCTAGAACTAGAGGGCATAGTCTTAGGATAAGGGGTCAGCCAGTTAGGACTGAGATGAGGAGAGATTTCTTCACTCAGAGGGTAGTGAATCTTTGGAATTCTCTACCCCAGAGGGCTGTAGATGCTCAGTCATTAAGTATATTCAAGACTGAGATCGATAGATTTTTGGACTCTAAGGGAATTAAGGGATATGGGGATCGTGCAGGAAAGTGGAGTTGAGTTGAAGATCAGCCATGATCTTATTGAATGACGGAGCAGACTCGAGGGGCCATATGGCCTATGGCCTACTCCTGCTCCTATTTCTTATGTTCTTAGGTTGAATAGGAATATACGTTTTCAGAACATCCGGTGAAATCAACCAGAAGGTAATTCTTTCCATCCAGTATTGTAGCATATTGTTGCTTCACCATGTTGCTATGTCAATGGGATCTTAACTTTTTGACCACGATCCATACTAATCTTTTCTGTTATTTTCTCTGGCTCCACATGTACACTTCCAGGAGTTTGTTAAACTGAGTAGATAATGGTGGTAAATCCACAATCCAGCACTCCCAGCGAGGACCCAGGCTCACAGGGAGTGCACTGTGGGAAATCACATGCTGCACAACTGTAAATTTCCCAAATTTAGTACTTGCATGTTCTGTTCCCCGCAGGAAGTGCCAGATTGCAGAATTACATCTATCATGTCACAAGGTCATTATAATAGACTGAGACAAAGAAGTCCCTTCATTCCATTTGATCCTTCCAGAATACCAGTCACGGCACTGGATTTTCCTCTTTGTGGCGGTGTTCCGGCAGGGTGGGTCACCAAGAGCAGCCCCGCAGGGCAATTGAGGAGCATGAGCTGCTGCTACAATGAGACCACTGCTGCAGCCCCCAAGGAGGTGGCAGGGGACCTTATAGAGGATGAAGACCCACCAACATGGTAGAAACTGCAGAGACAGAGGTGTCTGGAGACTAGACTGGAGGGAGAGAAGGCCTTTATTAAGTCGTCCATTTGCTGCCACTGTCTGAGCCTACTGGCATCTTCCACCAGGCGGTGCCAGGGTGTGGTGGTAAAAGGGGTGGAGGGAAGGGAAATGGGATGAGTCCGGGCCCCACCTGCCCTGTCAGCATCTACATGCAGAAGGGGTAGCCACCAGCAGTCCTGTCAGTGGCAACCGGGTGGGTGGGCAATTAACCCAGTTGCTCTGCCAAAATGAACATTTGCATTTATGGAAATTTTTGCCATCCCCAAAAACTGTGGCCAGTTACCACCAGGATGTTCTCTAAAGGGGTTTAACATCTGCAAGTCACATTTTCACCCCATAAGTCTCTGAATAGATTTTTTCAAATTGTATGGCGGGGGGTTGATAGACTTGGGTAAAAATTCAAATATTCTGATAACCTATTGACTTCTGGCTTTTTAGCAATACCTAGATATCCTGGCTGCCCATTTTATTTATGTTTGCAGTCTTAAAGAAACAAACTTGGTTAAAGACAGCTCTATCTTAACATCAGAATAATGCATTGTGTGTTCCATGGTAGAATTGCTCTGTCATTATGTTACTAGGTATAATTGCCCTGTCATTATAAAACAGGGTATCATCTGAATGGCTCAGAACAATGCCACAGTAAATCCACTAAGCTTCATATTAAAGTGTTTGGCAAATGCCTTTTCATTTGTTTGCAAGCAAATGGCATGAAGACACATATCATCAAGTGACTTCTTTCCAAAATAGAAGAAAGGTTTGCCAAACACTTTTCTTGTGGATGCAGTACATCTTTGAAAGATTTGGTAAAGCAATGCATGTGTAACAGGCCACCAGAAGGAGAAATACGTGGGATAATTTTATAACCTTGTGCTCCCAGTGGGGAGCCTCAGCTGTTGACAGCACATGCTGGAATTTCTGATATGTGCTTTCAGTGGGCTAGGCTCCACGCCCGGAGCCCAACATTGGAATATTACCCCTAATGTGGAAGAAATAAATCCTCCCACTGATGCTACGAAAGCTTTTGTGGACAGGAAAGCCAGGATGTTTCATTCCCAGCTGCCCATTGCAGTGTAAATTGGGTGACTGACAGGTGCAAAATGGGTGGGAGTCCCAGTTTGCTGGAACTCCGTCCTGTTTAGTGCCTGCCCCAATTTCCAATATCATTTCTGTTGAGTGGGGAAAATCTGGAATCCATCCATTTTTCCTCCTCTTTCAGAAAGCAAAGGGACAGGGGAATTCCAAATGGTAAAGCCTTTGTGCCCTGTCTCAAATGGGGATGGGGATTAAATGGCAGCCCCGCATCAAATGGCACAAAGGCAGCAAGGAAAGTGCTTGACAAAAGCAAACAAACAAAGAAGGAAATCACCTTCAAATTCAATTCAGAAATTAGGATTCTGAGAAACCGACAAAGATAGTTGCTGGGGTCTTTGAATTCACTAATGCCTTTTCAGCAGTACCTGGCAACCCTGGCTGCCATTTTAAAAGGGTGAGAATATGACCTGGCACCAATGAGGTGGAAATGATGGAAAATGAGACAAATTATGTCACTGAACAATGCCACACACTGCAATCCTACCTACAGTCCACCTCTATCATAAGCAATGTACTGCCAGTGTTTGTAAAGGTCAGAACTGTCTCGAACTTTGATGCTACAGGGTAATTCCAGGCTGCCCCTGGGGACAGCACCAACACTAGCCAATTAGCTGTGCACAGATGCATCATTAACTACATCTCCCCCCTTCCCTCCACAAAGATGCCAAAACCTGGGGCCCCTTCGCTATGCTTAATAACTCACTAACTCCCATTTATGAAAGCAACTTCCACATCTTTCCAAAAACAAAGTCTGCACACGAGGTGGTGGAGTGGAGGGGGGGTCAGGTGCTAATTTTAAATGATAGTGTAAAACGCACAATGTCGGCTCGGCCACCCGTTAAACACCTCTCCTGATTTTTGTTTCCATTGAAGTCATAATAGGTGTGATGACAGGCGAATGCAGCAAGCTATTCTATTCCATGTGAGGCTTTTGTGGGGTGAAAACATGTAAGGATGTGAGTGAAGAGAGCAGTGTAAAGGGAACTGTGCTACTTCATGGCAACTGATGGGCAATTTGAGCACTTTAACACTGCAAGGAGGAGATCATAGTACGTGGCAGTCATGCTTAGTGCAATACATTCTTAGAAGCTGTGGCTGACACCTCTCACTTTGTCTGATGTGGTAAGGTCATTAAATATTTTCCAACACTGAGAGACTTTGCATTGACACTCACTGCCCTAGCCATCTGCTTCCGTAAGCCCTGAACTCCTCTCCTTGGGGCCTTCCAAAGAGGACCTTCTTCCATGGCCTGACTTCCTGTAGCAGCACTGTCTCATTTTCAACGTCCAAATCCAGAAAACAGTGGGCGAGGACTCTGCAGACCTGTGCCGGGCAGCAGATCTCTCTGACATTTGGACAACAATAAAGCAGCCAAAATAATGCTGATGATGCCCAGACTTTAAGGCAAGGTCAGCAGTTATGACATCAAGCAGAAACCAGTCCCGCCCCATCACCACTGGAAAACCTAGGCTGAAGAAGCAAACACCATTGCTTGTGGGTTACAGGTTCTTAATGAAGGGATGGGAGAAAATAAGAGGGCTGTTGCATGTAGACAGTGTTGGATGAAATCATTATTTACAGACCGTCACTCACGGTAAAGGAACAAATGTTTCTTCTGTGGCTTATAATTAATATTACAAAGAAAATACTGTGCAGCTCAAGAAATGAGGTAGTAACTAAACATAAAGAAAGTTGAAAGGAAGGGTTTCAAATGACAACAGCTCATTTGGCAAGAACAAAGAAAATAATTGGTTCTGAGTTTTTGATTTGTAACTGTAATTGTCTAAGTGTATGTCTACCATCAATGATCTCAGAATTCGATTTTAACCGGGAGCCAGATTTTGGTGGGTGAGTTTTGATTTCAGTTCAAAACTCACCTGTTCCGGAAAAACTGAGGCCCAGGGTATTTTATCTCCCAGGCCTCATTTAACTCCCGCCTTGTTCAGGGCGGAAGTCGGTGGGAAAAGGTGTCAAGAGCAGGTAAGTCCATGGGATCGGCTGCCGGGCTGTCCTGCGGGGGTCCCCATGATCGGTGGAGGAGGGTGGTCGTGGCAGGGGAGGCCTAAAATTTCCTCGTGGAGCATTCCGCCGCCTCCTGGCCCCACAAAGGCATTTTATTAAAAATTTGAACTTCACCTTTTGGAGCCTGCTTTGGCCCCGATCCAGTTCTTCGCTGGGTCGGCCTAGTGGGAAACTCACTGCCAATTCCCACTCAGGCCTTCTAGTAAAAATTCAAGTCAGGTCCTGATGATATCACCAGATCCTGATACAACAGGCTGCAGTTTGCACTGCTACTTCTTATTGGGCTTTCTTTGGGGCAGAACCCCCATCCACTCCAAACATGACCCACTGCATCAGAGGGGATGTGGCCAGGGGGAGAAAACGTCCAGACCAGGAGTTTCCTTGGCCCCAGCTTGGGAACCGTTGGGTGGCCAGTACATTAGGTGAAAGAAGACCTACCAGCCTCCCCGCCACCAGAATTAGGACACACAAAGAAACTGGCAACCTTGACATAACAGGGAGCCACTTAACCCTCAAAGTATTTTCTCTGTGCTGGGACTGCCGAGATTGCTGCTAGCATCTAACCTCCGCCATTTCTCCTACCGCCTACCCCCATGGCGAATGCCTGAGATGTGCCCATCTTGGAGCGGGCACCCAGCAGGGATATTTAAAGTAGGGAACCTCCCCTTGACTCTGGATATACTGATGGAGTCAGCGTCGGATGTGCCCGGAGGGTGGATCCCAGTGTTTACGAAGAGAGAATATGCAGGCAAACAGGAACTCTACAGGTGCAAATTACTCAGTAGTTTGATTTGGAGACTTGTAAACATGCTGATGGGCTTCTCTGTGTTTCAGTTACATGGCTGACCAAAAGTACATTTCAGCACGGACCATAGATTCATACTGAGTCTTTCCTGATCGACATGACTTACTAATACATCATGCATTGCAATTACCAAAGAACAGCCACTTGGGTGATCTATTGGAAGCTTTCCACTGCTTTTGGAACCTTACTTCACAATAAGCCACTTTTCTTCAGAAAAGGAATAGTAGGGAAGAAAAGTAGAGGAAAATTGGAGAGAGAAAAATGGGACATATGACAAAATAGATTAGTAATGTTCATAATCTGTGAACCATTTACTTTTTGGTCAATGGGTTGGAACAAAATTGTATTCAAGTCTCGAGGTAATTGTGCAGTACTTCTGGTTTCTGGAGTCATGGCTATTGCATACAACCTGACTAAAACAACAACAAAAAACATGTAAGAACACAGAAATATAGAAAAAGTTATTTACTCAGTCTTGCATATCTCATGCACCCTACGATTTTGGCTTTTATTTTGGATCCATACAGACTGGTTTCAGGTCCATGATGCATGAGGACATTCACACAGGAAGATTAATGAACAGTGAATAACAAAGACCTGTGAGTGATTTCAAGGCAGTAATCTAATCAGGGTCTTGAGATCATATCATTAGGCACAAGAGCAAAATTTGAGCAGTTTATATCCATCATCTGAACCCCAAAGTTTAAATAGAGCTTAAACTACTCATTTAGATCTGTTTTTGTTTATGGTATTCACTGTTTCAATTTGATGTGGAATTTTATTTTGTTGTCATGCTGGCAGTGACTAGGAGTGTGAGTGCCAGCTGGTGGGACACTTCATGTCCAAGAGGCAGGAGGATATCCAAGCAAGAGGATTAACGACTATGATGTAATTGCTATAGATTTACCGAGAAATAAGCTGCAATTGATTACCAGGAAATTCTACACCCAGTGGGTATGACATGTTAATGAATTAATAATATTTGTTACAATCAGCTCAAATGTTATTGTGTGGCCATTGCGCATCAATAAACTTTTTTTTATTAGCGAAACCATGAAGTATACCAGCAGTCTAGCGGTTCAGCCACTGCTGAAGTTTATTCTGTACAATGGATAGAATGAATCTCTGCTGCCATCTTAAGGGCAAGGTCTTTCTTTGTATGAATTTCAGATTCACTCCTATCTCAATCTATTTTTAAGTAAAGAACAAGATTTAATGCTCTCCTTAAAAATTGTCTGCTTTTGTTATGAATTTTGGTATGAATTTGATCTTTTTCTTGGAGATATTTTATTTATAAGAACATAAGAACATAAGAAATAGGAACAGGAGTAGGCCATATGGCCCCTTCGAGCCTGCTCTGTCATTCAATAAGATCTTGGCTGATCTTCGACCTTAACTCGACTTACCCGTCAGATCACCATATCCCTTGATTCCCTTAGAGTCCAACAATCTATCGATCTCAGTCTTGAATGTACTCAACGACTGAGCCCTCTGGGGTAGAGAATTCCAAATATTCACAACCCTCTGAGTGAAGAAATTCCTCCTCATCTCAGTCCTAAATGTCCGACCCCTTATCCGGAGACTATGGGGTAAATTTTAACCTGGAGCTGGGAAGAGGGCTTGAGTGGGGGGGGGGGGGGGGGGAATTCCTGATGGGAAACCTGGAAGTACGGGTTTCCCGGACATCCTTACAATTTTGACATAGGATGTCTTTTTCTTGTCGGTTTCCCGCCCGACAGGCCAGTCAGATTGACAGGCTGGCCACCAGTCGAACGGCAGAAGAGTCAAAAAGAGGATGCAAACAGGTAAGTCTTAGATCGGGGGGGGGTCGAGGATCATCGGGGGTCAGTCATCGGGGGGGTCGGGGGTCATCGGGGGGTCAGAGATAGTTGGTGGGGGGTCACTGCAGGTAGACTTGTTGGGCCTGGGAGAAGCACTCCTGCTCCTCTGGTCCCATGAGCTGTGCTATAAAGCCACTCACTCTCAAACTCAATATGAAATTCTATCATATTATGATTACCCTTCCCCAGAAGATCCTGTATTAAAAGACTACTAATTAATTCACAACTTATTAACAATACTATTCTCTAACATTATTAAACAGCACTACAGCATAGCTCAATCTAAATGAACAGAATCATAGAATGGTTAGAGCACAGAAGGAGGCCATTCAGCCCATCAAGCCTATGCAGGATTAATTACTGCTTTCATTTAAATCCATAAGATGGGCAATATTGGGTTTACTATCATAAAAACATAAGAACATGAGAAATAGGAGCAGGAATAGGTCATATAGCCCCTTGAACCTGCTCTGACAAGGCTGATCTTCTACCTCAACTCCACTTTCCCGCCCTATCCCCAAATCCATTGATTCCTTTAATATCCAAATATCCATCGATCTCAATCTTGAATATACTCAACAACTGAGCATCTACAGCCCTCAGGGGTAGAGAATCTAAAGATTCACAACCCTCTGAGTGAAGAAATTCTTCGGCATCTCGCTCCTAACTGGCCTACCAGTTATCTTGAAACTATGACCCCTAGTTCTAGACTCTCCAGCCAGGTGAACCGACCTCTCAGCATCTACCCTGCCAAGCCCTCTAAGAATTTTATACGTTTCAATGAGATCACCTCACCTTCTTCTGAACTCCAGAGAACATAAGCCCGTTCTACTCAATCTCTCCTCATAGCACAACACTCTCATCCCAGGAATCAATCTTGTAAACCTTTGTTACATCCCCTCTAAAGTAAGTATATCCTTCCTTCGGTAGGGAGACCAACATTGTACACACAGTACTCCAGGTGTGGTCTCAACAGAGCCCTATATAATTGCAGCAAATCCTCCTTACTCTTATACTGTTCTAGAATCTAGAGAATTCTGGAAGATCAAAACCAATGCATCCGCTATCTCTGCAGCCACCTCTTTTTTAAAACCCTAGGATCTAGGCCATCAGGTTGGGGATTTGTCATCTTTTAATCCCATTAATTTCTCCAGTACTTTTTCTTTACTAATCTTAATTGCTTTTAAGTTCCTCACTCTCATTAGAGCCTTGGTTCAGTTGTGCCAGTGGAAACACTACTACTGCCCAAAGACTATTTTGAGCCCTTCACCCATGCAATGAAAAAATGGAGATGGATTTTAATATGGAGAGCAGTCATTTTCTTTAGCCAAGTTCTATTCCTTTTTTTCACCACTGGTAACGCCTGAGAAGTTAAGAATGATGCTGTTGGTTAGAATTAGTGCTCAGCTCACTTATTTCCCTTAGCCTCAGCAGCTGTTACCTACTAGCAATGCTAGAACGAGGGAGAAATCCAGACTACGGCAACAGCTTGTTATGAACATAGAAAATCAAGTTACTCCAGGTGGTTGCACATCACTTGGCAATAATTCCATCAGCTATTTTCTTGTGGTTTACTTTGGTGACACTTTTTTTTTAATTGGCTAGATACCCTCACAATTTTCTCTTTTCCTGCTAAAATGTTTAAAATGAATGAATAGTGCAGGAGAAGGTACTCGGATTAGGTGATTCCAGACAATCAAATCCATTGAACCCGAATGTGTTGCAATGTAATGTTTCCCTTGCCCCAGCTCGATAGCAAAAGGAAAACTTGGCTTTGCATTAAATTATTTTTTTCCACAGTCATTGGAATAAAAATACATTTTTAGCCCTTTAAAGAACAAAACGTAAAAAAAACTCTTTGGCCTTGGATTTTCTTGGGGCCTTGGGAGATCAGGATGAAGGCAGGGTGGAAGTTTTGCCCACCAGTGATGTGCACTGGCCAGAATTCACAGATTAGCTCATTAGCATAAGCGTGGATGGCCCAAAAGAGCAACTCAGAAGTAAAACGGGAGAAGTATACTTGGTGGGGGGGGGGGGGGGGCATTGGTGTGTGCGAATGTGAAACCTTGTTGCTGCAGAGTTTAAAAGCTGCATGCAGAGAAAGTAGGTAAGTTGCAGCATTTGGCAGAATCTAAAGATTTACCTTATCTTTTTTGGCAATTTGAAAGCAGATAATCAGAGGAAGTAGCAGTATTTGTAAATGGCCAGAAACTTCATGGCAGCCTGTGTCTCATGAGTGCCAGCAGCCCCAGCTGAATCCTTGCCAGGAAAAAGACCGAGACGCAGAGCTTTCAATTTCTCAGATGCTGACCTGGAGATCTTAGTGGAATCAATGAAGATTAAAAAGGAACAGTTGCTGGGTCGTACTGCAAAAAATCCAGTAAAGGGAGTAGTGAGCACCATGTGGACAGTGGTGGGGGGGCAGGGGAGGTTGGCAGTCACTCTGTGCCATAAGATGTTCAATGATCTGATGAAGGCAGACCAGTTAAAAGAACTGACACATCCCCATATTCACTTTGGCATCACAGGTCCTTTTCCGCTGCTTACCCTCACTTCTTGAATAGAACACAAATTCCTCATGCAGACAGCACCGTGGGTCTATAGAACCCTCGCTCTTCCACTTGGTACCTGTGTTTGGACTTCCTGTCACAAACTTTTGTTGCATGCAGCCCCTGAATCCTTCCAACACTTGTCCTCCTGTAACATTTTGGCACCCGGAAGGCATTCTGGAGAAGCTTGCCTTCACCTAATATTGTTGTTCTTGTCTGCAAGGGACAGGCCACCAGATTGGAGGGCGAGGGGTAGGAAATCTCTGATATCAGGCAACTCCCCCTCAATGAATAGCAAGTAATAGAGCTACTGAGGATACCTTCTGCCCTGGTTATCGGTGGGCTGGTGCCATCTGTGGGTGACTATGTGTAAAGCATCACCAGCTCCTGCTGCAGAAGCACAGTCTACCAACCAGCAAGAACACTCCGGAAGATTGTTGTCACTCTATCATTCCTCTCTCTGGGTGGTCTACGCCCATTATTACCTCCTCTCGTCTTCTTCCATAAATCAATCACAGCATGGAGGAGCGTTGGGAAGCAGAGGAGGAGGAAGAGGAGGCTGGTCCCTCTACTTCTCAGCCCCTCTCTTTCAACCCCTGCATCACTCGCCCTCTTTTCACACTCACCAGTTCAGATAAGCTCACCTAGGAGGAGAAAAATATTGGTAATGAGCAATTTGCACTGGGACAGTCACAGAGCATGAGGGAGCTCGAGGAGGGATTCAGTCGGTCCCAAGCAGAGACTGCAAAGGTGCCTGCCGTTGGTTGAAGAGCCAGTAGATTCAGATCACATGGGTCCTACTCTGAAAAAAAGGATGTTTGGCAAGTATCACACCTGAGACCTGAGCAGATGCATCTGTAGCGATCTGGAACAGGAGCATTATTGGGCCATTTGCATACATCGCATTATGTTTGAATCAGTTTATTTTGAATTTATTAGGAGTTCCTTTTCCAGAGTGCTACCAACAACCCCCGCTAGAGGTGCACATGTGTAAATGTCGGGTTAGGATGTGAACATAAGAACATAAGAAATAGAAGCAGGAGTAGGCCACACGACCCCTCGAGCCTGCTCCGCCATTTAATGAGATCATAGTTGATCTTCGACCTGATCCCCATATCCTGTGATTCCCTTAGAGTCCAAAAATCTATCCATCTCAGTCTTGAATATATTCAATGACTGAGCATCCATGGCCCTCTGGGGTAGAGAATTCTAAAGATTCGGAACCCTCTGAGTGAAGAAATTCCTCCTCATCTCAGACCCAAATCACCCACCCCTTATCGTGAGACTGTGCCCCCTGGTTCTAGACGCTCCAGTCAGGGGAAACAGGCTCCTCTGTGGTTTGGTTTGGGTTAGTTTCCCCCAATGGTCCACTGACACCAGCTGTCCAGGTTCACAGATGAAGAATGGGCATTTTGATAAGATACTGATGACCATGGCATTATCCCAGTATAACTGGCTACCTGCAGCACAGGATAGATCGAGGCAGAAATTCTAGGGGGAAAATAGAAAAGAAAAGAGTAGAATTTTTATTTTAAAAGTCTTTCGTCTAATGAATGTCCATCACATTTCAAACATTATACTTCAGACAAATGCAAAATACTGCAGATGTTGGAAATCTGAAATAAAAACAGAAAATGCTGGAAACACTTTTGCTGCCTGACCTGCTGAGTGTTTCCAGCATTTTCTGTTTTTATTATACTTCAGAAATCGCATGTCAACAGAGCCATCTTAACACAAAATGGAAAGAAGGGAATAAGCCAACCATTTCCTTGTGTTTTTTCTAACCTTGATAACCTGTTTTCTGCCCACTGCCAGATGTTGAGAATTTGCAAGCAATTGCCAATCTTTAAAAATTTCCCTCAACAAATAGCCTCCAATTGCCCTTATTAGGCAATGTGTCTATTTTCCCCCACAGGGAATACCTGGGCCCTGGATTTAAAGGAACAGACCAGATTAAATGCTCCATCTGAGCTAATTAAGGGAAAAGGTGGGAAAGTGGAGTTGAGGTAAAAATCAGATCAGCCATGATCTCATTGAATGGCAGAGCAGGCTCGAGGGGCCGAATGGCCTACTCCTGCTCCTATCTCTTATGGTCTTATATCACCCCAGATCCCCGACTACTATGAGCAATATGATGAAGAATCAATTAGTACCTAAGGAATATTAACAATTATTATCAATCTATAATAAAAATTGTCACTCTTCATAATTATTTTTGCCTGGAGCTTCCTGCCTGGAGAAATGTCACCATATAGGAGTGAATGTGACGTTTGCTCGATAGATTGGTGATGCCCAATGAGGAGAAAAAACGTTCACTGTGGGGTGCGAGCAGTGGCTTGTGAAATTAAACAGGATCTCCTACCATTTGTACTGCTTATAAACAGAGTTCTTCCACTAATGGTTTAGAATTAGCTACTAACAAGCTATGTGGTCAGGTGATTAATACAAAAAGACTGTTAGGGCTCAAAGGGGTCTGGATAAATTAAATGAACTAACTCATCAATGCCAGATGGAGTTTAATGTGGATAAATGTAATGTAATAGTTATTGGAACATGAAACATGCCTCCATCATAAAGGTGTGGATTAATAAAAGTGGAAAGGCATTTGATCATTCAAGTTAATGTGAGTATCTGGTCAATGTGAAACTGTTACCAACAAAATTAATCAAGTACTGGAATGTATCTCAAGGGAATTTGATTATTAATCAGAACAAATTATTTTAATCCTGTTCAGATGAGGGCATGTTTGAAATATCATGCTCAATTTTAGCACCATGCCTTCAAAATGGCACTGATGGGTTAGAGAGGATTCAGAGTATACTAACAAGAAAAACAAATCACTAAAAACTAGTGGACAAGTACAAAATTAAAAAGGCTAATGGAATATTGCCCATTACCTCAAGAGGCTGGAATATAAAGGGGTGGAAGTTATGTTATAACTGTACAGAGCTCTGGTTAGACCCCATCTGGAGTACTGCATTCAGTTCTGGGCACCGCACCTCAGGAAGGATATATTGGCTTTGGAGGGGGTGCAGCGCAGATTCACCAGAATGATACTGGGGCTAAAAGGGTTAAATTATGAAGACAGGTTGCATAAACTAGGCTTGTATTCCCTTGAATATAGAAGACTAAGGGATGATTTAATTGAGGTGCTTAAGATGATCAATGGATTTGATAGGGTAGATAGAGAGAAACTATTTACTCTGGTGGGAGAGAACAGAACAAGGGGGCATAAACTTAAAATTAGAGCAAGGCGGTTCAGAGGTGATGTCAGAAAGCATTTCTTCACACAAAGGGTAGTGGAAATCTGGAATTCATGTCCCCAGAAAGCTGTTGCGGCTAGGTCAATTGAAAATTTCAAAACTGAGATTAATACATTTTTGATAGGCAAGTGTATTAAGGGTTATAGAACCAAAGCGGGTAGATGGAGTTAGGATACAGATCAGCCATGAATTAATTGAATGACCTACTCATGTTCCTAAGGATGATCCAGGATCTAGAGCTTTGTTATAAAGAGAAACAGAGCTGACCTATTTTCATTAAACAAAATATAATTGATGGAGGAACATTATTTTGGGACCAGTATATGATATATAAAATGATATGGCATCAATATTAAGTTTGGTAAATTTATATACGATGAATAGCATGATACCAAATAACTTAGCAGAATCTGAGGATGGGGTGGACAAGGAAAGCACCTCTTCCATGATATTGCTTCCATGGTAATCATTTTTTGACAGCTGGCTCATTTCTCTTAGTCTTCATTTTCAGACCTTTATAATGAGCCAGCTTTAATCATGCCCACCCTTAAAAGGTCATTCAGACTTTTTTTTCCATTATTCAGTATTTTTGTTAATGTGGGATGTTTCATATTCTGGACTAGTTTATTATCCAAATGTTTTGGGTATTTTGCTGCAGAATCTGATTGTTGTTTTTGTTGATTTATAAATCGTTGGATGATGAACAAGTTGTTTCTCTTTGAGAGATTGCTTTTCTCTAACTTTGGACTTAGATACTATTGTCCATATCCATGCTTTATAAACCACAATTAATAAAAATCAAATGGTTCATTAACAGTTAAGGCAGTAATTAAAGTGGTAAATTAACACTCATTATCTGAATCCTTGCTCACAGTGAGGTACTTTACCCTCTGTGTGGATGGATTGGAAAATTGCCGCAATTTTCCGACCGTTACTCACAGTTGGCCAAGTACCTTGCCACAGGCGGAGTCTTGAAAATCTACCCTAATATGGCCTGTTAAAGGAACTACAAAGAATCATTGGCACTGTCACTCTCACAGTCTCAACCCGTGTCTTTATCCCAAACACAATTGTCAATCAAAACAAACTAGGAGATTGGTAGAAGGATTAGAGGGGAGCCGAGGAGAAATTTTTTCACCCAGAGGGTGGTGGGGGTCTGGAACTCACTGCCTGAGAGGATGATAGAGGCAGAAACCCTCAACTCACTTAAAAAGTACTTGGATGTGCGGTAACCTACAGGGCTACAGACCAAGTGCTGGAACGTGGGACTAAGCTGGATTGCTCTTTTTCAGCTGGCACGGACACGATGGGCCAAATGGCCTCCTTCTGTGCCGTAACTTTCTATGATTCATCTCTGGAAAATGAGGAGGGCAAGGATAGAAGGATTCAAAGGATGATGGTAAGAAACTTTGAAAGGATGGGACTTGGTTTGGGTCAGATTTGTCTGTTTCATTCTTCCTGTTGAAATCTAAAAGCATTCCAATATTACTTGACCTCAAAGGTCTAACAAAGTTTTCAGGAAATTATCCATTTTCCATTCTAGTGTCTTAAGCTGCAATGTAAAGCTGTAAACTGTGGGGTCTGATTGAACTTGTAATTCTTTCATAGTGTTTGCTGGATTTACGATCTGCACATGAGTTCAAAGGATTGTTCTCTCTGAAATGCACACGAACCTCAATAACTTGGTATATCATACTTCATATGTTAGCAACTCGCTGAGCAAACGGACAATGCAATCAGTATTTCAGCATCATCAAAATGATTAAACCTTGTTTTGTTTGTTACATGGCATATGTGAAAGACAATTTTTCAAAACAAAATTGTATATATTTAATAATACAAAGATGTAACCTAACACAATGTATAAGCATCTTGGGATGCTTTTTCTTCTTGGAATAATCAATAAGCCTCAAATCTTTTTGATTTGTTTATTAATATCCTCAATAATTATACAAATCATCACCATTTCCGTGAAATAAGGATTAAAATCAAGAACCTTAAGTTCTCAACACCAGATTCTACTGGTTTCTATTTCTATTCCAAAGAGAATTTATACATAAAAGTTTATATTTTTTTCAAATATCCTTTTATGAAATTGCTGCATCTCAAGTCTGGCAAAAATAATGCTTTCTTTAAAATAAAGAAATTCGAAAAGGATATTTAATGTTTGGGGCCTGTATACTAAATAAAAGCATTAAGAAGTGCTTTGTGAAGAATTATCTTACATCCAAATGTTTCTTGATGGCATGGAAACCAGAAAAATTGTTTACTTGATGGCAGCTGGACCCAAAACTTGTAAAATGTGATAAATGATAAAGTTTATTCTGTATCAGAAGAAATTGCCAGAAATTTCCGCATAAAAATAGATTGTTTTTGTCAGTTGAAAGACACAATAACCACAATTCCCAGTGTAGATAAAAGTTCAGCATAGGTTTATCATCACTTACTTGACTAGCTTGGGATTGTGCTTCTTGTTACAGGCAACCGATGATTTAAAGGGGGAAAAATTTGACAGATTAGCAGTTAAAAGTTACTCATTAATTACCTAGAGATGTTATTTACGATGAAATAAATATCTAAAAGTCAGTTTAGCTTTATGTCTCTTAAAGTTATTTTTTTTAACAATCCTTGCTTTTACAAATGCTACTGTACAATACCAGTACAGTAGCAACAGTACATGGCAACGGTTAAAAGTTAATTCTGCTTAATTATTGCAGAAATGAATGAATCACCTTCCTTTGAGGAATCATCAGTTGATTTATGATGTAATAACATTTATCAGTGTCTTGTCATAGTCTGTTGAACATAGCCATCCAGAATTAACTAGTGTCACACTTTGTCATTCTCACTGGCAACATCTGCACTCATAAACCTTTCCACATGAAAGATGAAAGAGTTCCTGTTTTTCATTTCACCAGCTTTAGTTATGCAGCAAATGTTATTCGCATAACGTTTTGCAAATAACAAATTTGATATGATTATCAAAACTAATTTTGTTTTCTGTTTTTGTGCCTTTGTAATCTGGCTCAGGAGTCAAATCGGTACAAATGGATTGAGTGAGGCTGTTTGTAATATGGTTAGGTGTAGCTGGGTTCTCAATTTTATTTTTGTGCATGTGCAGGTAATTCTTTTAACTTGTTTTCAAATGAATAGTGGAAGAAGAGAGAAGATAGCATGGGCAGATTCGGACCTGGGAAGCACAATTGATGTGTTAACCAAAATGGCAGGTGATAGTTGAGTCTCAAGCTCAATGCCAGTTTAGATCGGCATGCATCTGAATGTGCATCACCACAAAACCCTTTCCTGAGTGGATTTGGTTCACACCAAATCCAATTTGTAATTGGATCAGCAGCAGAGTCTAAATGGGATATTCTCTGGCATATCCTTGACAGAATAAAAGGGATTAATCGCAATTAGCGAATGTCTCAACACACAGGCTCAACACACAGAAACAAGATTGCCCATAACTAATTGATAATAAACCAGTTCATTAGGGCACAGGGTCGATTGGGACCCTTCATTATACAGCTCACAATGTAACCCTTGACACCAGTCCCTCATGGCACTTTATTAAAAACTTTTTGGAAATCCAAGTAAGTGATGTCTACCGTTCTAGTGATTTCTGCAAAAAATTGGATCAGGTTTGTCAAACACGACCTTTGTTTTCTGACGCTGTATTACATATCCCTTATCAAGTCCAAGTGTTATGGGTGATCATTAATGATGCTTTCAAGTAATTTCCCACCATTGAGGGAAATTAACGTTTAAGAATTAGAAAGGAAAAATAATGTGGAAAATAACTCCAGAAAACTCTTTTTTTCAGTTCAGGACCTCAAATGCAAATTTGAAAATACATTTGGAGCTATAAAATAGTGGGGAATGTTATTTCTTTAAAGTATGTAAAAAGTAGTAAATAGTATGCAGTTTAACAATATTGTAATCCAAATTACATGGTCAGTCACTGTCCCAACAGACCAATGGTGTAGAGCAACTGTTTTGCCTCCATTCCCCATGTGAGCCCTCCCTATCTTTTCTAACAGTCTTGCTGTCTGTGGTCATTATTGGGAAATCTAAACGTCCCAGAAAAAGTTCAAGGGAATCTGCTCTCATGCCTCAATGGTCTCACTTCCCCACATGTAGCATTTCTGTGACATTATTATGCCAATTCACTAAATCAACATTATTGGAGCTTTCATATTTCCTCTGTCATAACTCTGTGTCTAAGGCTTGCCTTCTTTCTTCTCCCAGGATGCTACTGCTATTTCTGTTACTCCCAATCACTGCCCCTGTTTCTTAGTACCAAAACCACTTCCCATTTCTTTCCACCAAACTGCTGCCCCCATTCCTCTGTATCAAAACAAAATCCTGTTTCTTTGTATTAAAAATGTTGGCTCTGTTTCTTTGTACCCAACCAACATGCTATTTCCCTTATCAAACTGCTGCCCCGGTTCTCTCCATGAAGCAGTTGCACTATTCCCTTCTTCTAAACCAGTTCCTCTGTTTCTCTGACCTAGGCTTACTTCAAAGATTGTGACTGTACACAATGGGGGTAATTTTAACCCCCAAGAATGGATGTGTTGGGGGCAGGTGGGCAGTAAAAATAGTTGATTTTTGAAGTGGGACCGCATCCCGGCTCTAATGTGCCCACTTTCAGGTTTGACCCAGGTGCATTAGGATGCGCACACGGAACAGAAACCCAGAAGTCCCATCGCCACTTAAAGCCGGCAGGCCGATAGTCAAAGGGGTAATTCAGGTACTTTAAACACTTGAGGTACTTAACTTTTTGTGGATTCTGCAACAGAAATGGATTTAACTTCTCCTGCATGGATTTCCCATGACTTCTGAAACATGCCATTGAAACGGAGGTGAGTTGCAGCCGAAGCTCATTTGGCCCTCTAAACCTGTGATTGACACATCTCAATAAAAGGTGAGCTATTGCAGCTGGGCACTCAGTTCTCTCAGACAAACCTTTGACTGGAAGTTCTTTGTGTTTAGAATGAGGGTTCTTTACTGAGCCTGAGAATTCTCGTGTTCAGACAAATTTACCAACATTTTGGAGCCCCTCAAACTGACAACATCAGGACGGGGGGGGCGGCAATAGATCAATTCCACAATACATCTGAGGTGGAGGAAAATCACCATCCATTGCAGGCACAGTGCGCAGTTCTGGGATCTGCAGGTGCACAAGACAGAGGTGCGCAACAAGGACCTGGAGAAAAGGAGAGAGAGGACCAACAGAGGGGCCGAGGTCGCAGGAGGCAATACCCACATGAGGGGGTATACAGGCAGAGGCTGAGCTTCTCGGACCTCTCTGAGGAGCAGTGCCTACTCAGATTGAGGCGCCAAGTTATCGCAGTCATTTGCAGCCTCCTTCAAGAAGAGCCATTCCCGACTGGACCTAGTGGTCACACATTGCCTGTCGCAGTGAAAGTCACAACTGCCCAGGTCCTTCCAGGGCGCCACCAGTGACATCTCCGGGGCATCTCAGTCGTCTGCACGTAAGTGTATAAGAAAGGTGACGGATGCCTTGTTTGCCAATTATGTGAACTTCCCCCACGACAACATTAGCCAGACCGAGAGGGCAATGGGTTTCAACTCTCTGGCTGACTTCCCACGGGTACAGGGTGCAATTGATTGCACACACGTAGCAATCCGAGGACCTCTACATGAGCCAGGAGTGTTCATAAAACGAAAGGGCTATCACTCCATCAATGCGCAGTTGGTGTGGAAGAGATTTCTGCAGGTGTGCATCAGATTCCCTGGCAGCTGTCATGATTCATTCATTTTGTGCAGAGTCCAACAATCCAAGCCTCTTCCAGACATGAGACAGACTTAAGGGCTGGCTCCTTGGAGACAAGAGATACCTCCTGCAGACATGGCTCATGACACCTGTGAGAAACCCCACCAACGAGGCACAGCAGTGATCCAGCCAGGACCACATCACCACCGGGTCTGTCATTGAACAAGCCATAGGAAAGATGCGCTTCAGGTGCCCGGATAGACCTGGGGGAGCCCTTCAGTACTCGCCAGCAAGGTGTCCAGAATAATTGTCGTATGCTGCGCCCCGCACAACATAGTGGAGCAGAGAGGGTTACAGGTGGAGGAGGTCGAAAGAGCTCATCAAGCATCCTCTGCTGACAGCAACATTGAAGAAGAGGGATAGGAAGAGGAGGGCAAGGAAAATGGAGATGGAGATCCCATCGACAGAGCAGATGCGCACATTGCTACCTGTGATGCCAGGGATGCCCTTATCTCTAACAGGTTCTCATAATCAGATGATCAATGTGAAACATTTGACATACTCAGGCCGCCTAGAATAACCACCGCCAGCACCACCTACCTCCACCCCTCCCTTTGCACTAAACCATCCCTCAACCACCCATACACCCATTGCATACCCACCCAATGGGTGTCGCCATGTCTTGGCATTCATGATGAAGCAAATGAAAAGGCGACTTCACAGATGGGACGCAATAATGGCCAAGATGTGATAGTAGTGATGATGATGATTAAATTTTATGTGGCATAATAACAAAAAAAATATAAATGAACAACATGACATTTCATCAAACTCCCTTGTGCATACCCTTGGTGAACTACCATTGCTTAATCTTTTGCTTTCTGCCGCTTCTACGTGGTACATCCCCTGTGCCTTCAGCAGAGGTAGTGGCAGGCTGCTTAGATCCCTGCCCTGACTGCTGAGATGCACTTGGCCTACGAGCTCTGGGTTTTGGAGCCCATGAGGGCCCCTCCAAAAACTGCTCCACCTGTGCAGGGGCAGACTCAGCCATCAGGAGAGGAGGCAGCATTGTAGGTACTGGCTGGGGTGGATGGGGGGGGGCAATGGTTGAGAAGTGGGAGTACTTTGAGTGGAGTTCCCACTTCCATATCCCTTTTTGCCATCATCCCTCTCCTGGGCCAGCATTATATCACTCCCGCCATTCTGCTGGACAATGGCTTGGTGAACAGATGTGCTGCATTATAAGGCCACAGATAAGGTACCTATCATCCTGTTTAAGGCGGCAGATATGTTGGCATCCAGAGTCTGCACGATCATTGTCATGGCTTGCATAGACTCATTTGAGAGCCGTGCTTGAAGCTCCATGGAGACAGCCATCCTCTTCATTCCAGACATTCTCACAATTATCTGCGACAACAATCCATTAGCGATGGAGTTGAACTCCTCTATCATCTCCGCTGTTGTGAAGAGTGTGCGTGACACATTTTCCATTACCTCACTGAGGTACAGCTTCACCTTTTATCATTCTCCTTCTCAATGATGCCCCCCCCCCCCCCGGGGTACAGCATCTCTGTCCAGCTGAGCAGAGCTTGGAGAGAAGTGCGCCCCTGACGCGGACTCTCTCTGCAGCTGCCCCTTCCACCAGTATCTGCTCGTTCTCACTTGTGAATCACCAGGTGTCAACCCAACTATCTGTCTAACAGGACCCACCGAAGTGCCAGTATCTGCACTGGTGCATGGCTAAACGTCCTGTGACGGTGCACCCTCAGAAGGAATGAGCTCTTGCGAGGAATCGATGTCTTCCATTTCCCCTGATTGCTCTTGAAATTGTGAAGGCCCTGGAAAACAACAGTAAACTCTATGAATTATTCATCGGAGAAGTGACAATCTTTCCAATCACCATACTCAGCTTTCTCACTGTTCAGTCATTGATGAAATAGAGACATCATGTGTGTGAAAGGTGTTTAAGTTCTAACACCCCAGGCATCTGCGAGTTCCCAGTCTCTCCATCTCCGATGGATAGATGTCCCACTTATCTCCCTGGCCGCCTCCACCGCATTTTCAGCTGGACTATTTATGGTGGAGTACCTCCAGTCCTCACTCTCGCACTTGCGCTTTGAGCTCTCTTCTCCTACAAGGGGAGAAAGAACAGACCAGTGAGTCACTGAAGGAGACGTGTTCACTCAATGGATGCAGTGCATTGGGTGAGGCTGACAATGAAACACTCACTCTCTGATACATCTATCAGACAGATACATCACATTACATCAGGATTGGGGTGAGCGGCAGTGGTGAGTGCACAAATGGGGAGTTGAGGAAGTACATAGAAAGTGAAGGATGGTTGATGCTGAAACTTAAGTGGGTGTGAAGATTGATGTGATGGAGTAGGCGAGCCAACAAAGAGTGAGGGAGTGGTGGTGGTGATGGGGTTGCACAACACAGGATGTGGGTGAATCACCAAATGTACTCATTTTTCCAGACCTTGTTAGGTTATTAAAATGTTTCCTGCACTGCAGCCAAGACCTGGGCACCATGTTCCTACTGCTGACCTGTTCTGCCTCCTCCAGCCATGCCTTCTTGGTGGCAGAAGCAGGTTTCTTCCTCCTGTCACCTGGGTATAACACCTCCCTCCTGTATCTCAATGGAGGCATCTCAGAACATGGGTGGTGACTTTCTTCTGTGTCCTTCCATTTCGCTTTTTACTCCTTTCTCCTTCAAAATCCATTTTTGCATTGGCCCTTTTAAATAGTGGGCTTTAAATTGAGTCATGTGGGTGCACAGTACACCCGCTGCGCAGCATGGAGACCAAGCTGTTCCAGTACAGCTACAACACTGGCATCCACCCGACAATGTGGAAAATTGCCCAGGTATGTCCTGTCCACAAAAAGCAGGACAAATCCAATCCGGCCAATTACCGCCCCATCAGTCTACTCTCAATCATCAGCAAAGTGATGGGAGGTGTCGTCGACAGTGCTATCAAGCGGCACTTACTCACCAATAACCTGCTCACCGATGCTCAGTTTGGGTTCCGCCAGGACCACTCGGCTCCAGACCTCATTACAGCCTTGGTCCAAACATGGACAAAAGAGCTGAATTCCAGAGGTGAGATGAGAGTGACTGCCCTTGACATCAAGGCAGCATTTGACCGAGTGTGGCACCAAGGAGCCCCAGTAAAATTGAAGTCAATGGGAATCAGGGGGAAAACTCTCCAGTGGCTGGAGTCATACCTAGCACAAAGGAAGATGGTAGTGGTTGTTGGAGGCCAATCATCTCAGCCCCAGGACATTGCTGCAGGAGTTCCTCAGGGCAGTGTCCTAGGCCCAACCATCTTCAGCTGCTTCATCAATCACCTTCCCTCCATCATAAGGTCAGAAATGGGGATGTTCGCTGATGACTGCACAGTGTTCAGTTCCATTCGCAACCCCTCAGATAATGAAGCAGTCCGAGCCTGCATGCAGCAAGACCTGGACAACATCCAGGCTTGGGCTCATAAGTGGCAAGTAACATTCGCGCCAGATAAGTGCCAGGCAATGACCATCTCCAACAAGAGAGAGTCTAACCACCTCCCCTTGACATTCAACGGCATTACCATCGCCGAATCCCCCACCATCAACATCCTGGGGGTCACCATTGACCAGAAACTTAACTGGACCAGCCATATAAATACTGTGGCTACGAGAGCAGGTCAGAGGCTGGGTATTCTGCGGCGAGTGACTCACCTCCTGACTCCCCAAAGCCTTTCCACCATCTACAAGGCACAAGTCAGGAGTGAGATGGAATACTCTCCACTTGCCTGGATGAGTGCAGCTCCAACAACACTCAAGAAGCTCGACACCATCCAAGACAAAGCAGCCCGCTTGATTGGCACCCCATCCACCACCCTGAACATTCACTCCCTTCACCACCGGCGCACTGTGGCTGCAGTGTGCACCATCCACAGGATGCACTGCAGCAACTCGCCAAGGCTTCTTCGACAGCACCTCCCAAACCCGCGACCTCTACCACCTAGAAGGACAAGGGCAGCAGGTGCATGGGAACAACACCACCTGCACGTTCCCCTCCAAGTCACACACCATCCCGACTTGGAAATATATCGCCGTTCCTTCATTGTCGCTGGGTCAAAATCCTGGAACTCCCTTCCTAACAGCACAGTGGGAGAACCGTCACCACACGGACTGCAGCGGTTCAAGAAGGCGGCTCACCACCACCTTCTCGAGGGCAATTAGGGATGGGCAATAAATGCCGGCCTTGCCAGCGATGCCCACATCCCGTGAACGAATAAAAAAAAAAAAAAATCATAGAATCATAGAAGTTACAACATGGAAACAGGCCCTTCGGCCCAACATGTCCATGTCGCCCAGTTTATACCACTAAGCTAGTCCCAATTTCCTGCACTTGGCCCATATCCCTCTATACCCATCTTACCCATGTAACTGTCCAAATGCTTTTTAAAAGACAAAATTGTACCCGCCTCTACTACTGCCTCTGGCAGCTCGTTCCAGACACTCACCACCCTTTGAGTGAAAAAATTGCCCCTCTGGACCCTTTTGTATCTCTCCCCTCTCACCTTAAATCTATGCCCCCTCGTTATAGACTCCCCTACCTTTGGGAAAAGATTTTGACTATCGACCTTATCTATGCCCCTCATTATTTTATAGACTTCTATAAGATCACCCCTTAACCTCCTACTCTCCAGGGAAAAAAGTCTCAGTCTATCCAACCTCTCCCTATAAGTCAAACCATCAAGTCCCGGTAGCATCCTAGTAAATCTTTTCTGCACTCTTTCTAGTTTAATAATATCGTTTCTATAATAGGGTGACCAGAACTGTACACAGTACTCCAAGTGTGGCCTCACCAATGCCCTGTACAACTTCAAGAAGACATCCCAACTCCTGCATTCAATGTTCTGACCAATGAAACCAAGCATGCCGAATGCCTTCTTCACCACCCTATCCACCTGTGACTCCACTTTCAAGGAGCTATGAACCTGTACTCCTAAATCTCTTTGTTCTATAACTCTCCCCAACGCCCTACCATTAACGGAGTAGGTCCTGGCCCGATTCGATCTACCAAAATGCATCACCTCACATTTATCTAAATTAAACTCCATCTGCCATTCATCGGCCCACTGGCCCAATTTATCAAGATCCCGTTGCAATCCTAGATAACCTTCTTCACTGTCCACAATGCCACCAATCTTGGTGTCATCTGCAAACTTAATAACCATGCCTCCTAAATTCTCATCCAAATCATTAATATAAATAACAAATAACAGCGGACCCAGCACTGATCCCTGAGGCACACCGCTGGACACAGGCATCCAGTTTGAAAAACAACCCTCTACAACCACCCTCTGTCTTCTGTGTTCAAGCCAATTTTGTATCCAATTGGCTACCTCACCTTGGATCCCATGAGATTTAACCTTATGCAACAACCTACCATGCGGTACCTTGTCAAAGGCTTTGCTGAAGTCCATGTAGACCACGTCTACTGCACAGCCCTCATCTATCTTCTTGGTTACCCCTTCAAAAAACTCAATCAAATTCGTGAGACATGATTTTCCTCTCACAAAACCATGCTGACTGTTCCTAATCAGTCCCTGCCTCTCCAAATGCCCGTAGATCCTGTCTCTCAGAATACCCTCTAACAACTTACCCACTACAGATGTCAGGCTCACCAGTCTGTAGTTCCCAGGCTTTTCCCTGCCGCCCTTCTTAAACAAAGGCACAACATTTGCTACCCTCCAATCTTCAGGCACCTCACCTGTAGCGGTGGATGATTCAAATATCTCTGCTCGGGGACCCGCAATTTCCTCCCTAACCTCCCATAACGTCCTGGGATACATTTCATCAGGTCCCGGAGATTTATCTACCTTGATGCGCGTTAAGACTTCCAGCACCTCCCTCTCTGTAATATGTACACTCCTCAAGACATCACTATTTATTTCCCCAAGTTCCCTAACATCTATGCCTTTCTCAACCGTAAATACCGATGTGAAATATTCATTCAATACCCGGAACTAACATTAAGCGCCTTCAATTGAGTTGTGATCGGACAATCCAACGTGCTCAAGTTACTTTCGGGTTTCCCACGCAATTATTTACCCACCCGCTGAGTTCCCGCCTTCATGCTAAAATCATGCTCAAAGCCTCTGTACAAATTTTGTTTCCTCCACAAAAGATAGTCCTACTGGATCTCACACGGGTGGAAAATATAAAAGTCAATTACAATAGACTAGTTGAAACAGAGTAAAGATCAGTAGAAGTAGATAGTACAGCCTAAAAATCACTGTTGATGATTTTAGTATATAATGCTAAAATTAAAAATAAATTGGTCTCCATTAAAACAGCGAACCGAGGAATGTTATTAGCATGCATTGTTTGTACACTAATATCACAAACAGCAATAATAGGTTTACATCTCCAACAATTTGGTGTCAGTTGAAATTCACACATGAAATGGACCTTTCTCGCTTTAATATGGTTCTATCGACGCCTATATATAGATTAAAGATGATCAAACTGTATAGATCCTTCTATTATTTAAAGATTTTGTATATAACTATGCACACTCTGCCTGCAGTTACATTAAAACATTTATGTTATAATTAGTTCCTGGAAATAGTCAATCTATAACCATGTTTTTATATACCTGCAATGATTTTTTTTGGTTGACTGCTATGTCTAGTAAACAATTAACTGCTATGAAAGCTTAACTCAGATTAGCTTTCCTCTTCTCTAACTATCATAAATTATGACATTTGAATTTTGCTCTTAAACCAGTCCAAAGTGTAATGGTGGGGAAACTAAGAGACTGTTTATATGTACCTACTTGAGCAGAACCCAGGGTGCAATCCTTATAGGTTAAAAAGTGTCACTATCCACAATGCATGGTGTGTGTTAGTGATTCAGAGTTACCTTACAGCAGAAACAAACCAGCTAAATTGATTTAGTCACAGAAAACAAGAAAACATTTTTTTTGTAAATTGAGAATGGGTACTAGACTTCCAGAAAGGACACTGGCACTACAACATATCACAATTAGTTTACCCCATCCATCTAGTATTGGTTAACTGTACATTGTGTGGAACTTTTAACTGCTCAAAATGACAGAATTATTTAAATGACATCATATACACATTGTAATTGAAAGCTATGCAACTATAGAAGAAAGTAGTAAACTGTATGGCAATAATAATGAATAACAGTCAGGTTAGAGTGAATTAGAGAGACTGAGAGATTCAGTTGACATCATAAACCATGACATTTTTTAATATCTTCTGGACACTGCTACAGTGCAGCCCATAACCTATTGTGGAGACAAATTTAAATGAGGTTCGGGAGTTCAAATGGCTCAGACCTCACGCCAAGGAGTCTGTGGGGGACTCCCACCCGACCTGAACCTGCCCCAGGTTAAAATCAGGGCTAATGCATCATAGAATCATAGAATTGTTACAGCACAGAAGGAGGCCGTTCGGCCCATTGAGCCCATGCCGGCTCTTTGTCAAAGCAAGTCCCATTCCCCCGCTCTTTCACCGTAGCCCAGCAATTTTTTTCCCTCCAAATACTTATCCAATTCCTTTTTGAAAGCCATGATTGAATCTGGTTCCACCACCCTTTCAGGCAGCACATTCCAGATCATAACTACTCGCTGTGTGTAAAAAAAAATGTTTTTCACCGTGTCGCCTTTGGTACTTTTACCAATCACCTTAATTCTTAGAATTTTACCGCACAGAAGTAGGCTAATCGGCCCACCGTGCATGTATCTGTAAATCTGTGTTCTCGACCCTTCCGCCAATGGGAACAGTTTCTCTTTATTTACTTAATCTAAACCCTTCATAATTTTGAACACTTTGATTAAATCTTCTCTTAATCTTCTCTGCTCTAAGGAGAACAACCCCAGCTTCTCCAGTCTGTCCACATGACTGAAGTCCCTCATCCCTGGAACCATTCTAGTAAATCTTTTCTGCACCCACTCAAAGGCCTTCACATCCTTCCTGTAGTACGATGCCCAGAATTGGAAACAATACTCCAATTGTTGCTGAACCAGTGTTTTATAAAGGTTCAACATAACTGCCTTGCTTTTGTACTCTATGCCTCTAGTTATAAAGCCCAGGATCCCGTATGCTTTTTTAGCCACTTTCTATTCTCAGCCTGTCCTGCCACCTTCACAGATTTGTGCACTTATATCCCCAGGTCTCTCTGCTCCTGCATCCCCTTAAGAATTGTACCATTTAGTTTGTTACCTCTCCTCATTCTTCATGTCAAAATGTATCACTTCACACTTCTCTGCATTAAAATTTCATCTGTCATGTGTCCGCCCGTGCAATGAAGCTGTATTTATTTCATTAATTCGCAGCTGCCCACCTCCCCCAAAAGCACAATTTTAACTGATTCACTTGTTAATTTGCGGCTACGTTCAAAAATGTTGTTAAGTTTTAAAACCCTTTAAAAGATAAAATGCCTTACATTTAGTGGCAGAGCATCTCGTTGAGGATGGAGGTTTGAGGTGCAACAGCGCCACCTATAGTAAGTATGAAAAAAAATACTAGTGTCATAAGGCTAGACAAAAACATGGGCCCAGAATTTGCAAATCAACCAGCAACTTGTGGCGAGGAAGACATACCCTGTGAATTGTGAATCGCCACAAGTTGCTGGCCGTTTGCACCGCTTCGTCGTTAGCTTTGCAAAACAGCATCTTGTCTTTAACCTTCCCCTGAGTTTCATGAAGTTGCTGCATTTGCACATTAATTGCCCATTAAACTCATTGCAGAAAGTTAAGTCTAGTAATTAATAGCGTAAGTACCCTTTTAATAATAATTGTTAATGACTGCCAATCAACCTCTCTGGCCCAGAAAGTGAATAATTAAAAGAGTGGTGTCTCATTCCTTCAGGTAGTGATTGTTGTTGGAGATTTTTAAAATGTCAAAATGTAAAAGAAAAATTCTTACCTTTTCCTTTCTTTCTCTTCTCTCTCTCTTAATCTAATTTTTCTTTCCCTCTTTATTTCTCTTTCTGTACCTGATTGACATTGAATTCACCCACTCTAATTCGCCTTCCTTCTCAGTCCTTACTCTGTTTATTTCTCAATCCTTTAATCTCATCAGTCCCGCCGTTCATTAAAATCCCAGATGCCCTGTTGCCTTCGTCGTGCTGTTATCAGCTCGCACTTCCAGCAAGTTAGGGCTCAAAATAGTTTTGAGCTGAAGAGTGCAGGAACAAGTCTAACTAACAGGGCATGCCATGAGATGCCCCACTCCAGCAAATTCTGGGCCAATAAGGAGGAAGTGAAAATGGGAACAGGAAGTGTGCTCAGTTAGAAGAATTTTGATTTAATACTAATTAATCCTCTATGGCATTGCATGCAGGTATTCGAGACCAACTTTAGTTTTTAGGTGAAGCTGGATTAGAAGGTTTATATATAGTTAAATACCAAAACATAAAGCAATTTGGTAAGCAGAGAAGCAGAGTTGTTCGGAGCATTGGGGTTTCTCTGCTGTATGGCCTGAGGAGCTGGGAGGCGCTTACAGTGTCACCATAGTTGGCAGGGTGTAATTACTGCATAGAAAGTTAATAGAGGCAGATTCTATTATAAATGTGGACATAGGAATTTATAATGGAGAGAGCTCACACAAAAATATGACAACAAAAGTAAGGTTTGTAGGATGAAATGGACACAAGTGCAAGATTTTAAATATATTATAACTATGAAGTTGTTTTTAAGCTTGCATGTGATTATGGTGTTGCAGGGTAATTGGCAGGTCCACTAGTGTCCTCAAATGTCCTTCATTACCTTCTTCAGGTCAGCAGTTATTGCTATATCACAAATATTGCAGGAATATGATAGCAGCCATAATCATAATTATCAAAAAAATTCTGAACCAAATTACAAGAAATTTGGTCAAAGAGGTGGGTTTTAAGGAAAGACTTGGAGGGAAATGGTGAGCAGAGGGCTTAGGGAGGGAATTTCAGAAAGTGGGATCTAGGCAGCTGAAGACATAGCTGTCAATGGTGGGGCGAATGGAAGGGGGATGCACAAGGGGCTGGAATTAGAGGAATGGAGAGGTTGGGGTGTTGTGGGCTGCAAGAGATTACATAGATGGGCAGGAGCAAGACCATGTAGGGATTTAAACAGGAGAATGAGAATTTTAATTTTGAGTCATTAGTGGGACTGAGCCAATATATGTCAACAAGGACGATCGTGATAGGTGATTGGGACTTGGTGCGAATATGGTACTGGCCCAGAGTTTAGGATGAGTTGAAGTTCATGGAGGGTAATGGATGGGAGGTTGGCCAGGAGAGCATGGGAGTAATCAAGTCTGTAGGTGACAAAGGCATGAATAAGTAGCAGATTGACTGAGGTAGTGATAGAAGCAGGTGATATTATGGAGGTGTAATTAGGTAGTCTTTGTGATGGAAAGGATGGAAAGCTCAGCTTGTGGTCAAAATAGGACAAAGTCTGGTTCAACCTGAGATAATGGCCAAGGAGGAGGATTGGGTTGCTGTTAAGGGTATGGAGTTTGCGGCAGGAGCTGAAAACAAAAGCTTTGGTCTTTCCACTGTTTAATTGGAGGAAATTATGACACATCCAGGACTGGATATTGAGTAAGAAGGCTGACAACTCAGATGCAGTGGAGAGATCGAGAGAGGTGGTGGAGAGTTAGAGCTGAATGTCATTGGCGCACATGTGGAAGTTGACCTCATGTCTGCGAATAATGTCACCATGTAGATGAGAAATTGGGGATAGGACAAGAATGTATCCTTGGAGGACTCAATGATGGTGCAGGGGTGGCAAGAGAAGCCTTTGCTAAAGAGGCTGTGACTGTGATTGGATAGATAACCAAACAAGGGAAAGTCCCATGGAGCTGCACAAGAGGAGAGGCATTGGAGGAAGATTGTATGATTAACTGCGTCAAAGGTATCAGAGAGGGTAAGGAGGAATAATGCACTATAGTTACTATCACAGAAAATTTCATTCATGATTTTGGGTCATTTCAGTGCTGAAAGGGGCAGAAACCTGATTGGAGAGATTCAAACTGGGAGTTGCAGGAGAGGCGGGCATGTATCTGGGTGGGGGGGGGGGGGGGGTGACAACATGTTCTAGGACCTCTAGAGAAGAAAGAGAATTTGGAGATGGGATAGGAGTTAGTGAGGACGGAGGTCGAGGATGGTTTTTATTGAGGATAGGGGTTGATGACAGCAGTTTGGAAGGAAGGGGGACAGTACAATTTACAATATCACTAAAATGGATGTCCGGAAAGGAAGTTGCGTGATCAGGAGTTTAGTGGGAATAGGGTCAAGGGAGCAGGCGGTGAGTCTCATTGATGAGCTAAGCTTGGAGAGGACAACGGAAAGCTGGGGGAGAAACTAGAAAGAGACTAGGGTTCAAGCTGTGGTGATGGGACTGAGGTGAGGTTTGGCTTAGTGGGCAAAGGGAAAGGGGGAAGCAGCAGAGACAGCTGAATAGAGTCTGAATCTTGGAGACCAAGACATCCCTGAGTTCCTTTCACTTGTTAAGAGATTAGGTTGGAGGAGCAGGGCAAGGGTTTAAGTAGAGCAAAGGAGTCTCTGGTTATTTTTGCCCTCCAGGGTGATTCTAGAATCTCAGAGGTTTTTTCCAGAGGACAGCACAGTCTGGTAGAGCTTGATGCGGTCAACCCAGATCTGGTGTTGAATGGATAAACCACTTGTGTGTCAGATACACTCTCAAGTTTGCACTTCTTGGTGTTGAGGGAGCAAAGATAGAGATCCTACCAGGGGGAACAATCAAGTTGGAAGATGGTGAAGGATTTGCTGGGGACAAGGGCATCAAAGGTGTAGATGAGAAAGTGGTTGAGCAAATCAACAGCTGCTAAGGTGTGGTGAAAGGAGGGCCAAAGACTAGGCAGTGCATAGCGTGGTTTTAAGCAACTTGGGTGAATTTTTTTTTCCCAAGGCAGATGCAAAAAGAGGTGGTGGAATGGGTAACGGGGATGTGGATAGTGAGAGATACAAGGAAGTGGTCGGAGATGATCTTGTCGATAATCGAGACCATGGGAAATGCATAGACATAATATGCAACTAACCTATATAAAAGAGAAATTATCTCATACATCTTATCCAATGCACATCATCATCTTACTTCATGTCCCAGGATTTAGTCCATTGTGATTTCCATTTACTTAAGGTGGCCATCCAGCTGCCTGACTTCAGTCTTAAATGATATCCCTTGTCTATGAGAAGCTTCTCCTAGTTAATGATTTTAATTTTGTTCTGTCAGCTATCCTTTCCATCATTCCATGAGCCACAAAAGACTTTACAACAGTCCTTTTAATATTCAGTTATCTTCCATTCTGGACTCCCAACATCCCATGAAGATTTTCACTACTTGATCGATGGACTATTTAAAGTGCTTCATTGCTTTTTGAATATTCTGTTGATATAATAACACTCTTGCGTTGAAGACTCCCTCAGCAATATTTGCCCATTATATTCATATCTTCCTGCTCATTCATCTGCTGTCTGTAATTCCTGTAATCTGCAATAAGACGATCTTTCGTTCCTGCATCAAAAACTTTATTTTTAAAACTTTTTTGGACCTTTACAGAAACTTGTCATATTGTTGCAGTTGTATATTTTGTTTACATGGCATTTTCTGGCTGATTTGCTGCTGCAATAGCCCCAATTGTCTGATAATCAGAAGAAATGGATTTGATCTGACTCAAAATGCAAGCTCACCTATACCTGCAACACAGAAGGCAGGCCTCATTCAATTTTCAAAGAGAACCCCTCCCCTTCCCTCTTTCCACCCCCACCCCCACCCCTTCCCCCTCTGCAATTTGAATATGCTATAGGTACAGGAAAAACTTGCCTGGAGAGCTTGGCCTTTAGCACATGGGGGATTGAAAAATCCAGTGAGGGAGAGGCTCTTAAGTGTCTGCATCTAACTATTAAAAGGAAAGTTAAAGTGAGGACAGAAAAGTGGGGTCCTTGATCACGGTAACACAGCGGAGACGCTATTCCCTTTAGTGCTGAAGAAATGGAAGACTTGCTGCAGGAGGTGCATCAAAGGAGGGTGGCCTTATTAGGTGCTGAAGACCACCCTTTAGTAAAGTACAAATGCAAGCTTAAACGAAGGAAGCTGCCAACTGTGTCAATGCATTCACTCGGGTTCCTTGTGATGACAAGTGTGCTCCTCAATGTTGGCCATTTCTTGTGGGGCCCATCAAGCATGGCACAAATCTAAACTGGGAACTACCACAGTCTCTGGGAGGTACCATTTAAACCATGGTACAAACCATTCCCTTTTGCACTTGCTTTTTCATAGTGCTAAAGCCCAACTGTACACTTCCCTTGCAGGTGGAGATGGTAAACAGATGTTTAATTTTCCAGTCCAGGGCCCACCTCTGCTATTAGGAGGTTTGTCAGTCGGGACAGCAACCTTGGATACAAAAAGGTCCAAGGGCCAGTCTCTTCCCCCTCCTTCCCTCCCACCATGCTGCTTCTCGTTCCACAAATGTGCACACAATAGCCTGCCGCTTATATATGGCATAATGTCTGCTTCTTGGATAACAGCTGTTGACATGCAAAATTAGATTTTTGTGGCCAGACATCGTCTCAACTTCAGTTGAGTGTAAACATTTTCTTATGCATGTAGGCCAAAGGGTTGATATGAAGACCTATGATGAGGTGCCATTTGTGACACCTTGCATTTGAGGGAAGCCTACCATCCAGTGAAAGCTCTGTGTCCTGTCCAGTTGGTGCCTGCTTTCCAAAGGGAAAGTGATGAAGGTGTTGCTCATTGCAAACACAAGACTTGTCATTTGTTTGATACAAGTATAGGCTACAGACAGCTTGATGTGGCCCATGTCCCTTTGATGGCTTGGAAGGATCTGGTAGCATGAAAGCTTCACATTCACTTCTGTGGGAAAAGCTGTCCGTTTCACCTCTATGCTCGATTATTCCAGTGCTCTCCTGATCAGCCTCCCATTCTTTACCTTCCATAAACTTCATCTTATTCAAAACTCTGATTGCCTGGATCCTATCCTGCACCCAGTAACATTTGCCCATGAACCTCTGTCCTTGCTGACTTGTATTGGCTCCCAGTCCCCCAACACCTCTAATTTAAATTTTTCATCCTTGTGTTTAAATACCTCCATGGCATTGCCCCTCCCTATCTCTGTAACCTCCTCCAGTTCTACAAGCCCACCTCAAGGACTCCAGCATCCTATGTATTCCATCCCCTTTCCCTATCTTTGAAGACTGTTCTTTCAGCTGTCTGTGCCTCACACTCAGAAATTCCCTCCATTAAATTTCTCCATCTTTGTAACTCCACCTCTGCCTTTAAAACTTTACTTAAAATCCATCTCTTTGACCGAGCATTTGGTCACCCCTCCTAATTTCTCCTTCTTTGGCTCAATGTACAATTTTTCCGTATGCCTCTGTGAAACACCTTGGGGCAAATTTCTACATTTAAAGGTGCTATATAAATTCAAATTATTGTTGACATTTGCCTTTTTCTAATTATTTCCTTTTCAATCCTGATATCAAACCTAATTATTTTATTATCGCTGTTTTCTAGATGTTCTCCTAGTCCTACAATGCCCACTTCCTCTATTTCATTTCCTGGAACTAGACCCAGGACTGCCTCTTTCCACCTTGGGCTAAAAATGTATACATCTAAAAAGCAGCCTTAAACATATGGTAGAAACCCTTCTCCTTCTTTACCACTTACATTTCATTTACCCCAGTCTATTGAATAATTAGTCATCTATTATTATGGTCCTATTGTTTCTGCATTTATCTCTAATTTGTCTACATAGTTCTTACCTCTATCAACTTTACACTCTTCGGTGTTCTATTACAAATTCACAATAAAGTGGCAGTTCCCTTCTTATTCCTTCACTGTAACCAAATAGATTCAGCATTTTCACCAACCCTTTATATTAGCCTTGTATTCTGGTGCTATCATGGAATCCTTGATATGACTACCCTTTTTTTTTCCTGCGCTATCTCTGTTGAATATTTTGCAACCAGGAATGCTTAACTCCCAATCCTGCCCTAGTCTAAGCCACATCTTTGTTAATGCTATCATAATCGCACCCCCATAGTAATTTGTGCCTCCAGCTCACCAATTTTATTCAGAATACTTTGTGCTTTCATGTAGGTTCAACTAAAACCTGCCTCCATCTGTTAAGCAATCTGTCTCTTTTTAATCCATTCGCCTTCTGATCTATTCTTTATTACTTTATGTTTCATATCATTAACATTGATTTTCATCTTAAGATGGGGTTGTCTGAAACCGAGGAAGATCCAGTGAGTGTGCTTTCTGCTCAATTTCCTAATCCTTGATTGCCCATTACACTTGAGATGACGACCAGAAATTTGGCCCAGTGGATTATATCGCAATCAAAGTACGTTGGTAAATATTTTATACAACGCACAGAACATATCATTGAAACTGTTTTATATCTGGCTCTCCCAGTGACTCAGCTGGTTCAGGCAGTGAGTTTGAATAAGCTGTACTGACTTAGCTTGTCTCAACCAGGATAGCGGTATGGGCGCCATAATTGACCACTGTCATTGGGTTAAGTAGGGGGAAAAAATCAGTCAGACTTCCACATCTGATCACCGTCCAAGACAAGATTGGGCTGTCTGAGCTGCCAACCTCTCTCTCTTCCCCCTCCCCCACCCAGTTGAATAGTCTGTTGACACTCACTGTCTAGGTTCGCAAATGAAGAATGATCACTGAAGGAAGATGTGCTAGAAGATGACCAGTGTTCGTAAAACCATGCCCCAGAAAGGCATCCATTCCTTCAGGGACAGAAAAAAATTGACCAAAAAAAAAATGGAAGGAAGAGAAAATGCTTTATTTTAATTCAGCCAACGGCTTCATAATAAAGGATTGAACACAGGCATTTTGTTGGTGGTTAATTATTTATTTGTCCTCACAAAAATATGTTGTTCGATCATTTCCTGCTTGGTAGTCGGTAATTCTTTGGGGACTGCATCGCAATTGTGATGTTGGCCCATTAGCACCAAACAGCATCCCGTTATCCAGCCTCGGACAATGCAGGTAACTGGGAGGAGTATAAATTAGTTCAGGAGGTAATAATTCTTTAAATCCTCAATGCACATGCAATAACATTTGTTCTGTAGGATGGAGTTTGCTTAGCAGGTTTATGCTTGTTTATTATGAATTCTCAGAATTAAATCCTGCTTCATTACTGATATTTTTTCAGTATACATCAAAATTCTGCAAGTATAACCAGTGCTTTTTCTAAAGAGAGTATCACTCTGCAGCAATGCTGAAGAGACAGCAGAGCTATTGGCAGTTCAGCCGAAGGTGTCCCTTATTTGCTTGTTTTGCATGGATCAGCTTTTAATGTGGTTCAGCTAGAGCCTAGCTTTGCACAGTGGTAATTAACTAGCAAACCGATAACAAGTATAATAACATTAATGTGGAGATGCCGGTGATGGACCGTTCACCTGACGAAGGAGGAAGCCTCCGAAAGCTTGTGAATTTAAAATAAAATTGCTGGACTATAACTTGGTGTTGTAAAATTGTTTACAATAACATTAAACACATTTTCTGGATCACCTGATTTATTTTGATATGAGTTGGACAATTGGAGTCCTCACACCCTACCCTGGATCCTGAGCTTCCCCGAGGTCGTCAAGTCTGAATATTATTAATTGAGATATAACAAAATACCAATAAACATTGCACATCCTTCATTGGCACTCTATATTTAGTAAGCTTAGTCTTGTGGTCAAAGAGATCACCTTGTATAAAAGTTAGGTACTGTATGACATTAATTAGGGCCAGTGTGGTCTCCTAGGCTAGTTTTGATCGCCTAAAGGAGTTGAAGAGGTATTTTCCAGATTTTTTCCCCCTCTAATTGGCCTGGGTTTTTATCTAGTTTTACGTCTCTCCCAGTTGATTACATGGCTTACAGGTAGGGTGGGGAGTGTATATATTGTGAAGCACTAGGCAGCGCAGTTGTGTGGGACAGGCTGGATGGACCAGTGAGTCTTTTCCTGTTCATCATTGTTCATAAGCTCGTATGTTATCTCCCTCAATTTAGGTTGTATAGAAAATTCTACTGCTTGGATATGCCGATCTTTTACGGAAATCATACCAGATAGTCATAGGATTACTGTTTTCTAAAATGAGAAGGGTTTGGCCATCTTATTTTCAAGCAGAGGCTTTTCCTGGATATTAAAATGAAGCTTATTATTCTACTCCTTGACCAGTACAGGCATTTCTACTCACGGTGGTCCATCCATAGCAGCACCTGAAAATCCTCTCGGAGAAATGCACAGTGCAGCCTCCAAATTATCTTTGCATAGTCTGTCCAAGTACTCATACGGCCAGGAAATATAGTTGGGGGAAGGGCAATCATCTTTGTTTCTTTGGCTGTTTGAAAATAGTTTAGCACAAGGGTTAGTTTGGTTTCCTCCACGATCTCTGCGCTCCTCCCATTCTTGCCTCTTGCGCATCCCCGATTTTAATCGCTGCACCATTGACGGTCATGCCTTCAGCTGCGTTGGCCCTAAGCTCTGGAATTCTCTCCCTAAACCTCTCTACCTCTCTCTCCTCCTTTTAAGATGCGCCTTAAAACCTACCTCTTTGATCAAGCTTTTGGTCATCTGTCTTTTTTTTATTCGTTCATGGGATGTAGGCATCGCTGGCGAGGCCAGCATTTATCTCCTTATGTGGCTCAGTGTCAAATTTTGTTTGATAATGCTCCAGTAAAGCGCCTTGAGACTTTTATTACGTTAAAGGCGCTATATAAATGCAAGTTGTCGTCATTCATTCAGCAGCTATCTGTTCAGTAAAGTTTTCATTTTTGTATTTTTTTTCCTTTTGACATTGTGTGGACATAGAGGAATAATGTAAACTAAATGGAATTGAGTCATGATGGAAAACGAATTATGTTGGGATCAACAGGTGGTCAGAAAATCAGAATCAAGGCTGAAGGGGGGGTTATATTGGATAATCCCCGAAACCGGGCGCAGGGGTCGTGGTGCGTGATTAACCTGCACCCTGTCGTTGAGATGCAGGCAGCACGTAACATTCATGCTGCCTGGTGATTTACCTGATAGCTGTGAGCAGCTAGGCCAAGCTGCGCTGCTGAATGGCTGTTCACCAGCAGGGGGCCCCAGTATCGCGAATGACGAGCACAACTTAAAGGCAGCCTGCACCTCTCTACCTCTTACTTGCAAAATATAAGATAGAGGCCCACACGGAGTCTGAACGGAGATCAGACATCGCACACACAAAACACAGATGCAGGTCCCATCCCTATGTTTACAAACTGTTGACTTATTTTAAAACATTGAATAAAGGTTGCGCACTACTAATTACCACATCCTCCAATTTGCACACCAGACCCCACCAATCTGCCGATCTGAGTTTGTACCAGGCCTGTGAGAGTGCATGCACCAAGGTTCTCTGATGATACACTAAAGGCGTTGGTGTGTGGACAAAAGGAGGAGCATCCTATATCCGCAGAGGGAGGTGGGGGGGAGACAAGAGGTCTTCCAGACATATGCTCAAGAGGCAGTGGGAGGCAGTAGGGGGCAAAGTCAATGGCAGGCGCAGAGCACCACGAACATGGATTCAGTGCAGGAAGAAGTTCAATGCTTTGACATGAGTGATCAAGGTGAGTGAGGTCAACTGTCAAGTGGCATCTCCCACTAACTGCACCACTAGCCGCATCCACTGCTCCACACACTACACCCCCCATCACCCACCTACCAACAAACTTTTTCAATCAGTACTCAACTCTTCCAATCAGATGCTTCCCCTCACTCTCACATTACCACTGTTGCAAGACACACACCCACAACTCACAGGTCACACACACTGACAGCTACTCAACCATGACAGCCACATCACCCAAACATCTTGCAGGACACTCACCGACACACGTCCCGCTTTCTTGCAGGAGAAAGTGGCGCATAACAGGAGGCAGCAAGTGGCAGTGACTCCATGGAACATGAACTTGCTGTCCTCTCTCAGGATGACAGCATTTCTGTCCTACCCCTGCCACTCTGCCAGTGCCCTTGCTGCTGCCTGTTAGCTAGCGTATTGTATTGAAGCTTTATTATAGGAACATAGGAAGATAGGAACAGGAGGAGACCATTTAGTCCACTTGAGCCTGTTCTGTCATTCAATGAGATCATGGTTGATCTGTGACCTAACTCCATATACCCACCTGAGCCCCATATCCCTTAATACCTTTGGTTAACAAAAATCTATCAATTTCAGATATAAAACTAACAACTGAGCTAGCATCAACTGCTATTTGTGAAACACTTCCAAACTTCTCCCACCCTTTGTGTGTAGACGTGTTTCCTAACTTCACTCCTGCAAGTCCTGGCTCTAAATTTTAGGCTACGTCCCCTAGTCCTAGTATTCAAGTATAGGAGATCTCCAAAAACAGGTACAAATGCATCAGCAGCCAGAAGCAATAATCCAGCAACTAACCTGTAACTCCTGCATGATCCCTTTAAATAGTGCTGGTGGGGGGGGTGGGGTCCTCCATGCTGTTTAAGACCTGTTCAACTGTGCGAGGTTAAGACAGTGTGTTGACTGGATCGTTGAGTTCCAAAACTGCATCTGTCCCTTTAAATCAGCGTTGCACACTGATCTACTGCATAGTCTCCCTACTTTACATGCTGCCGGTGTTTGTTATCTGTGCGTGTGTGAACGCCTTTACCAATGTGACGACCGGCGCATCTCATGCTAGAAGTGTGCATGCACATTCTGGATGCTATTTTGGGCCCTTAGGAGTCCACGAAACGACTACATAATGGGCGCTACATTGCCCAATTGAGAGCCCAAGGATTCTAAAACTAATTACGTTGCATGCGTTAGTTATGAACTATCTATTGCAATAGACTATTCAATTTTAAAAATCCAACAATTACTAGGCCTAAACGTTCAGCAGTTAAAGCAATTTACTATTCTCAACTGAATCAGCTTTCCCGAGACCCATCTCATTTCACTGTTACGCACCTCAGAAGCCAAATAAGTTTTTATATATTGTATAAAAATAAAATTGGATACTAATAAGAAAAAATAATCTAATAATGCTGGGAATACATAAGAGATCAAAGTTCTGACAAAGGGTTCATACTTGAAACTCAAACCTGTCTTTTCCCTCTGTGGACAGTGTATTTTCTTGTCGGATTGTTTTTTTTCTGATCACTAGATGGTGCTAATGAATCGTCAATTGACATTTTGCTGTCAATTTCTGTCCTATAAGCAACCAGTTCACCAAACCTTTTTTATGTATATGACAGAAACAGTGTTAGCTACAATTTATACATATTGCAAGTGTTTTTGATTGCAATGAAAGATTAATAATGATCCAATTCTGGCCTCTTGTGCATCCCCAATTTTCAGCGTTCCACCATCGGCAGCCCTGCCTTCAGCTGCCTGGACCCTAAACTCTGGAATTCCCTCCCTAACCCTCACCGCCTCTCTACCTCTCCCTGCCGCTCTACCTCTCTCTCTCCTTCTTTAAGTCCCTCCTTAAAATCTACCTCTTTGACCAAACTTTTGGTCGCCTGTTCTAATATCTCTTTATGTGGCTCAGTTTCAAGTTTTGACTCCTGTGAAGCGCCTTGGCTGTTCTCACTACGTTAAAGGCGCTATATAAATATAAGTTGTTGTTATTGATGAGAGCGAATAGTTACAGTGAGTGCAGCATTTTTGTAGGACAGTGTTGAGTAATCTGGGGAAAATAATAATCTTCAGGTTAGAGATGCCACAATTTAACGCTCATATGTCACTTGCAAGGTTCCATCATTTATGGCCAGTGGGTTTCCCATGGCATTACACACAGTAAATCAGATAATATGATGTTACTTTGTATTATGTCATGTAATGTACAATGTATTATTCTACTAAAGGTGGATTTCATTTAAGTTGGTCTGTCACTTTGAGGCCAGTAAGTCTAACTGCTACAAGTATATACAGCGTGAGGTCAACTCCGATTCGAATTAATTGTTGTTTAGGTCAGTGAACCTTGCAGAAGGAGACAGCCTTTTAAAATTGTTCTGCAGCTGTAACAAAATGTGATGTCTGGATTGTGATGTCCGAGTGTGCTGATATTCCATTTTAATATATTCTGGACTGATAATTATGTGTCTTTTAAATAAACATAATTTGTTACATAAATGCATTGCCAGGCTAATAATTTCTGGATTATTGAAAGTGTCATACATACAATTCCTTTTAATATTTGGAAAATCCATTTTAGAGCAAAACTGTAGACTATCATCTTATCCAAACTTAATCAACATTACACACTCAGATGAATATGATCTTTAAAAAATATCTTAAATAGCACCTAGAAATTATTGCAAGTCAAATGGGAATTATCACAGCTTATGTCAATCTCAAAGTCAAACATATATGAAAATCATTCTCCCCCATCCATTTCTAGGAGTAGAATTTCCCGTGTATTTACACCAGGAGACACGTGTAATTGGGGAGTAAAGCAAATACCTGGAATAAAAGATTGAGAAAAACCACGTGCAAGTGTGTTCCGCATTTCGAATTTCCTCACTCTTTTACACTCGTCGATCCCTGTGCCCGAATGCATCACAGCTCATTAAAATGGCTCCATCCCAGGCTAAAGAGCTGTTCACGCAAATTTCTTGCAATTATGTTGGTTCAAAATGGATGTAAAATTAAGCCCAGAATTCTGGGCACAGCAGAAAACAGTCATTTTTCTGGGGTTTTATTGTGATTTGCTTTTAGTTTTTTTTAATTATTGCCACTTGTCTGTTTCTTTGAATGCATTTTCATGGCATCAGTATAAGTCACGTTCAAAATTAAAAAGTTTCCACAAATGCATGTTTTTAAACATGCCATGCCTAATGTGCATGAATGATAGTTAGATGGCTTGAAACTTCAATTTTCATGCTTAAAGAAGGTTTTAAGTTGCGTGCTTTCCTCGGACCCTAATTGTTTATGTTGATTTCCACTTGTTTACACCAATTTTTACGTTCTGCTGTATGTTAATGAGATTGGCAGGAAATTTGGGTGTAAATAGACATCGGCAAAACGGGCGCATGAATGGGCGTAATTCGAGTGTAACCTCTCGATTTCGCCCCCACAGGAAATTCCACCCCTTGATGTTAACTAACCTGTCAAAACTCACTGGCCAGGATCATAAAAGAATGGCCAGTTTTTGAAGGTCCTACAAGCCTACTGGTGCCATCAGCGCAGGTTGCATAGAGTGTTAATGATGTCTCACCTTTGGCCTCAACATGGGGGCAGGTGAGAAAGCAGTTTGCTGGACTGCACAAGGTTTGCAAAGTAAGTGTGCTCATACTTTGCATAATTTAACAAGATTGCCTTACAAGGCATCTTATTAGCACTGCACTGTAAGCTTGGTGCAGCATCACAGAGGGGTAATGCACAGCACTTACCAGCTATTCATCTACTTTTCAAATGCACAGGCATGTTATGTTTTACAAGGGGACTCTGGATTGCCAAAATCACAATGCATTTGCCCTGGGGCCCATAAAATGTGGCAAGCAACAAATACCAGACATACTGCCGACACAAGGTACCTCATGCTGCATGTTTACGCACACTTATAAAGCTAGTCTGGGCACTTGGGTCACCACACATAATTTCTCTTATGCCTGATATTTCCCTTTTTTATTTGCTTGCAGGAGAAGACAGCACATAACCAGTGCTAGCGCATGTAGATGGGGGTAGGGCTTATCTTATGAGGGGAGAGCCCTGGAGATTCTGGGTGTGAAGGCAATAGTGGGAGTGGGGAGGAGAAGGTCATTGGCTTCCCCCAAAGCTCATGGCTAGTATCATTTTTTGTTTTTCATTCATTCTCTCCTTACTCATTCATTGATTCATTCTTTTACACAGGCATAAACGATAAAACTTCAGCACAACACACTACAATGCCATGCCTTGTAAAGTTCTGTTACACAAGGTGTTTCACAGCTAGCATTCTAAAATATGTACTTTGGTTGCTCTAGATGCCCAAGAGAAGGAAATGACAGACTCAATGGCTGTCCTCAACCAAGCACCTTACAGCACCCTGTGGCAAGCACCAGTACACCTATGTCAGCTCTGTGGTATCAGTTAGTGAGTTGCAGAAGGCAACACTTGGAGAAGGACAAGTGAACGAGAGCAGGTGTAGATGGAATTGGGGGAGCTGCAACTTGCTGGTCAGAAGGCTAGTGTGAAGACTCCTTCAGCTATTGAGTCCAGGAATTTGAACCTCATAGGACCTGCCAAAAATAGATTGGTAGCTGAGCAGCAGTTCTTGCAGTCATTTGAAAGTGTGCTACACAACCTGTACAGTTTGGAGCCATCTATGGAGGAGTTCACAACCCAGTTCTGTGCAGGGCGCAGGGCTGTATGAGCACCATGGAAAGTGTGGCCACTCCAAGGCCTTCTGCAGCAGTCCCCCTGGCCAAGGTACTAAGTTTAAGCATAGTTTCCATCATGAAGGGCTCTCAAGGCCTTGGGTTCCCCACTACAGCAGTCTCTTTGGTTTGGCTTCATCATACTGGGGAACCAGAGAGAATGGGGCTTAAACAAACTCTCAAACATTTCTCTAGCCATGCTGTGGGAATTCTCAGCAGCAGGAGAATGGTACGAGCTGACATGGATGATGGATATGTCTCGGATATATTATCCAGCTACCCTGCCTAAATGACTACCAAGGTGTCACATAGCATACAGGGTGAGGCAGCTACACTAATATCCATGGCACCTGCAGTAACAGGGCCATTTACTGACTCAGAACAAGGAGATTCTGAACCACTTAGAAGAAGCACATGGTTAGGAGGTAGAAGACACACACCATACATTTTCAACTTAAGTACCTCCTTGTACTGGGTCAGCAATGGCCCTGAAACTGCGAACGGCACTGTGATTAGTGTGGTGTCTCCCTGGTCCTGGGGCAAAATGTACTGAACTCTTGAACCAAACTTTATTAGGCTGCATTAAATTTAGGCTGACTTGTACCTTAATGTGTCAGGAGAATTCATTTAGGATGGGCAGAATAAGGTACTCTTTAGGAGAAATACAGTGGAATTTATGAGTCTTGATGTAAGGGTGGAGGCAATGCTTTATTTGTAAAGAGCATTGGACACATGTTTGGATGAGCGTTGTGTGCTAAATGTTCCAGGTGCTTAACTAAATGCGTCCTCTGTCATAAAACTCTAAGTGAATGGTTCCTTGCACAAACAAGTCTTCTGTCTCCCTGTTAGGATTGTCTTTTGTCTTTGGTTGCTGCTGCCCATCTTCTACCTGCTCAGTGGCATGGCCTCTTTGTAATGTGAACTTGTATAACACTGAGCAGAAACTAATGTTGGGCACTTTAGTTGGCCTAACCATGATTGGTCCAGGCATCTGAATCTGCACTTTAAGGTGTAATGGCCTGCTCCACCAAAACCCTGTGGTGCAACGGCATTGCATTATATCGTTCATAAAGTCTTGCCCTTGGATGCCTGAATGGGGTAAGTAACCATGGCTGCAGTGGATAGCCTTGGTGCTCCCGCACCCATCCATCCATTGTCCCTAGCCCTTGACATAATGGGATTGTGGAGTGCCTTAAAAAGAATATATCGTAGCAACTTCCAGGGTAGTGGGCAACTATGTGCATGATTCTAGTCCCAGACCGGGTGCACATTGATGGAGTGGAACTCCTTATCTGTTCATAATGAAGGCAATATTGATGTTAGGGACTTGGATGAGACGTTAACCTGAGGCCCCGTCTACTTGCTTAGGTGGATGTAATAGATCCCACAGCACTATTTCGAAGAAGAGCATGGGAGCTTTCCCTAGTGTCCTGGGATAATATTTATCCCTCAACCGACATCACTAAAAACAAATGAATCTGGTCATTATCACGTTTCTCTTTGTGGGACCTTGCTGTGCGCAAATTGGCGGCTGCAATTCCTACATTGCAACAGTGACGACACTTCAAAAATATTTAATTGGCTGTAAAGCGCTTTGGGACGTCCTGTGGTCATGAAAGGTGCTATTTGAATGCAAGTCTTTTTTCTTTCTGGCGTGCATGCCATCACAGGTGTTTCCCAGGAGAAGTAGATGAATTGACTGGTCTGGAGAAAGCAAGGGACAGTGTACTAAAAAGAAAGGTAATAAAACAATTATAAAAATGGAATAGAGAATATCTGTGTGGTAATATCTGGTTTTGTAGTTGAAACTGGAAATACCTTCTGTTCCTCGTCACTCCTGCTCCTTCACTGCCTTCATTACACGTGTCACACTGTGTGATTCACCTTGGATTCATCCTCAAACTAAATGCCCATGGGTGGTTATGCCTGTACTGGTGCTTGCGACAGTTGGACTGTGTGCCAGTGGGTGCTGTAAGATGCTAGCTTCTTCCATTTCAGTGGGAACTTGGGCTAGCTCTTGGGGTTTCCTATAGAAATAGAGGAGGAAACTTTGTGAGAACGCTGGCTGGAAAACATCCCTTCAAACGGAGCTTACATGGCAATTTGCTGTGTGTTATGAAATTGTGCTGCAATGTGCAATGCCTGTGGGTGGCATAGGAATGCCACCTAAGAAATAGGGGAGAAAGTAAAACAGGAAAAGGATAATATTAATATTGAGCTTGGGGGAAAGAGTACAACTTCACCCTCCCTCACTCCATCTATGTTTTACTTCCCATTATAGTCTGCTTCCTCTTGATTTTAAGAGTGGCCTCTATGTGTATATACACATAAAATTGATACTTATTTCTATTTTATTTTATCATGGTGCATCAGATTTCAATATGCAAGTTGCTTCACTGGTGGGGTTTCCAACACTCCCAGATTGTCTCGGAGTCTCCCGGAATGGAAGCCCGGGAGGAAAGTAGAGCTTTGATCCTGTGGCTTGTCCCTGCATACTTCCTTCCCCGCTGAGTGTGCGTGATCTAGCAGCGGAAGTGGATGATCCCGCAAGAAGATCTTTACCCCCAATAATTATTAAAGTGAATAAACCCCACAGCTTTGCCCCAGCTTCCAGGTATTTAACCAATAAGAGATACTGCTGTTCCCAAACTGCTTACTCACTAGGAGAAGTCCCGCCCTCGCTATGTTGGGGTTGGTTGGAGGACCATCATTGCTCAAGTTATCTAACCCCTTTTCATGCTTCTGATTGGTCAGTACCTCATGTCAATCAATGCTGTCCTGCCATCAGGCTAGCGCACACAAAAATAAGGCCCGATCAGTTTTGCCCAGAATCACAGGCCTGAGTTTCAATTCCTAATTATAAATCCAAATTTTTAGTTATGTTTAAAATACAACAGACTGAATTACTATTTCAGTGTTAAAACCATCCATTTTCTTAAGCTTATTAAAGTAATGATTGAGGTCCTGAACTCTCAGGAATCTTTCATTTTATGTACTATCACTCCACCCACACTCCTTCCTCCACTCCCTCATGTGAACCCGATCACGAAGAACTCATTTTTCGTTCCATACTTTCCCCTTTAAATGGAGGTGCACCCTACCCATGCTGATCTATTAGAGGAGATCAGTGCTCAGGTGTAAGCTGAAGCTCATTGCCTCAGAAAAGAGAGGAGGAAGTGTGTCCTACTACAGAATACTACTTTTATCCCTCAACCTTTTGCAACGTTAGTGATTTTCAGACTCCTGTTCTTACTCCATTGTTTGTTGCTTTCCTCTCCCAAACTCTCGGTCATAAGGATTTGATCTCTCACTCTCCTTGCTCCCCATCATAATATCGTGTGATTAAACATTATGATCATACACACATGATCGTATGTCATGTGATCGAATATTATGTGATCAAAGATCACGTGGTTAAACCTCCAGGAATACATCCAACCAGAGTTGTCAATCCTATTCACCATGTATGTATGCATTGTGAACTTATCGTACCCGTGCAAACATGAACACAATTCTGGCGTGTCCTCCTCCTAAATTCTGCAACAAATGTCAATTATCCAATGGGAAAAAAATTGTAGAATATGTTTTATTAATACACAGCAAAAGAAATAAAGTACCAGTCAAAGATATAAAAATACAGAAAAAAATTTGAATGTGGAATTCTTAAGACACTGTGCTAGGTAAACCCAACACCAGGCTGACAGAAATTTGATTACTTCATGAACCCCCAAGGGTCGAGTGTCCCCAGTTTGAAACGGCAGGAAAAACGTTAGAAATATTAGCAGACCAGTCTTGGGCCTTGTTAAAACATTTTGTGTGAGCTATCGGTGCCTCTCACGCCTCCACAGGCAGCTCGTGCATTTACTTATAATAATATTGGGCTGCTTGCCTCATCAGCAGTTGCCTGAAGGTAAGTCCTGAGAGGGGGGTTGGAGCAGGCAATGGGGTGAGGGCGATCGCGGAGTTGGGAGAGCACTCCTCCTCATCCTGGCTCCACAGGAAGGCTTTTTAAAAAATTTTTGTTTCAAAGAACTGACCTTTTGCTGGCAGTTCTAATAAGGCTGCAGCGGCCACTGAAGAATCCTCATCACTGTCCAATTTCTGTGAAGGACCTAAAATGGGCATTAGGCCCCTCATTTACATATGTGTGGGACCTAAACCCTGTTTTAGGCAGCCGCCAAGGTCATTTTACAGGTGTCCTTGAGGTGCTGGATGTTGATCCCTGAATTTGGGCCTTGTTGCATGCATTTTATATCGGTAAAATGAGCGTACAGGGTCCAATTTCTAGCCCATTCTCACAGAAAAATGACACACTAAAGGTAGGTCACAAATATAATATAAACCAGACAGTGACTTTTCCCTCAATCTGCTGTAAAAATCCAGGTATTAATGAGATCATAGTGTGTACGATCTGCATTGTATTGGTTCGAACTAAATTGCTTGAAATTGTGTCTTTTTTTACATTGAACTGTGTGTACCTTTTGAATTTTATAAAATAAAGTTTATTTTGAAATGTTAAAAAAAAGTATTTTAGCTTTTATCAGCTCCTACATAATAATATTGCTAACAAGCTTTGTCCCACATCAATAGGCCATACATTTATTTCAAACAACATTGAGAAGTCTCCAGATTAAAGACAGGAATGAAGGGATTTTCAGTTAAGAATGGCAAATAATGAAATTATGTAGCAGCATACAACCAATAGATCCCTCTCAAAAATGCATGTCTACAATAATAGAAGCACACTTAATTTTACTGTTTATGTACATTACTTAGTAAGAAAGATAAAATATTAATTTTACCATTTAAATTCCTCTACACCTCAGCTGTTTTAGTACAAAGTTCCCAAGAATGCAGCAATGACATCACGATGGTAAGAGAAAACATAGATCCAGTGAAACTTCCCTAGCTACTAAATGTAAATGCTAATTGACCAGTGAAGAATTCCAGTCTCAGGATCCAAATATTAAACATAAACTGCTTGAGTTTCACCTGTGCAGCTTATGCATTGTCCTGTGAGTCCTTTCAATCAGATTGCTGTCTTAGCATCCAGTTATGGGTATCTTTAGTCTTCTGTATAATCATTCGGTATATATTAAAATCAATCACAGCACTTACAGCATGGTAAATTGATTTAGTGAAATCTGATTTACAAAGCTATTTTTACCCAAATCTGATTTACAAAGCTACTGTTATGTAATAGTCACATAAAATTACATGTGTTTTTATACAAATTGGAAATATCTAAGATCTGCTTTCATAGTATGAAATTGGATTTTGGATAAAATCCTACGACAAAAGTGAAACTAACTCAATTTCAGAAGGAAACCATTGGTCAAATCTGTAAATATTAAACACCATGGAGTTGCTCTTCTCCTTGCTGAATAATGAAGCTGAGTGTTTGCAACCTTCTGGTGTCATATTGGGTTGAAGAGACGGGAGAGATAAGTTACCTGTAATAAAGTATGAAATTGAAAGCAAATCATGTAGGATAATTAAGTAATTTGCGGAACAATATTTTTTTAAGAGATTGTTTTGCAATTGAGCAAATGTTCTTTAAATGCCTATTTGTCTAAGAGTTTTACAGTCCAACACCATCTGATGCAATTATCCACAAAACCACAGGTGTAATGATGTTCATCAAGTTTAAGCTCATTAGTTTAGACCTTTAACTTGGTCTAGATAATGAAACAGTTTGCACTTGGGGGGACCAGAACCAAAGATCCAGCTATCTAACTGAATATCTGAAACTTAGGACTTTGAATGTCATATTGGAAGTTGTGGTATTACAGTGCTGACACTTGAAGAGACTAAAACTGAGCATTTGGTTCCACAAGAAGTCCTGCCATAGGCATTGCAAATTAACATTGGCATTAAATTCATAAAGACATCTATGCAGAAATGACACAAATTTTGGTGAAATTATTCTTCTAAAAGCAAGGTTATCTGCAAAAATGGTTTCTTTAATCTCAACCCAGTTCCCAATGGATGTAGGCCCACAATTCAGCACGTTGGAGTTATAAGCCAGTTAGTGCAACATCTATAGTGGAAAAAGTGTTCAAAGGTATTTTTCAAGATGCTATCAATAATCATCTAAAAGGCACAAGAACTGTAGGAATAGACACCACGGATCTGGAAAGAACAGATTGTGCCATAGAAATGCGCTAAATTCTCAGAGGAGACAACAAAAGAGATAGTGAGTAAGATGAAACAGAAAAAAGGAGTGTATGACAGATGTCAGGTTGATAACACAAGTGACACCCAGGCAGAATATAGAAAGTTCAAAGGGGAAGTGAAAAAGAAAATAGGAGGGGCAAAGAGGGAGTATGAGAAGAGACTGGCGGCCAATATAAAAGGGAATCCAAAAGTCTTCCATAGGCATGTAAACAGTAAATGGTTAGTAAGAGGAGGGGTGGGGTCGATTAGGGACCATAAAGGAGATCTAGTCATAGAAGCAGAGGGGATGGCCGAGGTACTAAATGAGTACTTTGCATCTATCTTTACCAAGGAAGAAGATGCTGCCAGAGTCTCAGTAAAGAAAGATATAGTTGAGATAATGGATGGGCTAAAAATTGATTAAAAAGAGGTACTTGAAAGGCTGCTGTACTTAAAATAGATAAATCACCTGGTCTGGATGGGATGCATCCTAGGTTGCTGAGGGAAGTAACGGTGGAAATTGCGGAGGTACTGGCCATAATCTTCCAAACATCCATAGATATGGGGGTGGTGCCAGAGGACTGGAGAATTGCAAATGTTACACCCTTGTTCAAAAAAGGGTGCAAGGATAAACCCAGCAACTACAGGCCAGTCAGTTTAACCTCAGTGGTGGGGAGACTTTTAGAAACGATAATCTGGGATAGAATTAAGACACTTGGACGAGGGTGGATTGATTAGGGAAAGCAAGCACAGATTTGTTAAAGGCAAATTGTGTTTAATTAACCTGATAGAGTTTTTTGATGAGGTAACAGAGAGGGTAGATGAGAGCAATGCAGTTGATGTGTATGGACTTTCAAAAGGCGTTTGATAAAGTGTCGCACGGTAGGCTTATCGTCAAGATTGCGGCCCATGGAATAAAGGGGGCAGTAGCAACATGGATACAGAATTGGATAAGTGACAGGAAACAGAGACTAGTGGTGAATGGTTGTTTTTTGGACTGGAGGGAGGTGTACAGTGGTGTTCCCCAGGGGTCAGTGCTGAGACCACTGTTTTTCTTGATTATATATTAATGACTTGGACTTGGGTGTACAGGGCACAATTTCAAAATTTGCAGATGATACAAAACTTGGAAGGGTAGTAAACAGCGAGGAGGATAGTGATCGACTTCAAGAGGATATAGACAGGCTGGGTGAACACGTGGCAGATGAAACTTAACGCAGAAAAATGTGAAGTAATACATTTCGGTAGGAAGAACGAAGAGAGGCAATATAAATTAGAGAGCACAATTCTGAAAGGGGTACAGGAACAGAGAGATCTGGGGGGTATATGTGCACAAATCGTTGAAGGTGGCAGGGCAGGTTGAGAAAGTGGTTTTTAAAAAAAAGCATATGGGATCTTGGGCTTTATAAATAGAGGCAAAGACTACAAAAGTATGGAAGTCATGATGAACCTTTATAAAACACTGGTTCGGCCACAACTGGAATATTGTATCCAGTTCTGGGCAGTGCACTTTAGAAAAGATGTGAAGGCCTTAGAGAGGGTGCAGAAGAGATTTACTTGAATGATTCCAGGGATGAGAGACTTTAGTTACGTGGATAGACTGGAGAAGCTGGGTTTGTTCTCCTTGGAACAGAGACGGTTGCGAGGAGATTTGATAGAGGTATTCAAAATCATGAAGGGTCTAGACAGAGTAGATAGAGAGAAACTATTCCCATTGGCGGAAGGGTCAAGAAACAGAGGACATAGATTTAAGGTCATTGGCAAAAGAACCAAAGGTGACATGAGGAAAAACTTTTTTTTACACAGCGAGTGGTTAGGATCTGGAATGCACTACCCGAGGGGGTGGTGGAAGCAGATTCAATCATAGCCTTCAAAAGGGAACTGGATAAGTACTTGAAAGGAACAAATTTGCAGGGCTACAGGGAAAGGGCGGGGGAGTGGGACTAGCTGGATTGCTCTTGTATAGACCAGTCATAGACTTGATGGGCCGAATGGCCTCCTTACTTGCTTTCTATGATTCCGTAAATGTAAGGTCAATCCATTTTAAAATGCATTTGTTAAAGTACCTGTGTGTATTTAAAGAAGGTTAAAGTTAATTGTATTCCACTTGTGGGGGAGTGCAAAACTAAAGGTCATAAATATAAAAAGTCACTAAGATAGATTACGGGGAAAGGCCGGGGGAGTGGGACTAGCTGGATTGCTCTTGCAGAGAGCCAGCACAGGCTCGACGGGCCGAATGGCCTCCTTCTGTGCTGTGTAACCATTCTATGATTCTATTAACAGGTAAATGCTATTTGGGTGAAAACTGCTTGATTTAAAAAAAAACAGATGATGATGATAATTGGAAATAGTTCTGGCTCAGACAGTGCTTACTGGAGTTCTTCAGGCATCTGTTCTAAGGTCCTGATGTTTGCACTGTTTGTAAGTGTATTAGAGGAAAATGCTTCTTGTAATATAACGTTTGCTGATAATGCCAGGTTATGTGGCCAAATGACAAGGTTATGGGACATTGACAACATTCAAAGAGTCTAGGCTCAATTAAGCAGATGAGGTATGGAATAGATGATGGATTTTAGTGTCAATAAATGTAAGGTAATGCACATCGGAACAACAAACATGAACACCCAAGGCTCCATTAGCAAAGGTAATTGATTTGAATGATTGATTATTCAATGAAAGTTCCCAGTCACTGTAAAGCTGTTATTAACAAAGCTAATCTAATATTACGATATATCTTGAGGGGATTTGATTACATGTTAAAGCAAATTGTTCTAACCTTGTATAATTCATTGTTGAAGACAACTTTGGACTATTGTGTGCATTTTTAGGAACTTTGTTCGGTCTTTAAAATGATGGGAATGGATCATTTATTTGTAAAAACTATTTTTTTTTAAAATCCTATATCCACTAGTTTGGGGAAAAATCCTTTTCAATTACTTATTTTAATGGACGTATTGCCCTGTAAATTGCTCTGAGCGGCAAACCAACAGCGCTCGCTGCTCATTAGATTTAAATTCACACGCTAAGTTACCACGTTCTTTTTGGCGGCAACTTCCTTGAACTAAGAGTTCAAAAAACTGCAGTGTTCTTTCCCAGGCTGTGTGAGTGGGGAAAGGAGCTCGATGTCCCCTCAACCAATCAACTAGAAGCAAGCCACGCTGTGAGAACCAGGAAGTGAAACTCATTAACAAACTGTGCAGACTAAAAACAGAAAGTGCGTGATAAGGTTAGTAAATGTACTGCAATATGAGACAGAGAAAGCAAAATAAAGAGAGGGTTAGATCAAAAGACTGAGATAAAAGAGACAGAAAGAAAAAGTTTTTAATGTTCAAAAACTATTAAAATCAGGAGTAATGAGACTCCACATTTTTAGAAGTTAATTTTCAGTACCAGAAAGCTTGTTTGACAGTCATTAATAATGACCTCACCATTAAAAGATAGTCTAGACCTAAAAAACTCAGCGTGCCGTTTTTGTAGCGAGATTAGTTAGTTTCCAGCTAGGCAGGAGAGCAAGTTCGGCTGGACTATTGATTCCAGCCAGCGAAGTCCCTTTAACGCAAAGCTTTCAGATCACCGGTGAATCAGGAGAGCAAGTTCCGGATTTCCTTGTTTGATTTCGCATGTGTGGTCCCCAGAACTTGCTCTTTGATTTACCCATTAATAATGGTGAGCGTTGTTAGGCTCATCGTTATTTTACGAGCAATTTCCGGCCCAATACTTCTGTCCTCTACTTCTACGCTCACAGTCCAAGATATTTCACTCTATGTTATCCATTCTTTTCAGCATTTTAAGGACCTGGATCATATCTCTTTATAGCCTTTTCTCTTATGAAAACAAATTGATTTATGCAAATATACCTTTGTAACATTGAGCCCTAAACCCCAGAATTATCTTTTGCACTTTTCTGTGAACCCCCTCCAATACATTTGGGTTCTTTTGAAGGTTACTTTGTTAAACGTTTCACATTAATTGTATACTTTTAGTGACTGGTCAATAAGCACACTCAAATGCTTTTCTATTCTAGTTTTGAAAATGGGTGCTCACTCATCCTATCACAAGAGTCATTGGACAGTGGTTAGGGGCAGGAACCTGGCTGATTTTCCCCATTCAACTCTCGCCTCTAAGTCAGAAAACTGTGGGTTCAAGCCCCACAATGCACTTGAGCAAACAAACTAAACTGATACTCCAGTGCAGTTCCGACGGAGTGCTGCATCATCAGAGGTGCCGTCTTTCAGATGAGATGCAAAACCAAGGCTCCTTCTGCCGCTCAGGTGACACTAATCAGAGAAAAGCAGTGAGTTTTCCCAGCATCTCGGCCAATGTTCCTCCCGCCACAAACACCACCAAATAGAACAGATTATCTGGTCATTCATTCACATACTGTTTGTGGAATCATGCTGTGCACAAATCGGCCACCATATTTGCCTCCCTAACAGTCACTGCTCTTCAAAAGTAATCCATTCATTGTAAAGTGCTTTGGGGCATCCTAAAGACATGGTAAGACATTATATAAATGCAAGTTTTTTTTTTCCTTTTCCTAACTTTAGGCACTGAGGCCAATTGTATCACATGATCACTGCACTAACTCAGATCAGCCAGCTCACCACAGCCTGGGAATAAAACCTGGGACCTTTCTGGACTGTATGGTTCACACCTCACTGAACAAACTTGTTAAGCCATCGGCAACAGTGTTTCCTGTTCTAAGATGCATTGCTGTACATTGATATCTGCACTGAAATTCATGCATCCACTGTATTTTAATATTTAATTTAAAATATTGAGGATTAGAACTTGGAACATTTCCCAAACTTGTTTATTTTAAAATTGAAATAAAAAATAAGCATTTATGGAAGTGTATTTCTGTTTTTATTCAACCAAAGAATGATGTTGTCAGATAGCCTATATATTACCCCATGCGTGTCTAGCATCACTTGAGTGTGTTTGGATAACCACACGAGAAAATTTGAGGATGTTCTGACTGAACTGGTAAACTCAAAGGAAGAGATAACAAATAATCACAAGAATCCAACAGAAAATATAAGCCCTGATTTTAACTTGGGGTGGCAGTCATGCGGGCGGGGGCCAAGGCGAAGCGGCAAACCATCCCAACCTTGGCAGCGTGAGGCCCGGGAAATTCTAACAGGAGGTCACCACTGGGGACCCGAAAGAACCATTCTTGGCACTGAGGTAAGTGGCTGGCAGAGGTTTCAGGAGGACCTTGCAGTCGGAGGAGGGTAGTCCGGGGCAGGGGAGGCTGAATGTTTCTTTGTGAAGCCCAGAGGTGCACTCCTCCTGTTCCTGGCCACACAAGGAAAGCCAAAATAAGTAAAAACACATCTTTTTTGGGCTTCTTTTGGCCCCCAACTCCACTTCAGCTTCCCTGCTCAGGCCACTGGTTCAAATAGCAGTAGGACCCAAATGATGTCATTGGAGCCTGATATGCATATTTAAAGAAGGACCCCACTGGTTTCCAGCAGATGTCCCTCTGGAGCAGGTTAAAATTGGAGCCAGTGAGAGGAGAGCAGGATCTCAGCAGGTATGTCCCATGAGTGGTTTTAACTGCCTGCCTAGTTTCCACTGGATGGGCAGGGTCAAAATCACCATTGTAATATCTGGAGCAATTATGATAAAAAGATCAATTTTGCCAATTGCATCTATTCTGGGCCACAATTTAGATTTGCTTGATGACTTTGTGTAAAGAACTGCAAAGGATTTCTCTTAAATTTGTTTTAGCTTTCTGAAACATGGTTATGATTTTAAAGTTTATTTTATTCTATGAAAGAATCATTAAAAAAATTAACTAAATCACAATTAAGATGTACATTTGTTGATGTATATAATACATCATTTTAACAGAGAAAATGATGTTGACTTACCTACTGAAGTAACCAGTCTGCAACATTAATTAGGGGGACCCAGGACTATTAATATTATACATTACTGTATAAAGAGCAACACCTGCTTTTGTGTTACATATTACACCCATGATTCATAGTCTCTGCATGGACAATGCACTCTAAATGCATTAGCTTTGGTCTCTGAAAACAATAGGAGCACAAAGCATGCAGGAAAACTATACAGCAACCTGGCCCTGATTCAGAAAAAGTGCAGCTGGGTAGCACATATTTGTACCAGTTGACATTTTACATCTGTCGATGTGCATTCTAAACCAAAGCACTAACTTGGGTGTCTTCTGCTCTTAAAGGTCCTGACCCAGTAAGGGAATATTACACCAGTAATCATTTGTAACACTAAACTACAATTTTAAAAAACTGTCTTAAACAACCAAAACAGGACATGGTCTGACTCCAATATAGGCCTGCCATCTTGGAGCTGAGTCAGTGTGAAGAGATGTTTACTACAAATATGCAGCTTGTTCCTATTTTGCAGACATAGATGCTGTCACTATTCCTGACACTGGACAAGCATTTGAGAATTAAGGTAGCTAGTGGTTTGCGTTTGAACCAGGCAGTCCCATTTCAGGGTTGGCCTTCAGGTCATTTTAATGATGCACCTGGGATTAATATGCTTACTAATTGTCTGGCAAAGTATGTTAAAGTATTAATGATTTAAAATAGCCCTGAGCCATGAGATGGATAAATTGTGAATTGATCAATGTAATCCATTAACGCTTAACAAACATCAGCATGGAGAACTTGGATTTATATGATGTTCATGATTGCCAGTTTAATTGATGTCAAGCATAAGATTGCTCTACAAATGGCATGCAATTTAATCAGTATCATGAAGTTTACACACCAACAAATTAGCAAACATCTTATATGTCAAACTATATATTGTCAGCAAATTTGTAGAAATACTGTAATTCTTGTGCATTTTAGAAAAGGATGGATATACTGAACTATCTATTATATGGACAAAGATACTAGAAGTGTGAGTAAAACCAATTGTATAGTGTCCTGAATGCAGCTACGTGGTGATGTTGTTTGATGAATGTTTGAATGCTGCCCAACTTGAATAATCTTGGGTTGACTCGTAAATATTTTTCAAAACAAAAATGTAATTATTCACGCACAGGGTCAAGATATCTTTCTACCTATGTGCACACATAGATTATCACTGTGTATATTCTGGTACTCGTGTGTCTTGGTCATGGCACTTACTACTGGAGGCACAGCAATATCGCTGTTTTTGTATAACACTACCTGGTTGTAGTGACGATGGAGTCAGATTACTGGTGGTCCTATAATGAGGATGCATCTGCTCTTCCTGGCAACACAGCTGGTGATCCACTGACAGGTACTTGTCTTTTACCAAAAAAGGTTGTGTTGGGGGGTGGGAGCAGATATTTGATCCACTGTGATCTAGTGGTTTTCTTTATGTCCATTTTCTCTAGCTCTGATGCTGACATAAAGGCACTCTATAGATGCAAATTGTTGGTCTGATTGATTGCGGTAGGGGCTGCATTCAATTCTTTGAAAAAAAATTGCAATTTCCCCTAGTATTGTAGAAGAACAGAATAATCCTTCTGTGGTAGGCTTGAAGCTCTTGTCCAGCTACTAACAGGATCAAGGATCAGATCTTTGATTTTAGCTTCACAAATATCTAAATGTTAGGGCATAAACTTTAAACTGCCAGCTAAATAGTCTGAAGTTATGTAAATCTAGCAATTTTCTATAAACAGAGCTCTCAAGATTGGACAAGTATTAGATGAAAATTTCATTGTAAGCTGTACACCTGAGACATCTCATAAAACATAAACATGGCTTAAAACTTAAAGTTGCATCATTCAAATGAGCCATGTCAGATGGCCTGTCTGAGCTTTAATTCAAGTTTGCCGTGGAGTTACCATACATCAAGCCACTCTGTGTCATTGATTTTCTTTAGTTATGTATAGTAACCCAGTCTTGCAGCCTGTAACCACCAGCAACATCTTTACATTCAGTTTTACAGACATTTTGTAACTTTTTCTGAAGGCACATGAATACAGGGAGTTTTGGATGAAACCATCTTTTAAAAAAAAAAGGAGCCTGTTGTTTTTATTCACTTCCTCTAAGTGTGATTGTTTTAAGAAATGGTGGCCTGCTGATCCTCTGTCCACAGCAGAATGGAATATTTTGTCTATGGAGATTTATAATGGCAAAGAGTCTACTGTAAATCCAAAGGTAATTGGACAATTTTGGAAGCAACCTGGAACCCCTTCATAGAGGCTCCGAAACAATATTAATATTAAAAGCATAGCATAGACCTCCGTCTAATGAGACTTGGTGCTGTGAGGATGGGGCATCCTTTGGCAATATGTAAATATAATGGAACTTAAATCACCTAGTATTTGGTAACATAATTTTGTAACACTTTCCATTCAGTACTTACAACATTGTGGTTTTTCAAAACCCTCTAGTTTTGATGTAATTCAAACTCACACATTTTGAAGTTAACACAACATTAACATATTACAGCATAATATAGGAATAGATAAAAGGGGTCCCAGACAGATGATATATTAAGATAAGCACAAAGGCAAGGGGCCATATATTCAAGCTTAGATGAAAAGAGGTGAATACACAGTTAAGATGTAAATTCTTCACACACAGAATGGTGAATGTGTGGAATAGACTACCCAGGGAGGCAGCGCAGGCAGGGGATGTAATGCATTTTGTGAAAGTAACGATTACGTTTTTTGGCAAACAGGGCTATTGAAAGGGTACATGGGATAAAGTAGGGTTTAAAGTCTGTGACTTTCAGAGTGGGCAAATGGTTTGAAATGATCTTTTCTAATCCTGCAAAGTGGGACATAACAGGGCGAGGGGGTAAATAAGTAGATCTAGTGATTCAGCATGGGTAACCGTGGTTGCCTGAAGCTTACTTGATTGCCATAGGAAGTTGGAGAGGAATATCCCAAAGTTTTTGCAGAAATTGGCCAAAGGGTTTTTTTTGCCTTCCCTAGGAGTTACATTTACGAGTGATTTGGGTGGTTGGTGCATGAGGTTGCACTGTCTAATGAATAAAATGAATATTATGGGCCTGATAGACTTTTCTCATCCTTCTTTCTGTTTGTTCATATAAATTCTTTGAACTGGAATCGATGATAAAATGTTTATTTTGCAATATCTGTGTAAATAATGGGACTACATCAAAAAGTTAGTCCTGATTGCAGCCTGGATTTTCAAATCTGAGGAGTCTAACCTGCAGATATCTCTCTGCACTCCTTCATTTTTTGTCACTTTTTTTTGTATTCGTTCATGGGATGTGGGCGTCACTGGCGAGGCCGACATTTATTGCCCATCCCTAATTGCCCTTGAGAAGGTGGTGGTGAGCCGCTTTCTTGAACCGCTGCAGTCCGTGTGGTGACAGTTCTCCCACAGTGCTGTTAGGAAGGGAGTTCCAGGATTTTGACCCAGCGACGATGAAGGAACGGCGATTTAGTTCCAAGTCAGGATGGTGTGTGCCTTGGAGAGGAACGTGCAGGTGGTGTTGTTCCCATGTGCCTGCTGCTCTTGTCCTTCTAGGTGGTAGAGTCGCGGGTTTGGGAGGTGCTGTCGAAGAAGCCTTGGCGAGTTGCTGCAGTGCATCCTGTGGATGGTACACACTGCAGCCACAGTGCGCCGGTGGTGAAGGGAGTGAATGTTTAAGGGGTGGATGGGGTGCCAATCAAGCGGGCTACTTTTTCCTGGATGGTGTCCAGCTTCTTGAGTGTTGTTGGAGCTGCACTCATCCAGGCAAGTGCAGAGTATTCCATCACACTCCTGACTTGTGCCTTGTAGATGGTGGAAAGTCTTAGGGGAGTCAGGAGGTGAGTCACTTGCTGCAGAATACCCAGCTCCTGACCTGCTCTTGTAGCCACAGTATTTATGTGGCTGGTCCAGTTAAGTTTCTAGTCAATGGTAACCCACAGGATGTTGATGGTGGGGGTTCCGCTATGGTAATGTCGTTGAATATCAAGGGGAGGTGGTTAGACTCTCTCTTGTTGGAAATGGTCATTGCCTGGCACTTGTCTGGCGTGAATATTACTTGCCACTTATCAGCCCAAGCTTGGATGTTGTCCGGTTCTTGCTGCATGCGGGCACGGACTGCTTCATTATTTGAGGGGTTACGAATGGAACTGAACACCGTGCAATCATTGGCGACCTTCTAACCTTACGATGGAGGGAAGGTGATTGATGAAGCAGCTGAAGATGGCTGGGCCTATGACACTGCCCTGAGGAACTCCTGCAGCAATGTCTTAGGGCTGAGATGATTGGACTTGTTTACTAGTACACAGCACAATGTGTAAATCGCAGTGAAACATGTCCTTTCTGTTTCATATAAAGAAAATGAAATCCAACTCTCTGGCTTTTCTTCACTCCCAAACAATCAAAGATTTATTAAATATTATTTTGCTAAATCAGTGATCTGCCTAAATGATACTGTAATAATTCATTTTGAGTTCATTACACCCTGCCATACTCACATATTAGGTAAATGAGGGAATGTGTCCTCCTCTTTTCCAGCCATCACAAAGTGATCCACTCTGGGTATTGTACCCGTCTTATCCTTGTAACTCTCCCGGTGTTGCTGGGCTAGCTATAGTGAAAATACAATTTTTTAAAAACTATATTATAAAGAAACAACTAAGAATTGTCTAGTGCTATTCTTTGCTTATACAGCAGTATGATGTCCAATTCTCTTAAGTATTTTGTTGTTCCATAATTTCCAGTGACAATATTGTGATGTCCCATCTTTTCCTTTGCTATTTCAGTTCATCAATATGATGTCATTGTTTTCCGTCTGGCATAATGATGTCATTATTTCTTTTGCTGCATTACAATCTTCATAATTTTGTAGAACATCACAAATTTAATATCACCATGTACAAACATTTTTAATCTTTGTTTTGTCACCAAAAATCCCAAATGTTGGAAAAGTGTAATTAAACAATTTATGACATCAATACTTATAAAATATTCAAAGATTATTTTTCAGATATAATTCACAATACTTTTAATTGTTTATATTGGTTTATAGTGACCATAGAACTACCAGAAGGAAATCTAACGAGAATGGACCATGATACTTTCTAATAATACAAAAAGGTCTGGAGAATTTATGTGGTGACGTTAACTCTGCATTGAATTTCTGAGTACAAAGGATAGAACCTGGACAATGACAATGTCTGGGAAGGAGCACGGCAGGCAGGACAAGTGGAATATGGAGCTTTATTCTGCACACACTTTATAGATGATACAGAGCATTAAGGTGCAGTTGCTGTGTTCATGGTATAAAAATGCAGATAGTCAATGTTATCCTGATATTCAAAATGGAGTGATTATAGACCAGTAGCAGAAAAAAATCCTTCAGTATTTTAGAGTAGCAACTCATATGTGCATGGTGCTTCTTGTATTAAAAAATCTCAGAGCACTTTGATGAGTGAAGAGGTGGCATCCAAGCAGAAAAGAAGATTTTTTTTGGGGGGGGCGGTGGGCATTAATGAAGATATAGTTGAATAGATGGGTTTTTAATAGACTTTGGAGAACAAGGAGGGTCAGTAATGCAGTAGTGGTTTGGGAACAGAATTTCAGAGAGAAAGGGCACAATGACTGAAAGATTGGCCTCTGATGGAGGAGCAGAGGGAGCTGCGTGGGAAGTAAGCTTTGACTTGTATAATCCTGTGATGATGGTCACAAACAAGCTGAGGATTCAGAGAATGGAATCCTTCAAGATTCATGTAGGTAGTGGCATTGTGCAATGAAGCACACAATCTGTGTGGGTGACATCTATAATCCTCTAGATCCTCAGACATCCTGCCATTTTCTGAAATTCCATAACCTTCTCATGCTTTGCTGATTGTCCATAGAAAAGAAGATGAAATTGCTTGCTCATGCAAACAAAACATCTATCAACTGCTTTGTATATATCTCTGTACTGCAGATGACAAATATGGCTGATGTCACCAGTGGCACTTGGAAATGATCCAGAGGCATAGTAGCTGTGGGCTGTTATGATTGTCATAGCCATTGGCAGGGCCAAGCCTATGGATGACTTAGACTACAGGTCACTCTGCAGTATATGACACAAATCAGACACAACCTCCCTTGTGAATCGTGGCATGTGCAAGCACTGCTCCTCTGACATTTTGTATTATGTGTGCCTCTCTATATTAACGTGGGTATAAGGTGTAGACAGTGGACACAAAGCACCTGTGATGCAGCCACACCTGCGTTGCATCTTCCTGTTGGTCCACCTCTTTGTCCAGAAAAACACATCTACAGGAGAATTTATATGGAAAATTCATTATGCTATTAATGAGGTTGGGGCAAAAATAACAATGGCAGAACAACTGCCACAAATTTACCTTGAGCTAAGTTAAAAGACGAAACAGAAAAAATGGAGGTATACATTGTCCTTGCAGTCTCCATGCAGAGCTCTTTAAAAGCACTTCCGTCAACAGCTGAGGCCCTAGCAACCCTGGACTCACTTTGTGTGGGTGGATAGATGAATCAGTGATAATTCAGCGGAATTCGGAGAAAATTACCTGAAGGACGTTAATATGTCATTCAAGGCTCATTTACATATTGAAACTGACGGAGTTATATTGGATAACCCCCGAAAACAGGCGCTGGAATGGCGGTGCGCGATTAACCCGTGCCCGTTTGTTGTGATGCAGCCAGCACGCAATATACGTGCTGCCTGATGATTTCTATGATTGCTGCGGCAGCCAGCGCTACCTGCACTGTTGAGTGGCTGCAGACACCAGCAGGGTGTGTGCACCTCTTAAATGGGAGGTGCACTGTGACTGCAGGAAGTGGTGGAAGTCAATTGTGTAGTGAATCTGTGCTGCAATATAGTGAAGCGTTGGAATGATAGGATATCTGGAATTTTTAATGAGCAACAACTTGGCTGCTCAAAGTTTGCGGGACTCTTTTTTTTATTTTCAAAATATAAGATACGGGTCTGAAAGGAGAACGAACAGAGATCAGAAATCAAACACATCCACAAATGGTGGTCTCGTCCTTATGTTTAAAACTTGTTTTTTTAAAAATATTGAATAAAGGTTGCTCAAAACTAAATCCCACATCCTTCAATCTGCACGTCAGCCCCCACCAATCTGCCGATCTGAGTTTGTACCAGGCTTGTGAGTGCGTGCACCAAGGTTCTCTGCTGATGCACTAGAGGCTTTGGTGTAAGAGTTGGACAGAAGGACAGGCATCCTGTATGCGCAAGAGGGCAAGACACCCTCCAGACATATACTGCCCCCCCCCCCCCCCCCTCAAGGCAATAAGCGATGAAGTCAATGCCAGGGGCATAGCACCACGAACATGGATGTAGTGCGGGAAAAAGTGCAATGATTTGACACGAGTGGTCAAGGTGGGTGAGTTCAACTGTCAAGTGGCATCTCCCACCAACAACATCACTAGCCTCATCCAATTCTCCACGAACTACACCCCCCATCACCCACATACCAACAAACTCTTTCAATCAGTACTCAGCTCTTCCAATCAGATGCTTCATCTCACCCTCACACACTACCACTGTTGCAAGCCGCACACCCATAACTCAAGGGTCACACACACTGGCAGCTATTCAACCATGACAGCCACATCTTGCAGGACACTCAACGACACATATCCTGCTTTCCTGCAGGAGAAGGTGACGCATAACAGGAGGCAGCAAGTGGCAGTGGCTTCATGAAACATGAACCTGCTGTCCTCTCTCAGGATGATAATAACTTGCTCTCCGATTTTTCCTGCCAAAGTGCATAACCTCACATTTTCCAATATTGTATTGCATCTGCCAAATCTCCGCCCACTCACCCAGCCTGTCTATATCCCCTTGTAGGTTTTTTATGTCCTCCTCATTCTCCACTTTCCCTCCCATCTTTGTATCATCTGCAAACTTTGATATGTTACACTCGGTCCCCTCCTCCAAATCGTTAATATAGATTGTAAAGAGTTAAAGACCCAGCACCGACCCCTGCAGAACACCACTGGCTACTGGTTGCCAGTCCGAGAATGAACCATTTATCCCAACTCTCTGCTTCCTGTTAGGTAACCAATCCTCCACCCATGCCAAAATATTACCCCCAATCAGTGATTCTTTATCTTGAGCAATAATCTTTTATGTGGCACCTTGTCGAATGCCTTCTGGAAGCCTAAATACACTACGTCCACTGGTTCCCCTTTATCCACCCTGTACGTTATGTCCTCAAAGAACTCAAGCAAATTTGTCAGACATGACTTCCCCTTCGTAAAGCCATGCTGACTTTGTCCTATTAAATTATGTTTATCCAAATGTTCCGCTACTGTCTCCTTAATAATAGACTCCAAAATTTTACCCACCACAGATGTCAGGCTAACTGGTCTATAATTTCCAGCCTTCTGCCCATTATAGGCCCATTCTACTCAACCTCTCTTCATAGGACAACCCTCTCATCCCAGGAATTAATCTAGTGAACCTTCATTGCACCGCCTCCAAGGCAAGTATATCCTTTGGTTACCTTTAGTTAACAACAATCTGTCAATCTCAGATTTAAAATTAACAATTGAGCTATCAACTGCCATTTGCGGAAGAGAGTTCCAAACTTCTACCAACCCTTGCGTGTAGAAGTGTTTCCCAACTTCACTCCTTAAAGTCCCGGCTCTAATTTTTAAGTTATGTGCCCTAGTCCTAGTGTTCAAGTATAGGACACCTCCAAAAACAAGTACAAATGCATCAGCAGCCAGAAGCAATAATTCAGCAACTGACCTGTAACTCCTGCATGATCCCTTTAAATAGTGCTGGTGGGGGTCCTCCATGCCATTTAAGACCTGTTCAGCTGTGCGAGGTTAAGTGCGTGGAGCTGCGAAATAGCAGCAGTCCCTTTAAATCAGCGTTGCACATTGATTTATGTCATAACCTCCCTACTCTACATGCTGCTGGCGTTAGTTAGGTAGCCACCTTTACCAGGGTGACGTCCTGCGCATGTCACGCCGGAAATATGTGCGCGCATCTCAAACTGCAATTTTGGGGCTTAGGTGTCCGTGTAGCGCCTACAGAACGGGCACTACGTGGCCCGATTTAACCCCCACAAACTTCTAAGGGACCAGAAGGAAATGCTAACAGAAAATTACATGGGTCGCAAAATCGGCAGAAAACAAATATGATTGTTTTCCACTTCAATTTTCAGTCAGTTTTGCCCAATTTATTCCATTTTTCAAGTGAAACTGATTGGAAAATTTAGGCTGAGATGTTTTCACACTAGTAAATACAGGGTTGAAATTGATCTAGGCCAGTAGCTCAAAACGGGCTCAAAGCGAATGGGCAGCCCATTTTACAATGCGCCTGATTTTCTTTTCTAATGAAGTTAACGGAAATGAAAATCAGGCATGGTGGAAAACGGGCTGCCCATTCACTATTAAGCTCATATTTTGCTCGACTGCCCTGAATGTTTTGACACATTACCCATGAATCTTTGCAGGCTATTTACTTTACATTTTGTGTCAATGCAAAGTGGTTTCAGCTTTGTGCTGATGTAAACTGTGTACCCAAAACTGGGTAATGAAATCAGCCAGAATTACTCTTTGTCAACAATGTGAGACCACTTCATGGAGGCAGTCTCAGGGCACTTTATCAGCTACAGTATAATTACAAACTGCGCAAAGCAAACTGTAAAAGGTTCTCATGTTGTTGGCTATATCACCTGTAGAATTTTTAAACTTGATTTTAAAATTGTTTGATGTTGGCAAAGAACTGACTAGTCCCAAGCACTTTAAACATCAAATTTCACTTGCTCTTGTATACTGGTGAGTAAAGTCGCATGATCACATTCTGTGCTCTGGGGAGAACAACTATCCATTCCAGAACTTTCAAACTTTAACCTAACAATGTGCCTGTGGTAGAATATCAGACCAGAATCTGCTTTGTATGACCAAGAGACAACGTGAAGCCACCAAGAATTCGGGCTCCAATCACCCTAAGTAGGTACTTGTATCAAACCGGTACATGTAGTATAACAGCACCATTAGTTTCTCCTCAGTTTGCTTAGACAGAAAATAATTGCTATTATTGCCTGTTGTTTTGGTCTCACCTTATCAAACGTTTTCAGTTCTTCAATCCTGTCAAAATCCACATCGTATCTAGACCACTGTGGGGCATATAGCCATCTGTTCCTGTTGTGGGACCTATCTGCTATTACAAGAGAGGGGTCATTGGAGTAAATGGTCGGGAATTGTCCTCCTTTGCTGTAAGGGCTCTGACTTGTATTCAGAGCTGACAGACGGAAATCTTGGAAGTATTTCCTGGTGGCGTTTCCATAGGTGTCACCATATTTAAAATTTATAGTAGGAACATAGCCACGGTATCTGGAAACAAGAATATAACAAATATCAATAGGTCAATTCAGTCCACAAAATGTCTCTCTGATGAGAGTGCACTGTCCCAATTATTCTTCAATAATCCTTAAAGATTATATCGCAATGAATGAGAGAATGCATGGTGATCTGGTCAGATATCCTATTATATCCACATTGTCAGGCTGAGATTTAGAAGCTCTGGAATGGCATGCCAATCTCCCCAGTACATAGTGGAGAAGTTTTAACAGGAGAAGAGTCAGCTCAGGGAGCAGCATCTTGTAGAATTTGGATAGGATGCCATTGGGCAATGGGGCTTTTTATCGCCAACATCACTGGCTGCGATTAGGGAATTGAGCAATTGTGGACTCTCCTGGAGAGCTGGAGATGGGCTGGATTGGCTAGTTCAATATTGTATAGTTTATTGTTGCATGACCTGGGACTCAGAAGTGTCAAGCAAGGCATAGTTATTTGCAAATTCCCTATTAATCTGAGTAGGATGAGAAATGAGATTACTGTTAGTTTTCATACCTACTGCAACAACTTTGCTTTATGTTTATAGTTGTATCAAGTATGTGAGGTGCCACCCCAGCTTTTTGCTGTGTTCATGGTATTTAGGTCTGGTATACCAGAGAAACTCTGTCATTTGTTTTAGCCACCCTCTGCTCTGAAGCAGGGCTCATTCAATGCTCTATGTTCAATGTCTCCTGTGTTTAGTTTCTAGCTTCTATCTTTCTTTCTCTGGGTTTGCAACTCTTGGCAGCAATGAAAATGATGCTGAAGGCCTCTGTGGTCTCCCACAATGGTACCTCTCTCTGTTGGGGAGAGCGGTATCCCTTGTTCTTGGTTATTGTAGCAATTGTTGAATTATGCCCTTCTCAACATTGATTATAAAATATTAGCCAAAGTTCCAGCCTCCAGGCTGGGTGCAGTTATTCCTAGACTAGACCACAGAGATCGGACAAGTTTTACACAGTGCTGTCACATGAGGAACAACATTTGCTGGTTTTTCAATATCATGAGCCATTGTAATAGTACGAACACCTTTTCCCTGGGCTTCTACCTGCTTGTAGAAAAAACAGCTAACTTGGTGGAGTGGAAACCTAGAGGAATTGGATTAATATCCTGTCCTCACAACCCATCTCCACAGTTTGCACCAATAGCCTCGGCTCTCCTGCATTCCCCATCCTTCAAGGCCAAACATCCATGGAGTATAGGCTGGAGGGCTGAACAGAAAATATGCCCATGTGCCAACGACATAATGTAGTATGTAACTAGCTCTGCCCCCTCATTCCCAACATAAGTAAATGGTTAATCAAAGAAGCAATGGGACCACTTAGAAATGAATGGTGCCATCTTTTACTTGAGAATGGTGGCGATAATAATATGTATTTTGCTTCAGTTTCCACAGAGGAGGGTGAAAGTGGGACTTTAGGAATACCTGAGGAGAATGTGAAAGAGTAAACTGTATTTTTAAAAAAATAAGATTAAAAAGACAAGTCAGTAGGCCCAGTTGATATGATTTTTTTTTCATTCATGGGATGTGGGCGTCGCTGGCGAGGCCGGCATTTATTGCCCATCCCTAATTGCCCTTGAGAAGGTGATGGTGAGCCGCCTTCTTGAATCGCTGCAGTCCGTGTGGTGAAGGTTCTCCCACAGTGCTGTTAGGAAGAGAGTTCCACGATTTTGACCCAGCGACGATGAAGGAACGGCGATATATTTCCAAGTCGGGATGGTGTGTGACTTGGAGGGGAACGTGCAGGTGGTGTTGTTCCCATGTACCTGCTGCTCTTGTCCTTCTAGGTGGTAGAGGTTGCGGGTTTAGGAGATGCTGTCGAACAAGCCTTGCCGAGATGCTGCAGTGCATTCTGTGGATGGTACACACTGCAGCCACGGTGTGCCAGTGGTGAAGGGAGTGAATGTTTAGGGTGGTGGATGGGGTGCCAATCAAGCGGGCTGCTTTGTCCTGGATGGTGTCGAGCTTCTTGAGTGTTGTTGGAGCTGCACTCATCCAGGCAAGTGGAGAGTATTCCATCACACTCCTGACTTGTGCCTTGTAGATGGTGGAAAGGCTTTGGGGAGTCAGGAGGTGAGTCACTTGCTGCAGAATACCCAGCCTCTGACCTGCTCTTGTAGCCACAGTATTTATATGGCTGGTCCAGTTAAGTTTCTGGTCAATGATGACCCCCAGGATGTTGATGGTGGGGGTTTCGGCGATGGTAATGCCATTGAATGTCAAGGGAAGGTGGTTAGACACTCTCTTGTTGGAGATGGTCATTGCCTGGCGCGAATCTCAAAATACATAGGGAAGTTGGGGAAGAAATAGAAAAGACAGTTTAATGCAGAGAAATCTGAAGTGGTACATTTTAGGAAAAAAGGTCGGTGAAAGGAAGTCTGTTCTAAACAGTAACATTTTTGAGAGTCGAAGAACAGAGATCCAGAATGCAGATATATCATTTTTAAAAGTAGAAGTGCAGGAAGGAAACTCCATAAAATAGGGAAAAGGAACTCTCGGATTTATATATAGGACATTGAATATTTGACTCTAGCCTTTTGTGCATCTGCCCTCCCTTCACCCCACCATTGGCAGCCATGCCTTCAGCCACCTCGGAGCCACACTTTTGAATTCCCTCCCTAAAACCTTCCATCTCTCAATCTCCCTGTCCTCCTTTTAAGCCCTCCTCTGACCAAGCGCTCGGTCACTCCTCTTAATATCTCCTTCTTTGATTCAGTGTTTCATTTTTGTCTGATTACACCTCTGTGAAGTGCTTTGGAACATTCTTCTACATTAAATGCAAGCTGTTGTTTTTGAGTATAAAAGGAAGTGATGATGAATCTTTACAAGATGTTGGTTATGTCACAATTGGAGGACTGTATGCAGATCGGTGCATCCCTTTTATAGGAAGGATATTAAAGGCACGGCAAGAGTACAGTGAAACTTCACGAGAATTATACCATGAATAAGAAATTATAGTTATGAAGGCTCAAAAAATTGGGATATTTTTCACTGGAAGATTAAAGGGAGTTCTAATAGAAGTTTTCAAAATTCTGAATGTTTTGATAGAGTAAATAGCAAAAGTTTATTTCTACTGGTTGGCAAATTGATAACAAGAGGACATAAGGGGTAATATGCTGACTTTGTGCTCCCAGTGAGGAATTGGACTAATCAGGAAAAGTACATCAGAGATTTGGCCGCACACTCCATTTGATATTCTGACCATTTAAATAAACATTAAAATTTAACTGGCATTTGAGGTGCCTGTATCCAAAAGTAGCGATACAGATTGTCACTCTACAGGTATGAAGACAATCCTCTGACTATTACGACTGTCCAAATATAATTCATGTGGGACAGAGAAGTGACATGGACTGATTCCACATTTCATCCTAATGAAATGATTACTTACAGTAATTTCAGTACAAAGGAACGCTATTATTTTGATCAAATGAGAGGTTAAGGATCTTTATTCACTGCAATTCAGTGTACAGAATTTTATTTTCTTCAATAAAAAATACAAAACAATTTTAAATTTTGTTACTTTATAATGTGAAGAATCTTCGGCTCTTCTTCCATAAAATTAGACATCATCTCTCAGAGGGAACATAGAATAATTCATGAAGGTTTATGAAACTGCTTGCTCTGCTGATGCATAATGGATCAGGATTTCATTTGCAGCATTAGGAATACATGAATCATCAAAGATAGTTTACATTTCAGCCCATTTAACATGACAAAAAACATTTCAGAGTGTCGGGATCTCTGTCTTATTAAGAGAATGCTGCAATGAAAAATAACTTTCAGGAACTTTTTTTTAAAACTGCTTTGAAAAGATATAGGGGGTGAAACTGGTTCACGTCAGTAGTGCATAATGGGTTCCTATCTAATTGGCAGCCCATTTTACATCAAGGCTACAGAAACAGCTTCACAGAGTTAAAGTTGTCAGTACTCTTCAGGATCTTGACTGGCTCATTAAGACGCCCTCTCTGTTATCTCTTCCCTAGCTTAAACAAACTCAGCTTCCCATTTTAGCGCAGGTGCCTGATGCCAGGTATCAGATGGGTAGCCCTTTGCTGAAACTTTTCTAGTGGCATGATGTCCTGCCTGAAGATGGCAATCAGAATTGCACACAGTGCTGTAATGACATTAATCAATTCCCTGTATTAGCTCAGTGTCACATAACGTTCTATGGAACCCAAGACCTTATTTGGTTTATTTACTATTCCCACACACTGTGCATTTGGTTTCACGATCTGTCCACCAATACTCCCAGATCCTTTTCCTGTGATGTATGTTGTAGATTGACACCATTTCGTGTATAGTTCCATTGTTTATTCTTTTTCCTTAAACTCATCACTTTGCACTTGCTGACATTGAATTTAACTTGCCATTTTTCAGCCCAGCTTCCCAATCTATCCAGAGCCCTCTGCACCTAATCAGCATGGCCTTGATTGTTTGCACTCTGTTCCCCTGCACCCGCTACACACACACACACACACACACAACACATTGGGTCATTGGCAAACTTTAACAGTTTGATCTTTCTCCATATCCACATCATTGCTTTTGAATGTGGACAGCAAAGGTTCCAGCACTGATCCTTGAGGCGCTCGAGGGGCCGATTGGCCTACTCCTGCTCCTATTTCTTATGTTTTTATGTTCACTCTACTGGTCATCTCCTACCACTCCAACTTGGCTTCATGCATGACCACCACTGTTTCCTTTCATGCAGGCAGTTGCCAAACCACTTCAATAACTGCCCACCTATTCTGTGATTTCCTACCTTATTGACCAACCACCTATGTGATACTGTATCAAAAGTCTAGATAAACAATGTCCATGGAGTTTTCTTTATGCAAAAATTCTGACACCACCTCCTCATAGAATTCTAACATGATCTTTCCTCATAATGCCATTCCTACCTGCTCTGATCATTTCATACTTCTCTGGGTGTTAATGAGTTTAATAACTCAAATTCGTGCTTTGGTCTTTCTAATCCATTCAAGCCATATTTTTGCAGGGACAATGTTGGGATTATTCACCGTTACTACTCAGGTGATGTGCTTGCTTCCTCTTAATTGGCTGAACCAGCGCAAAAGATCGGGGAACTTTAAAGATAGGTGAATTACGCCCCAAACCGCTTACGTTCGTGTTTTACATGATCTTTTACGCTGGTTTAAGATTCAATCCACCTGAATCAGGCCCTGCCCACTAAACTGGCTACGCTCCCAGGTCAAAATTGCGAGATTCTGTCGATTGCTCTGGTTCGGGAAGGCTCTTCAATTTGCACTCATTTTCCTAGGTGCACAGGCACTAGTAGGCATGCTTAAATTTTCTAATATCAAAAAATATTTAATTTACTAAGAAACTGACTAGTGTACAATTATCAAATGGTTCAGTATAGTTTTTTTTAAGTCATTTTCAGTGATTTTAAATCCGGTTACTCGCAGGTGGAGGACTGGACACCCTTATTAAAAATGCTTATTTTTGGTGATTAAACCCATTTTCAGCTGAATTAATAAAACTGCACCAGGTTTCCAGTGTTAAATACATCAAAGAATACTTTTTAATGAAAAGAAAAAAAAAGAGACCATTACGTACTTTTAAGCTACCCACTTGCACTGGTTCATGGATGATTTTACATTTGTGATTATGCAAATGATTTTTAACGGAAACTTGAACTGTAACTTAACCAGCGCAATTTCAAGCGCATTTTGGGTGCAATTTCCTGATTGCCCAAAGCAGAAACTACCCAAAAGAACATAAATACTGCCTATTCACAGTAGAACCTGTGCAATATGAATGTACCCTGACTAATCCAGTCATCTGCATTCTAAATAACACGTTCTGCATTTCTTTCCAGATAGCTGCCTATATAACAGCTATAATTGCAGAAGATGTATTCGAAAAGCCATACAATGTCATACATTGGGTGAATCCCAGAATATTTAGTATTGTGCTGATATTCAGCATAACAATTGTGGTTGTAATGACAGATTGACACCATTGAGATTTCACATTAAATTGAACTGAAAGCCATTTTAGTAACTGGAATTTTAAGTGTGCTTTGTTTGTGAGGAAGCATGAATATTACTTTTTTTTTACAGTGAATTACCTAACATTTTAGTTTCCTGCAATAGCATGCCAAGCTTTATTTCTATAATATTTGATAAATTCTTCAATTTCAACATTTTGAGCCTGTTCCATGTTGCCTACTCGGTTTGCCAATTATTCACTGGACACTGGGACATATGTCTATGACCAGCAAGGGAGAATATATTCATATCTTTGGTAGATTAAATGGTGAATATATATAGCTAATGTAGCCTGCCTACTGACCTCAAATTTAAAGCCATTTATATATAAACATAGAAACATAGAAGATAGGAGCAAGAGTAGGCCATTCGGCCCTTCGGGCCTGCTCCACCATTCGAAATGATCATGGCTGATCGTCTAACTCAGCACCCTGTTCCTGCTTTTTCCCCATATCACTTGATCCCTTTAGCATTAAGAAATATATCTATCCCCTTCTTGAATACATCTAATGACTTGGCCGCCACTGCCTTCTGTGGTAGAGAATTCCACAGGTTCACCACCCTCTGAGAGAAGAAATTTCTCCTTATCTTGGTTCTAAATGGCATACCCCGTATCCTGAGACTGTGACCCCTGGTTCTGGACTCCCCAGCCATTGGGAACATCCTCCCTGCATTTAGTCTGTCTAGTCCTGTTAGAATTTTATACGTTTCGATGAGATCACCTCTCATTCTTCTAAACTCTAGTGAATATAGGCCTAGTCGACCCAATCTCTCCTCATACGTCAGTCCTGCCATCCTAGGAATCAGTCTGGTAAACCTTCGCTGCACTCCCTCCATGGCAAGGACATCCTTCCTCAGATAAGGAGACCAAAACTGCACACAATACTCCAGATGTGGTCTTACTAAGGCCCTGTATAACTGCAGTAAGACATCCCTGCTCCTGTACTCCAATCCTCTTGCAATAAAGGCCAACATACCATTCGCCTTCCTAACTGCTTGCTGCACCTGAATGCTCACTTTCAGCGACTGGTGTACAAGGACACCCAGGTCTCATTGCACCTCCCCTTTTCCCAATCTGTCACCATTCAGATAATAATCTGCCTTTCTGTTTTTACAACCAAAGTGGATAACCTCACATTTATCCACATTATACTGCATCTGCCATATTCTTGCCCACTCACCCAACTTGTCTAAATCACATTGGAGCCTCTTTGCATCCTCCTCACAGCTCACATTTCACCCCAGCTTTGTGTCGTCTGCAAACTTGGAAATGTTACATTTAATTCCCTCATCCAAATCATTGACATATATTGTGAAATCATTGATATATATTGTGAATAGCTGGGGCCCAAGCACTGATCCCTGCGGTACCCCACTAGTCACTGCCTGCCACCCAGAAAAAGACCCATTTATTCCTACTCTCTGTTTCCTGTCTGTCAACCAATTCTCAACCCATGTCAGTATATTCCCCCCAATCCCATGTGCTTTTATTTTGCACGTTAACCTCTTGTGTGGGATCTTATCAAAAGCATTCTGAAAATCCAAATACACCACATCCACTGGTTCTCCCCCATCTATTCTACTAGTTACATCCTCAAAAAACTCCGGTAGATTTGTTAAGCACGATTTCCCTTTCATAAACCCATGCTGACTTTGTCCAATCCCGTTAATGCCCTCCAATTGTTCTGTTATCACATCTTTTATAATAGACTCTAGCATTTTCCCCACTACTGATGTTAGGCTAACTGGTCTGTAATTCCCTGTTTTTTCTTTCCCTCCTTTTTTAAACTGTGGGGTTACATTTGCCACCCTCCAATCTGTAGGAACTGTTTCAGAGTCTATAGATTTTTGGAAGATGATCACCAATGCATCCACTATTTCCAGGGACACTTCCTTTAGTACTCTGGGTTGTAGATTCTCAGGCCCTGGGGATTTGTCAGCCTTTCGTCCCATTAATTTCCTTAGAACTATTTTTTTACTAATACTGGTTTCCTTCAGTTCCTCCCTCTCACTAGACCCTTGGTTCCCTAACATTTCTGGCAGGTTATTTGTGTCCTCCTTAAAACTAAAACTAAATCTAAATCAAAGGCCCATAAATCTAAATCTAAGCAACCACTATCCTAGCCACTCCCTGACAGAGCACATTCAATGTATGTTTGTACAGAAGCATAGTACAGTCTCAATCAGTGACTCCCTGAACCTAGTTTTTTTTGGGGGGGGGCATATTTTGTGTGGCTATGTTTGGCTCTATTTCAAGACAAAACTGAATGAGTTTAGTTAGGACTGAATGACCCTGGAAATCTCAGGGCAGCTGTAGCTTGTGAAGCATGATGAACTGGAACAGAGGTGTTTTGTAATTTAGTGAAGCAAACATTTTTTATCTGAATAATAAAAACTTAGCTTTTATAGCTGTTATTTCTGCATTGGTTGAAAATTTCCAAACAATACTGGATGTGACTGAATAACGTAAACAGTAATACCTGCAGTCGTTACAGACATTATCAGAACTGTCTAACACAAATTATGACATCTAATATTATTACTGCACTATTATTCTTACCCAGGCATTAAGGCAGGAGGAATGTATGTCGCATTGTAGTTGGTTATGAGTGTCCCAGCACTACGGGAAGCCATGATTCCACAAAGTTTGCTTCAGAAATATTGAGAGCCAAACAAAACGAATGAAAACAATCTGCTTTTATTTGTTTTCTTGCACAGGCAATGATCCCCTGCTGCCCTGTTTTTAGCCCCGGCAGCGGCAGCTGTCAGTAACCGCTGTACTCTGTGTAACAAACAGTTTCCAAGCAACCACACCGCGCTGCTTGAGTGCATCACATCAAGGGAGGTGCCATCAATAAACCCCGCCTTGTGCGATTAGCTGTGAAAGGCATTTGGTTGAATACAGTCCTTAAGTATTCTCTAATAAAGCTGAAGTTTATAAAGTCTGAATGGGTCTAAAATATCTTGCATTATTTATAATCCATTTCATTCTGATCTTTCATCAATTTCACTCCCAATAGTCCTGGCCATGGCCTGTATTTACTTGTTTCTTTTTTAGATTCTGCAATCCAGATATTGTTTAAACAGTACGAAATAAAAGACATTTGTTCCTATTATAGCAATTTAAAGGACAATAATCAATAAAATGATTTTCTCTGCTAAATAACGTGCTGATCTGCATGCAAGCTATCCATACACGTAGTGGACTTCAACAAAACTGGCTTAAATATTATAAATGCTGCACACTAATGAAGTCCGTCCTTACCTTAAAAGGACGCTCTCTTTGTAATTTGACTTCCTTGTTTTGAAAGAAGAGCTAAAAGAACTGGACGTTACTGGGTTCTGATAACATTCTGAAATGACAGGATGATTTATTTCAATGCAGTTTTATCTATGTGATTGTGTCATATGCTTCCAATCAAAAGAAATGTTGCTCAAACACATCTTCATGAACATTATGTCAAAATGAGGTGAAATGGCCACAATGGGCAGCGTTTTGTGCAAGCTAAGTTCTTGGAGCAGCCTGCAGTGAAAATGCAGCTCAAATGTTGCCATGATGGCTGCTGGGTAAACTCATCCTGCAATGTATCTGCTGCCAATACAAGTTTTGCAATATTATTTTTCTATTTCTTTTTAAATAAAAAGTTATGCAATTGCTAACATTATATATAACTGTAGCACAATAATATTGTTGCATTACCATTGTATGACTGCACATTCCTGTGTTGACAAGTTAGGCAAAGTGTACTGTGAAGTGAAGAATCCTGTGCTTCACATTTTTCTGTTTCTTTGAACTAAACCTTTGTTTTAAACATAGGAGTTTATAAAAACAAATAACCTTCCTACGTACAAAATTTAAACACATTTTCTGAAGTCTGAAGCTCAGAAGAACTGTGGTGACCCATAATATTACAATTATCGACTGCATTTAGAACATGTTTGAGTTTCATCATTCATTTTCATCTCTTTCTTTCTTGGGTATGTTTTCCCTAGTTTTGCTGTCGTCTTGTAATGATTCACTTCCCTGTTTACTTCATTGCTGATACCAGATTGCTCTTTTCCCTTTCATAAATCCACTGCATTTTTGTCCTTGATTATTTGCTTCCCCCTACCTTCTTTCATTTTTCTCCTGTAAGGCAGTAATATATACTAGGATACCTCATCCATGTGGTTATTTTTCTTGGGGCATTGAGTATTGACGTGTCATTTAACCATGGGGACCATCACAAGCAAGCCCGATCCTGTCCTTATCCAACACACATATGCACTTTCCAGCACAGGTCAATGGATAGCAACCAGGAGCAGGAACCTTAGCTGACATTTTGCTCTCTGGTTTGCATCAGTTCTGCAACGAAGATCACCATTGGCTAGGAATCCAACCTAGAACCTTTATTGTTTTTATGGCCCAAGACCATACCACCCAGTACTGGCCCAGAATTTCCTGAAAACTTGCCCTGAAACAACAGCATAAGTAAGGCGTAATGCCAATTTCTGGCACAAAATATGGAGGAAATTTTGGCCAAAGTGACTTGCGGCCATTTTACATTATGCTCGAATTTTCACGTTTTTTTTTACACTGACACCACAAAACCTCCACTGAATCCTTCTGCCAGTAAACGTAGCTCCACTCGCCCATGCAAAAATGCAGCTCACGCAAATTTCCTGAATTTATGCCAGTTCCGAACGGGCTGTAAATTTACTCCTAAATTTTTAGGCACAACAGGGCCCAAAGTTATATTTCTGGTATTTTATGGCAATTTTTAAGCAATTTTTAAAACATTTCTCCTCACTGAGACCCACAATGTTTCTTTAAATCACCTTTATGGCATCAGAATGATTTGCAATAAAAATTGGCGAACATCCACAATTGCATTTTAATAACACACTGCACCTAATTGATGGTTTGATGGCTATAAACTTTAATTTTCATGCATAAAGAGGAAGTTAAAGAAGGAATATAGCATATGTTCGCCGCTTTCCTTGGGCTCTGATTGTTTATGCTAATCTTCAGTTGTTTTATATGCTGGTTTTTATGTTCCAGCATATATTAATGAGATTCTCAGGAAATTTCAGCATAACTCGCCAAAAGTAAGATTGGCGTAAATTTCAGCATAACTTGTCCTGTTATGCCATTGCAGGAAATTCCAGGCCAGTGGGGTAGAAATTTTGATCAGCAAAGTTCATGCTTAAGCTAGGTTAATGCTTGTATAAAGGTAGTACACACAGGAATGTGGTGTAAATGCAGGAAGCAGATGTATGTGAACTTTGCCATTTTAATTTCTACCCTTTAAGTGCAAAAGTGGGATTTCAAAAGTATTTACTTTAAACCCCTCCAAGGCAGTAACAGTAATCCTCCTAAAACTTATAAAATGAATGGGAGAAATATATATTTTCCTTGATTGAGATGTCAAAATTTGAAATGAAAATATATTAAATATTTTATACAGCCAAGAACAACAGGGTCCGCTATTGGCTTAGTGGCAAACTATTGTATTGATATAAAAAAATATTAATTGGCAGTGTTAGACATGACTTCTAACGCAATGCGTCCATCACTACCGACCCAATATTGCACCAACCTCTGTGCACAAATAAAGCAAAGTGCCTTACAATAGACTCTCAACATGTCACCAAAACCCTTTTTCAAGGGCTGGTACCATAAGTGTCTGAGTCATGCCATTCAATGTTTATGATCTATATTCTGAATAACACTTTCTATTGCGGCTCTCTATCAAGTACTTTCTTCTCCTACTTGTTTTTTGTTGATATTCACATAAATATGCAAATATTTATTTCATCATCAGTATCAAATGCTGAAAAATCAATCTGACGAGACTGAAGTTTGTTTATTTATTTATTTATTTTTTATTCGTTCATGGGATATGGGCGTCGCTGGCAAGGCCAGCATTTATTGTCCATCCCTAATTGCCCTTGAGAAGGTAACAGTAATCCTCCTAAAACTTATAAAAAGAATGGGAGAAATATATATTTTCCTTGATTGAGATGTCAAAATTTGAAATGAAAATATTTTAAATATTTTATACAGCCAAGAACAACAGGGTCCACTATTGGCTTAATGGCAAACTATTGTATTGATATAAAAAAATATTAATTGGCAGAGATTTGCGCTAATCTCTGATGCTGGAGCTGCCATGTCAGTTTCGAAGGCCGATTGTTGGTAGCTGGGGATTCTCAGGATCTTCTGGTTTATTACGAAGTAAATTCCTAGAGAATGACTCATTGCAGGTGTTGGAAGCATGTGTGGAAATCTCATTGTTTTCCATGGGTATTTCCAAATGCTCTCAGCATTATTTGTTAGTGTCCAAGAATGCATTAATGCTTCCTTTAAGCAATGATACTTGATTTCATTAAAAAAAATCATAAAAGGAAATGAGAAGTAAAGCAATCCATAAAACAGAGATGTAAAGAAAAACTGTGAATGCTGGATATCTGATATAAAAACAGAAAATGCACAACAAGTGAATCTAGGCTGATACTTCAGTGTAATATTGAAAGAGTATTTGGTATAATAGTTTCAGTGGCAGATGGGTTGAGGTAAGGGAGGAAGCAGGTAATATTACAGAGAGGGAGGTAGGTAACCTTTCTGATGAAAAGAATCTAGGGTCAAATCTCAGCTCCAGAACTAGCCGCACCTCTAGCCAAGCTGTTCCAGTACAGCTACAACACTGGCATCTGCCTGACAATTTGGAAAATTGCCTAGGTACGTCCTGTTCACAAAAAGCAGGACAAATCCAATCTGGCCAATTACCGCCCCGTCAGTCTACTCTCAATCATCAGCAAAGTGATGGAAGGTGTCGTCGACAGTGCTATCAAGCAGCACTTACTCATCAATAACCTGCTCACCGATGCTCAGTTTGGGTTCCACCAGGACCACTCGACTCCAGACCTCATTACAGCCTTGGTCCAAACATGGACAAAAGAGCTGAATTCCAGAGGTGAGGTGAGAGTGACTGCCCTTGACATCAAGGCCGTATTTGACCGAGTGTGGCATCAAGGAGCCCTAGTAAAATTGAAGTCAATGGGAATCGGGGAAAACTCTCCAGTGGCTGGAGTCATACCTAGCACAAAGGAAGATGGTAGTGGTTGTTGGAGGCCAATCATCTCAGCCCCAGGACATTGCTGCAGGAGTTCCTCAGGGCAGTGTCCTTGGCCCAGCCATCTTCAGCTGCTTCACCAATGACCTTCCCTCCATCATAAGGTCAGAACTGGGGATCAAACAGTGTTCATTTCCATTCGCAACCCTTCAGATAATGAAGCAGTCCGTGCCCGCATGCAGCAAGACCTGGACAACATCCAGGCTTGGGCTCATAAGTGGCAAGTATCATTCGGGCCAGACAAGTGCTAGGCAATGACTTTCTTAAACAAGAGAGAGTCTAACCACCTCCCCTTGACATTCAATGGCATCACCATCGCCAAATCCCCCACCACCAACATCCTGGGGATCACCATTGACCAGAAACTTAACTGGACCAGCCACATAAATACTGTGGCTACAAGGGCAGGTCAGAGGCTGGGTATTCTGCAACAACACCTCCTGACTCCCCAAAGCCTTTCCACCATCTACAAGGCACAAGTCAGGAGTGTGATGGAATACTCTCCACTTGCCTGGATGAGTGCAGCTCCAACAACACTCAAGAAGCTCGACACCATCCAGGACAAAGCAGCCCGCTTGATTGGCACCCCATCCACCACCTTAAACATTCACACCCTTCACCACCAGCGCATAGTGGCTCCAGTGTATACTATCTACAGGATGCACTGCAGCAACTCACCAAGGCTTCTTTGACAGCACCTCCCAAAGCTGCGACCTCTACCACCTAGAAGGACAAGGACAAGGGCAACAGGCACATGGGAACAACACCACCTGCACATTCCCCTCCAAGTCACACACCATCCCGACTTGGCAATATATTGCTGTTCCTTCATCGTCGCTGGGTTAAAATCCTGGAACTCCCTACCTAACAGCCCTGTGGGAGAACTTTCACCACACAGACTGCAGTGGCTCAAGAAGGCGGCTCACCACCACCTTCTCGAGGGCAATTAGGGATGGGTAATAAATGCCGGCCTCGCCAGCGACGCCCACATCCCATGAAAGAATTTAAAAAATCTTAGGGTTGAACAGAACGCTAAGGTTGCAAACAGTCTAGTTTGGACCAAGACAGTGACAGGGGAGGGGGATGGAGTCAGTAGTGAAGGAGTTCAGTTTGTGGTGGGGACTGAAGACCAAGGTTTTGATCTACCGAATGAACTTCAAGTGGGAACAGAATTGGCTTAACTATGATGTATTTCAAATAGTTTGCCCGTATTCACAGTCCAGCATCACATGTGAAGAATGTCCACTAGCTGCCAATAGTGGTGGAATCGTACCCCAGCTCGAATCATGGCCTTCTGGAGAGGAGGGAAGAAATTGGAGAAAGGAACGGATGGTGAATCTAATCATTTGGAGCAAATACCGGCATTGTCCAGTTGGGCCGAATGGCCTGTTTCTGTGCTGTAAATTCTATGTAATACATTGTCCCAGGTGGCATCCTTCTATTGACGGTCTGCATGTTCACTGCTCTTCAAAGTAATTCATTGTACAGGAAGTACTTTGGGATGTTTCTGAGACCCACAATAAGGTGTGATATAAATGCAAGTCTTCATTTTCTTTTTCATTTCTAGCACTTTTTATTTTTATAATCCATAAAGCATAATAAAGTTGAACTGCAATTTTCTGTTATTGTATTTGTAAAATCCACTATCCCCAAAGAAAGCTGCTGCTCCATACTAATACCAGCTTCTTGCAAGTGAACCATGAATTCATTAAGTCAAATCACACTCCTGCGCACACAGTGCTTTTTCAAAAAAATATTTTTAATCTCTGTCTCTCTCTATTCATGGGAATGGAATGAAAATCAAGTGAGTTCTATAAAGGGTAGGCAATCCACTTCACCAGATAAGCTCCCAGGGGGCAAAGACAAAAATCCACCCCAATGATCAGATGTACAAGCTTTAATAGGATGACTGATCTGTTCTCAAGCCTAACTTTCCTCCACAATCTATCTGAATGATTGCTTTGCCATTTAGAAGCTCAGTTTTTGTGAACATGACTAAGGATAGTACGGAACATTTAGTATAAAGATTATAAATAGTGATCAATAAATTTTTTGTTGCTCTTGTAAGATATTTTAAGTGACACACATTCGTATAATCTTTTCATCAAACAGCATTTGCCTCATATAGTTTTATGTCCTGAGAATGATAAAAGCTGACTTACCTTCTTAATCCATAGAAGTTATAATTGCTTGAATAATACCAGACTGGGCAGTATTTTTGATCTGTGCAATACACTAAGTATTATGAACATTTCTACAATCAACTATTAATCAACACATGAACAATGCATACGATGATTGTATTCACAGATAGTTCAATGAAAATAATGGAGCCTTCAGCTTTGAAAATAAAATACGCTACTGTAGGAACATAAAGCATGAAATTGGAAAATTAGGGTAAATGTGAAGAATTTTTTGAGCACAATTTAAGTTTTTCCGTGCATATAATACAAAATAATATTTTTAGGCATATACAGTTGCTGAGGAAACAACATGACCACTTAAAGAAGGCAGAATAAATTGAGTGATTTGATTGGTTAATTTTGTCGTTGCTTGTTCCAGATTGGTAGCTTTGAAAAAATGTAAGCAATTTAATGTATTTTCTTTTCCACATTGCTAGTTTACCGATTCCTCGTTCATAGTGGTAGTTTTTCTTACCTATCTGCTGACAGCTGGAGATTTGAACAAATTTGCTTGTTTAATCAAATAGAATGTGATTATTTATGCCAAGACACAAAATAAAAAATTGTGACAGCCTGGGTGTGAAGTACACATTAAGGTGTGACAGGCCGTTGATACAAGACTTTTAATTATAGAGATGGTGTAACTTTTTCCAAATCCATTGTAGCCTGGATTCCCCCCACTCCCTTGCTACACCCCACCCCAGCTAAGTAACTGGGCATCACCTAAACTGGTGGATTTTGTAACATATTTGCAATGGTGTGCATAAGATGCTGGATGCTGGTTGGCTAAAAATTATTTCCCATCAATTATGCCTAATACAGGGATTTACAAGTGTCCAAACTACAACTGATGTATGTCCTGTAAGCCTGACAATCTGGCCATGATAGATTGGGAAGCTTCATTAAAAGGCATGTTGGTGGATAGGTAATGGCTAACGTTTAAGGAATGAATGCATGAATTGCAACAAATATACATTCCTTTCTGGCGCAAAAACACAAAAGGTAAGGCGGCCCAACCATGGCTCACAACAGAAATTAAGGATAGTATTAGATCCAAAAAGGAGTCATATAAAGTTGCCAGAAAAAGTAGCAAGCCTGAGGATTGGGAGCAGTTTAGAATTCAGCAAAAAAGGACCAAGAGATTGATTAAGAGGGGAAAAATAGAGTATGGGAGTAAACTTGCAAGGAACATACTTGTGGAAGCTTTTACAGTCCACTTTTATGTAAAAAGAAAAAGATTAGTGAAGACAAATGTAGGTCTCTTTCTGTCAGAAACGGGAGAATTTATAATGGGGAACAGGGAAATGGCAGAGCAATTAAACAAATACTTTGGTTCTGTCTTCATGGAAGAGGACACAAATAACTTCCCAGAAATGCTGGGGAACCAAGGGACTGGTGAGAAGGAGGAATTAAAGGAAATTAGTATTAGCAAAAAAAAATAGTGCTGGAGAAATTAATGGGACTGAAAGCCAATAAGTCCCCAGGGCCTGATAATCTGCATCCAAGAGTACTAGAAGAGGTAGTCATGGAAATAATGGATGCATTAGTTGTCATCTTCCAAAATTCTATAGATTATGGAACAGTTCCTGCAGATTGGAGGGGGGCAAATGTAACCCCACTATTTAAAAAAAGGAGGGAGGGAGAAAACAGGGAACTACAGACCGGTTAGCCTAACATCAGTAGTAGGGAAAATGCTAGAGTCTATTATAAAGGATGTGATAACAGGACACTTAGAAAATATCAACGGGATTAGACAAAGTCAATATGGATTTATGAAAGGGAAATCGTGTTTGACAAACCAACTGGAGTTTTTTGAGGATGTAACTCGTAGGATAGATAAGGGAGAACAAGTGGATGTGGTTTGTTTGGATTTTCAGAAGGCCTTTGATAAAGTCCCACATAAGAGGTTACTGTGCAAAATTAAAGCACATGGGATTGGGGGTAATATACTGGCATGGATTGAAAATTGGTTAACAGGCAGGAAACAGAGAGTAGGAACAAATGGGTCTTTTTCGGGGTGGCAGGCAGTGACTGTGGGGTACCGCAGGGATCAGTGCTTGGGCCCCAGCTATTCATTGATATTGATTTTTAATATATATATATATATTCAATATGATTTGGATGAGGGAACCAAATGTGATGACACAAAACTAGGTGGGGTTGTGAGTTATGAGGAGGATGCAAAGAGGCTTCAAGACTATTTAGACAAGTTTGAGTGGGCAAATATATGGCAGATGCAGTATAATGTGGATAAATGTAAAGTTATCCACTTCGGAAGGAAAAACAGAAAGGCAGAGTATTATTTAAATGGTGATAGATTGGGAAATGTTGATGTACAAAGGGACCTGGGTGTCCTTGTACACCAGTCACTGAAAGCAAACATGCAGGTGCAGCAAGCAGTAAGGAAGGCAAATGGTATGTTGGCCTTTATTGCGAGAGGATTTGAATACAGGAGCAAGGATGTCTTACTGCAGTTATACAGGGCCTTGGTGAGACCACACCTGGAGTATTGTGTGCAGTTTTGGTCTCCTTACCTAAGAAAGGATATACTTGCCATAGAGGAAGTACAGTGAAGGTTCACCAGACTGATTCCTGGGATGGCAGGACTGTCATATGAGGAGAGATTGGGTCGACTCAGCCTGTATTCACTCGAGTTTAGAAGAATGAGAAGGGATCTCATTGAAACATAAAATGTTGACAGGGCTAGACAGACTGGATGCAGGGAGGATGTTTCCCTTGGCTGGGGATTCCAGAACAAGGGGTCACAGTCTCAGGATATGGGGTAGAACATTTAGGACTGAGATGAGGAAAAATTTCTTCACTGAGGGTGGTGAAACTGTGGAATTCTCTGCCACAGAAGGCTGTGAAGGCCAAGTCACTGAATATATTTAAGAAGGAGCTAGATAGATTTCTAGACACAAAAGGCATCAAGGGGTATGGGGAGAGAATGGGAATATGGTATTGAGATAGAGGATCAATCATGATTATATTGAATGGCGGAGCAGGCTCAAAGAGCCGAATGGCCTCCTCCTGCTCCTATTTTCTATGTTTCTATGGCCAGTGATGCCCAAGCAACTCAGTTCTATTTGTGCTGATACTTCATACTTGCCAGTTTGTCCTGTTTGGGCCTATAGCTTTGGAAAGAATTGTTCTTGGTGCTGTTGTCCCATTGGTGAATAAAACCTAAATCAGAATACCAACTTGGGGTGGTATCAGCAACTTGAGATCTATTCAAGTTATGGAGAATATGGATTTAAACTTCTATTCAGCCTGCAAATCTCCATGGTGCAGCAGCATTTCCAACTGGCAGTATTAGTATCACCAATAGGATTTGAGTCTGCAATGACTAGGAAATTGGGCACCAATCACTCTGACCCAGTCCTCATTTGGACCATATATATCATGGCATTTACTCCCATTCATTTTGTGTAGAAGCTTCATTTAGCAGGCATACTAAGTTGGGTGTTTAGTAAGCTGTAAGAACACTGGGATCAATACCCTGACAAGGACATTCATCAAGGGCACCAGAGGAATCATTAACCCTTTACTTTAACTCCCTGTCAAGGAACCATCTATGGTTTCCGACCCAGTTTATGACCAGGAGTTAATGATGCCTAAATTTGGCACCCTGAATTGTCTTCCATCAACCAATTCAGGTTTTATTAGCTTTTACATTACCAACAGGACAATAATCCATCAAGACCTGCAGAAGCTACTGAGTTAATGAATTAACACTCAAAGGAGAAATTAAGCCACTAAGTCATGAACTAATAATTGTTTAATCACCTTAGAATCATAGCTAGCAGCATTTAACTTAAACATTGAGTATGCAAATAATTAGTAAACAGAGTTGATTGATGAGATGGATAAGAGGTTACAAAGGCATTGCAAGAATTCAGCATTAAATGCTTTCTGATTATAAGTTTACAGTTGAGATAAGTGTCTGAGATTGATATAAATTAGTGTGATTAGTTTAGGATTAGACTCCTTAGACAGCTGACAAATGAACAGCATTAGATTGCCAGCCTATTGAATATATTAAAGTCTATGTGCTTGTAGTTAGCAATGTTTCCAGAATTTATACAACCTCATCCATATGAACTAGCATTGATGAATTGGTTGAATTGCCTTTCTCTGGGAGGATGGTTTTAGCTTTCTAAGATGTTACAGTGATGAACTTCTGTCAGTAGAGGTGCTCTCCAGTCTTCCTGTATCCTCTACTCCTGGATAAGTAAATTTACCTTCTGTGCTGGCAGCTATGTCTGGACTAGCGGTCTTAAATCTCATCTCCCTTGATCGCAGAGAAACTTGTACATCTAAGTGACACACTTACATCTGCCTGGTATAGCTGTATAAGGTGTCAGCCTTAGCTCAGCGGTAGCGCTCTTATCTCTGATTCAGAAGGTTGTGGGTTTATCATAGTATCATAAGTATCATATTAGGTACAGCACAGGAGGAGGCCATTCAGCCCATTGTGCCTGTGCCGGCTCTTTGAAAGAGCTATCCCATTCCCCTGCTCTTTCCCTATAGCCCTGTAACATTTTTCCCTTCAAGTATTTATCCAACTCCCTTTTGAAAGTTACTATTGAACCTTCTTCTACCACCCTTTCAGGCATTACATTCCCGATTATTACAACTCTCTGCGTTAAAAAAATATTTCCTCATGTCGCCTCTGGCTCTTTTGCCGATCACCTTAAATCTGTGTTCTCTGGTTACCAACCCGTCTGCCACTGGAAACAGTTTCTCCATATTTACTTTGTCAAAACTGTTCATGATTTTGAACACCTCTATCAAATCTCCCTTTAACCTTCTCAGCTTCTCCAGTCTCTCCACATAACTGAAATCCCTCATCCCTGGGTGTGCCCCACACCAGAAACCTGAGAACATAATCTAGGCTTACACTTCACAGCAGTACTGAGGAAGCACTGCACTGTCAGAGATGAGATATTAAACTGAGGCCTCTTATGTAGATGTAAACAATTCCATGGCACTATTCAAAAAAGAGCATGGGAGTTCTCCTGATGTGCTGGCCAATATTTATCCCTCAACCATCTTCAGCTGCTTCATCAATGACCTTCCCTCCATCATAAGGTCAGAAATGGGGATGTTCGCTGATGACTGCACAGTGTTCAGTTCCATTCGCAACCCCTCAGATAATGAAGCAGTCCGAGCCTGCATGCAGCAAGACCTGGACAACATCCAGGCTTGGGCTCATAAGTGGCAAGTAACATTCGCGCCAGACAAGTGCCAGGCAATGACCATCTCCAACAAGAGAGTGTCTAACCACCTCCCCTTGACATTCAACGGCATTACCATCGCCGAATCCCCCACCATCAACATCCTGGGGGTCACCATTGACCAGAAACTTAACTGGACCAGCCACATAAATACTGTGGCTACAAGAGCAGGTCAGAGGCTGGGTATTCTGCGGCGAGTGACTCACCTCCTGACTCCCCAAAGCCTTTCCACCATTTACAAGGCACAAGTCAGGAGTGTGATGGAATACTCTCCACTTGCCTGGATGAGTGCAGCTCCAACAACACTCAAGAAGCTCGACACCATCCAAGATAAAGCAGCCCGCTTGATTGGCACCCCATCCACCACCCTAAACATTCACTCCCTTCACCACCGGCGCACTGTGGCTGCAGTGTGCACCATCCACAGGATGCACTGCAGCAACTCGCCAAGGCTTCTTCGACAGCACCTCCCAAACCCGCGACCTCTACCACCTAGAAGGACAAGGACAGCAGGCGCATGGGAACAACACCACCTGCAAGTTCCCCTCCAAGTCACACACCATCCCGACTTGGAAATATATCGCCATTCCTTCATTGTCGCTGGGTCAAAATCCTGGAACTCCCTTCCTAACAGCACTGTGGGAGAACCGTCACCACACGGACTGCAGCGGTTCAAGAAGGCGGCTCACCACCACCTTCTCGAGGGCAATTAGGGATGGGCAATAAATGCCGGCCTTGCCAGCGACGCCCACATCCCGTGAACGAATAAAAAAAATAAAAAAAACCCAACACCACCAAAAAAAAAGGTTATCAGGTTATTTACCTCATTACTGTTTGTGGGACCATTCTGTGCACAAATTGGCTGCAACATTTCCCTACATTACAACATAGGTTGTTACATAAGGTTAAATCTCACGGGATCCAAGGTGAGGTAGCCAATTGGATACAAAATTGGATTGTCGACAGAAGACAGAGGGTGGTTGTAGAGGGTTGTTTTTCAAACTGGAGGCCTGTGACCAGCGGTGTGCCTCAGGGATCGGTGCTGGGTCCGCTGTTATTTGTTATTTATATTAATGATTTTGATGAGAATTTAGGAGGCATGGTTAGTAAGTTTGCAGATGACACCAAGATTGGTGGCATTGTGGACAGTGAAGAAGGTTATCTAGGATTGCAACGGGATCTTGATCAATTGGGCCAGTGGGCCGATGAATGGCAGATGGAGTTTAATTTAGATAAATGTGAGGTGATGCATTTTGGTAGATTGAATCGGACCAGGACCTACTCCGTTAATGGTAGGGCGTTGGGGAGAGTTATAGAACAAAGAGATCTAGGAGTACAGGTTCATAGCTCCTTGAAAGTGGAGTCACAGGTGGATAGGGTGGTGAAGAAGGCATTCAGCATGCTTGGTTTCATTGGTCAGAACATTGAATACAGGAGTTGGGATGTCTTGTTGAAGTTGTACAAGACATTAGTTAGGCCACACTTGGAATACTGTGTACAGTTCTGGTCACCCTATTATAGAAAGGATATTATTAAACTAGAAAGAGTGCAGAAAAGATTTACTAGGATGCTACCGGGACTTGATGGTTTGACTTACAGGGAGAGGTTAGACAGACTGGGACTTTATTCCCTGGAGAGTAGGAGGTTAAGGGGTGATCTTATCGAAGTCTATAAAATAATGAGGGGCATAGATAAGGTAGATAGTCAAAATCTTTTCCCAAAGGTAGGGGAGTCTATAACGAGGGGGCATAGATTTAAGGTGAGAGGGGAGAGATACAAAAGGGTCCAGAGGGGCAATTTTTTCACTCAAAGGGTGGTGAGTGTCTGGAACGAGCTGCCAGAGGCAGTAGTAGAGGCGGGTACAATTTTGTCTTTTAAAAAGCATTTGGACAGTTACATGGGTAAGATGGGTATAGAGGGATATGGGCCAAGTGCAGGCAATTGGGACTAGCTTAGTGGTATAAACTGGGCGACATGGACATGTTGGGCCGAAGGGCCTGTTTCCATGTTGTAAACTTCTATGATTCTAACAGTGACTACACTTCAAAAATCTTAAGTTCTGTATTCTTTGTCTCTCTCTTAGAGTGATGTGGAGATGCCGGTGATGGACTGGGGTTGACAATTGTAAACAATTTTACAACACCAAGTTATAGTCCAGCAATTTTATTTTAAATTCACAAGCTTTCGGAGGCTACCTCCTTCCTCAGGTGAACGATGCGCGATGCGCATTTTCCGCATCGTTCACCTGAGGAAGGAGGTAGCCTCCGAAAGCTTGTGAATTTAAAATAAAATTGCTGGACTATAACTTGGTGTTGTAAAATTGTTTACAATTCTCTCTTAGAGAGGCACGTTCCAATTTTACAGAGACGCCCTTTATACATACACTAACCAAAGTACTCTTCGAACTACAGCAAAACTATACAAGAACTACTAAAAGAACTAGAATTAAACTAAGAACTAGGTATGAAGACTGAGACTTGAGTGTTAAAAGCAGCATCTTCTAAATCCTTAATTTCCAAAGAAACCTCCCCAATTCTATTGACCAATCTGAGTGACATGTGTTAGGGTTTAGCCTTTCTGGTGTAAATCACCCAACACCACAACCCTGTAGGTACTCCTAATGACCTCCAAATCAATGAAGTACTGGCACCTGGAAATGCATGGTACTCCTTTAATCCCTAACTTCTCAGTTCTTTGTTCACAAAGGCAGATCCTGATAAGTCAGGACATCTTTATGTCCCCCTTAACAATCCATCTCCAGGCCTGTGATTTTGAAAGCTTGTCTTCTATCTCTGGTAAGGAAAGTTTTGTTTACATAAGCATTCATAGTTTAATTAGCATTAACCCTAGCATTCAGTCTGACTACCGATTCCATTTTGAGGACACATTTACGGCAATTCTTAGGCCATTTTCCCCTTCAAGCCCATCGGATCTCTTAATGTTTGGGTGGTAGTATCATTATTTACAGCCATTCAGATCAGGCATTAAAAGTAAGCTGCACAGGTTAGTCAGCTTAAAGGTACACAGGCATTTATAGGTAAATTATTTTAGATGCATTTTTCCAATATAGCTCTTGAGGTTATTTTGGGTATATTTTCCTCTGTGTTTCAGATCACACCATAGAGGATATGTGGCTTCTTGGCTACCAGCAAAAAGACTGTTTCCAGTCTCAAAGTAAAATTGACCGTAAACAAATCCCTTTCAAAAATTGAGCAGAATAGGAAGATCTTTTCTAAAAAAAAAGGAGGCGATCTGTAAAGTGGTACCCACAATTCCAATGTTCATTCCACCTCTGGGTGCACCAGAGCACTAACTGGAAGCTACAAAGTTCAAGTGCCTTTGGTAAGCCACTGTTCTCTTAATGTTAAGAGCTGTGTGAAAACTGT